>NW_020954610.1:13060648-13319422 GCF_900497805.2 Vombatus ursinus | reverse complement strand
GAGAGAGAGAGAGAGAGAGAGAGAGAGAGAGAGAGAGAGAGAGAGAGAGAGAGAGAGAGAGAACAAAGAAGAAGAGAGGAGAGGAGAGAAGAAGAATGACTGCTAAGGGAAGTGGGACAGAGGGCCAACCAGGGAAAAGTAAAAGGCATGCCATGCAATGAAGACCCAGTTGAGATTGTATAAAATAAACTTGAAATTATCTCCCCCTTCTCCCAATCTCATCCTCCTCCTTGTCCTCCTCCAAATTTTGCTGTTTCTATTGAGGACATCATAATCCTCCCAATCACCCAGATTCCTAACCTTAGAGTCATTCCTCATTCTTCCATTTTCTTCATCACTTACATCAAATTGGTTATCAAGTCTTGTCAATTCTATTTCCATATCTTTCATATCCAGATCTTTTACTGTAGTCATATAGCCACCATTCTAGCTTAGACCCATATCAACATTCACCTAACTACTGTAATAGACTCCTAATTTTTCTCCCAGACTGGAACAATCTTCTAGTTTCTTTCATTTCCAATTTTCCATCTCCATTTAGCTGCCAATATATTCTTCCTAAGTCACCCTCCTGGTAATGAATCTTTATTGGCTCCCAATTGCCTCTAGTATATAAAACAGAAATATCTTAGCCCAGCATTTAAATCTCAGCCAACATAGAACTCAGTTTCTGGGCTCCTCCAGGCAGAGGATCTTCCATTATTTGGTTCCCACTTACCTTTAGAGCTTTATTTCATAATATTCCCCCTTCATGAACTCTACATTCCAACCAAATTGGCCTGCTTATTGTTCCTCAAACTAGACACTTCATTTCCTGCCTTCATGCATTCATACAAGCCACACTTAATGCCTAGAATGGCATCCTTTCTCATCTGTCTCCTAAAATCTACTTTCTTTCAAGGTTTAGCTCAAGGACCACCTCTTCCATGATCTTCCCAGTTAGTACTTTCTCCCTCAATTTTTCTTTTACTATGTAGCACAGATGTAGCACGAACAGAAGGAGGGGGATAGAAGAACCCAAGGGATAGCCCACGTGACAAAACCCTTCTTTCCCTCTTCATTACCCTCTCCCTCCTCATTATCAGCTTTTAGCTTGCAACAACAATGGTCTAGGCTGCAGGGGTGGGGAACCTGCAGTCTCAAGGCCACGCTTGGCCTTCTAGGTCCTTGGGTGCGGCCTGGATTCAGTCAGAAGGCCACACCCAAGGACCTAGAAGGCCAAGCGTGGCCTTGAGGCTTCTGGTTCCTCACTGCTGGAGGGGAAATTTATGACTTTAGATTATAAATCTCTTTCTCTGCTTTCATTTCTCCTGCTTATCACCTTAGTTTGGCTTAGAAAACTATTTCAGAGAGCACTAGAAGGGAGAATAGATGCAACTCCTGATCATATTTCAGATTCATCTTTCCTATGGCTGCCACCCAACTAGCACCAAACATACTAAATTTAGCACACTATTTGTTTTCTTTCTAATCTAGTTATGGGATAATCCATAGTTTAAAAAAAAGAAGGGAAGAGGGAGACAGAAAGTGAAGAAAATGACAAAAAGATGGGCAGCACCATCCATTGGAAATACATCTGCCAAGAAGTAAAATGGATAATTTTGATCATATAAAATTAAAAAGATTTTGCACAGACAAAAGTAATGCAGATAATGTTAGAAGAAAAGCAGGTAAATGGGAGGGGGAAATCTTTGAGGCAAATTTCTCTGATAAAAGTCTTATTTCTAAGATATGTAGGGAATAGATTTAAATTTATGACAATAACAGCCATTTTTCAATTGATAAATGATCAAAGGATATGAACAAGCAGTTTTTAGAGGAAGAAACTCAAGCTAACAATAGCAAATTGATGAAAAAAATTGCTCTCAATCATTGTTAATTAGAGAAATTAAAATTAAAACAACTCTGAGGTTCCACTTCACACCTATCATATATGTAAGATTGACAAAAAATTACCTTACATTAATGCAGCAATGGTGGAGCTATGAACTAGTCAAGCCATTTTAGAAAGCAATATAGAACTAACCCTAAAAGCTATTAAACTATGCATACCCTTTGATACAGTGATAGTAATACTAGGTCTGAAAGATGAAAGAAAGAGGAACGTATAGCAAATCTTTTCATAGTGGCAAAGAATTGGAAACTGAGGGGGTAACCATGAATTGGGGAATGGCTAAACAAGTTATAGCATATGAATACGATGGAGTACTAGTATGCTGTGAAAATGATGAAGGGGATGGTGTCAGAGACATCTAGAAAAATCTGTATGAACTGTATGAACCTGCTGACCTCCTAAATTTCATGATCTGTAGAAATTCATCATTTTGTAAGACTAAAATCAACTCTGAATCTCACACCTCCTTAACACTCTCTGTCCCTGGGGTCCCTCCCTCCTCCTGGCTGGAGAAGGCAGGGGTGGTGGATATCTGGGAGCTCATTTTAGACCCTGTATCTGAGGAAGGGAAGGAATTTGCCTCATTATTTCCTACCCTGCTGACTTTCTGGATTTCATGACCTCCAGAAACTCATCATTCTGCAAAATGGCTTCTTTTTATGTGTTGTCTTCCCCCATTAGACTGTGAGCTCCTTGAGAGCAGGGACTGTCTTACACCTTTCTTTGTATCCTCAGTGTTTAGCACAATGCCAGGCACATAGTAGGCACTTAATTAATGTTCATTGACTAACTGATGAAAAGTGAAGTGAGCTGAACCAGAACAATCTATATAATAACTATATTGTAAAGACAATCAATTTTGAAAGTCTTAGGAAATCTAGTCAATACAATGACCTACCATCTCCTGAGAGAGAGAGAGGTGAAGTTCTCAGCATACAGAATACTATGTGCAAGAAGCAGCTACGTGGCTCAGTGGATAGAGCACTGGGCCTGCAGTAAGGAAGACCGAGTTCAAATCCTGCCTCAGACCAGATATTTATAAAGCAATTAGTGCAGTGCCTTGCACATTTATTAGATATACATATGCATGTATATATCTACATATTATATATATGTATGTATATATGTATATGTATCTATCTATCTACCTATATATATGGAGAGAGAGAGAAAACGAGAGAGAGAGAGAGAGAGAGAAAGGGAAAATTGTTCAGTCACACCCGACTCTTTACAACTCCATGGACTATACTGTCCCTGGAATTTTCTTGGCAAAGATACTGGAGTGGTTGTCAGTTTCCTTCTCCAGTGGATTAAGGCAAACAGAAGTTAGATGATTTGCCCAAGATCACACAGCTAGTTAATGTCTGAAGTCATATTTGAACTCATCTTCCTTACTCTAGGCCCACCACTCTATCCACTGTACCACATAGCAGCAAATACAGCCAATGCAGTATGTTTCGCTTTGATTATACATGTTTATAGTAGAGGATTTTGTTTTTTCTTTTATCTCAGTGGAGAGGTAGAAGGTTGGGAAAAGGCATATCTTCATTTGAAAAAAAAAAACTTATTTTAAGAAAATACAGAAGCCAGAAGTAAGTTTCTGACTGAATGGGCAGGAAAGATATTTCCTGCTTAAAAGGGGGACAGTTAATGTAATAGCTTCTTTCATCACTTGGAGTAATAGAAGGAGGGAAAATGTCTCTATAGGATTAGTCTCACCAAATTGGGTATGTTCAGTGCTACAGAATTTCACCATCCTCACCCCAGGATCAGTCAGCCTGAAGGAGCAGTCAGCTCATCATCATAATCAGTTAAATGAAAGACCTGTGGCGAACAAGCCTGTTTGTCAACATATTTCCAAATATTCCCTTCTTCCTTGTCTTTCTCCTTCAGGTGCCTCTCTCACAGAACTAACCCTCTAGGAAAAATTCCAAAAGCCTTCTCAAAGTTCTTGGCCTTAGAAGTCAGTGGAATCTTGAGAGAGCCTCTACTGATTCTGGCCACCCTGATATAGGGTCAGATTTTGTCACAGGTTTACACCTGTACTTACTTGTAAACATGGTGTATTCCTCCAGTAGAATTTAAGTTCCTTAAGGGTAGGGAATTTCTTTTTTGTTTGCTTTTGTATTCCTAACATCTAACACAGACTTGGGCATAGTAGGTGCTTAATAAATGTTTGTCAAATTGTATTGAATTAAGGAATTTCTTCTTGAACTTAAGGTTTCTACTTCGGTTTCCTCAACTGTAAAATAAGCATAATAACAGGATCTACCTTGAAGGGTTGTTGTGGGGATCAAATGAGATAATAATTATAAAGTGCTTAGTACAGTGCTGGGTGCCTAGCAAGTGCTATATAAATGTTATTGTTATTACTATTATTATTTTTTCTTTTCATAACCACACTGAAAGAATAAAGATCATGTTATATAACTTTCTCTGGGTCTGTGTAAAGTCCACAATGACATTTTTCCAATCAGGATAAGGTTACTCTGGCAACCATCCTTCTAAGTCAAACAGCTCATTTTTCATCAAAACTTAATTTACATTGAGAATAATTTCTTTAATAAGCTTTGCCATTTTATAAGCTAAACCTTGCCAGAGATCTGTTTCCAATTTTAACTCTTATCACATGAACATAAAATCACAAAACTATAGGTAAAAGGTACATTAAAAATCGTTTAATCCAACCCCCTCATTTTACAGATAAGGAAACTGAGGCCCATTCTTAAAAAGGTCTTGTCTTTGAATTTCCTCTGAACATTTTAATTATACTTGAACAGAAGAGAGTTTTTGCAGAACAGAGTTCTGAACAGTCTTAAGCAGAAGAGACAGTTTTCTTCACAAGACTCATCCATGTTTTTGATTACCAATAACTAATGGCTACTCATTGAAATCTCTTATAATAGGCTCTTTATGATAGAATACAATATGTTCCTTGAGGCAGCTATGTGGCTCAATGGATAGAGTGCTGAGCCTGGAGTCAGGAAGACCTGAGTTCAATCCAACCTTAGATACTTACTAGCTATGTGACCCTGGGCAAGTCACTTTACCCTATTTGCCTCGGTTTCCTCATCTGTAAAATTAACTGGAAAGGAAATGGCAAATGGGTATCCTTGCCAAGAAAATCCCATGGACAGCATTATCCACGGGGTCATGAAAAATTGTTCATGACTTAACAACAACAAACATGTTAATGATGGTAGCCATTGTTTCATTGTTGTCTTTTTATTTCCTGTGCCTGGTACATAATAAGTACTTAATAGATACTCATTGGTTGGTTGCTTTATTTATTCTAATAGGATAAGAAAACCTTGTAGTTGAATAAATTCCATGATACTTCCTAGACTAGGAGAATAGAGTTCTTTTGTTGTGGCCATGGTAGAAGTATATAGTTGATACAAAACAAAAACAGTAAGACACAGTCCCTGCCCTCAACTCAAATTAACAAGCAATTATTAAGTGTCTGCTTTTGCCAGGGACTGTGCTAAGTATTGGGGTTACAAAGAAAAGCAAAATAGTCCCTGCTCTCAAGAAGCTCATAGTTTAACAGAGAAGGAAAGCACTCAGGGGAAGGCACTAGCATGAAAGAGGATTGGGACAGATTTCTTGAAGAAGAAGGGATTTTAGCTAATACTTGAAGGAAGCCAAGGAAACAAGGAGAAGATGAGGCAGAGAAAATTCTAGGCATGAAGAACAGCCAATGAAAATACAGGTAGTAAGGAGATGGAGGTGTCATGTGGGAGGGAATAGCAAGAAGGTCAGTATCACTGGATCATAGAGTATGTGGAGACGAGAAAGGTAAGAGAAGCCTAGAAAGGTAGGAAGAGGCCAGATAATAAAGGGCTTTAAGCCAAACAGAGGATATTTAAATTGCCACTCGAGGTGATAGGGGCCATTGAAGTTTACTGAATGGGCTGGGGAGAGGGGCTGACATGGTCAGATCTTGTTTTAGGAAGATCGTTTTGATAGATGAATGGAAGAGGGACTGGGGTGAAGAGAGACTTGAGGCAGAGAGACCAACCAAAAGGAAACTGCTGTCTTGTTGAGGAGATGAGAATTATATAGATGAAACAATCATACTACAACATAAGACATATGTATAATAAATTGCTAAACTGCGTGGTTCAGATTATACATGATTCTTCCCCTTACCTGGTACAGTAGGAAGAATTTTGGTTCTGGAGTCAAAGAGCCTGGGTTCAAATTCTGTCGCCTTCAGTTTCCTCATCTATAAAATTATCGGGGGATGGACTACAGGGAGTCGGAGATCCTTCCTAGCTCTGGACCTATAACCCTTCCTCTTATTAATTTGGCAGAATGACAGCAGACCATTCTTTTTAAGGAAAAAAAAAATTCACTGCTAGTAATAAAGATTTATGAGAATACAAACTACGTACAGGTGGGCAATAACAGATTTATGGATCAAACAGGAAATACCGTTTTGTACAGTTTAAAGAATGTCTTACTGTGAACCCTCAGGCTATGGCTCTGTCTGACAGCCTCAGTCCACTGCACAAAAATCCATGATGACTTCCTATTACCTACTGGATTAAGTTCAAACTCTTCTTCCTGACATGCTGGTCCTATTATTCCTCCCCATAATCCTCTGTTCCTGTAGCAAATTTCCTTACCAACCACATTAATTAATTAATAATAAATACCTTCTGTAAAAATCAATCCTTACCTATAATTCAAGATATCATTTACTCCTCTCCCAGCTCTGCTCTTGACTCTTTGGACTTCCCCTCCATGTCTTAGCAGCTCTCACCTTGGAACATGCCTCTACTCTGTAACCTTCTAACCCTGCAAGATCCTTCCAATCCTGTGGCCCCCTTCTCTGATTGGTGAGTTTCTCCCAGGAGGACCTCCATTTGGGGGAAATGCCCAGGCCAACCATGCTCACTCCACTCTTTTCCCAGCTCTGAAACTGACTCACTCGGGACTTCTCTATTCCTCCACAAAGTACCTTCTGTCCACCACTACCACCACCACCCTTGCTTGTCAACTCCTTTTTATGTGTTATCTTCATTAGAATGAAAGCTCCTTATGGGCAGGGACTGTATTTTGGCTTGTATTTGTATTCCCAATGCTTAGTACAGTGTCTGGCACATAGTAAACACTTAATAAATCCTTGTTCACTCAAAGTCTGAATCAAATTCTATCTCTTGTATTAGAACCTTTTCTGAGTACTCTGGCCTGTACTGATCACTCCTTTCCCTGAATTTTTTATAGAAAGCATAATCTGAACCCTACAATTTAGTATCTTATATACTATATTGTACTGTTATTGGGTGATTCTTATCTCCTCAACAACACTGCAAGCTCATCGAGGGCAAGGACTTTGTCTTGCTCTTCTTTTGTATTAACTACAGTACATAATACACTAAAAACAGTATTTGATTCATAAAAAAAAGAGCAAGAATTTTTGGTTGATATACCCAAAGGGTTATAAAACTGTGTATACCCTTTTCCAGCAATCCTACTACTAGGTCTGTATCCCAAAGAGATTATAAAAAAGGGAAAAGGACCTACATGTACAAAAATATTTATAGCAGCTCTTTTTGTGGTGGCAAAGAACGGGAATGTCCATCAACTGGGAAATGGCTGAAAAAGTTGTAGTATATGAATGTAATGGAAAACTGTTGTGCTATAAGAAATGATGAGCAGGCAGATTTCAGAAAAACCTGGAAACTTACATGAACTGATGCTGAGTGAAGTGAGCAAAACCAAGAGAACATTGTACACAGTAACAGCAATATTGTGCAATGGTCAGCTATGACAGACTTAGCTCCTCTCAGCAATACAATGATCCAAGACAATTCCAAAAGACTCAGGGTGGAAAATACTATCCACATTCAGAGAAAGAACTATAAAGTCTGAATGCAGATCAAAGCATACTATCTTCACATTTTTTTTTATTTTTTCTTTCTCATGGTTTTTCCCTTTTGTTCTGATTCTTCTTTCACAACATGACTAATGTGGAAATATGTTTAACATGATTGCACATGTATAACCTATATCAGATTGCTGTCTTGGGGAGGGAAGGAAGGGAGAAAAATCTGTAACTCAAAATCTTACCACAAAAAAATGAATGTTGAAAACTATCTTTACATGTAATTGGAAAAATAAAATACTATATAAAAAAGGTTTTGGTAGAGTATAAACTTCATATGAGCTATTTTATTAATCACCTGCTATAAAAGTTAACAAAATAACGGAGTAAATATTGTCCAGATACCAAGAAAATTATAGTAGTCTTACTGTATTCTGCATTGTTCGTACTATTTCTGGGAAATTGTGTTCAATTCTGTTTAATTTGGGGGAGCAACATTTTAAAAGAAATATTAATAAATTCTAATGCAAACAAGTATGTAAAGATAGTAAGGGGACTGGAAACCATCATCTATGAAGAATGGTTGAAAGAACTGGAATTGTTTAGCCTGAGGGAGACTACGGGAACATGTGATATCTGTCTTTATGTAGAAGAGGGGATAGGTTTGTTCTCAGTTGGTTCCAGTTACCAAAATAATGCCTCTGAGTGAAAGCTGCAAGGAAGATTACAGCACAATGTAAGAAGGAATTGTCTAACTAGAGCTATTCAGCAATGGAAAGGGTTACTTTAGAAAGCTCTCCTTGACTAGAGTTATTTAAGCAGAGGTTAATTAAACATTTGTCAGGAATACTACAGAAGGGATTTTTTTTATTCAGTTTAAGGTTGGATTTGTTGTTGTTGTTGTTTAGTCATTATCAGTCCTGACTGAACTCCCAGTTGGGGTTTTCTTGGTAAAGATACTGGAGTGGTTTGCCATTTCCTTCTCCAGTTCATTTTACAGATGAAGAAACTGAGGTAAACAGAGTTAAGTGACTTGCCCAGGGACATACAACTAGTATCCAGGAGAAATAATTTGAGAATCATTGGACTATCTTAATGCTATGACTGAAAAAAAGAGCCTAGACATCATGTTTCTGGAAGTCTTAAAAGAAAACTGCCCAGATCTCAGACCAAGGGGCAAAGCTGAAATAGAAAGAATCCACCAGTTACCTCCTGAAAGGAACACCAAAATGAAAACTTCCAGGAATATGACAGCCAAAACCCAGAGCTTCCAGGTCAATGAAAAAAAAATACTGCAAACAGCCAGAAAAAATGTATTCAAGTACTGGGGAGCCACAGTCAGGATGACACATGATTTATCAGCCACCACTATAAAGGAGTGGAGAACTTGAAATATGATATTCCAGATGGATATGAGCTTACAGCCAAGAATAACCTACCCAGCAAAACTAAGTATGATGCTAGAGGAGGCAAAGATGATTTTAAATGAAATAGAAGACTTCCAAGCATTTCTGATGAAAGGACCAGAGCTGTGGAGAAATTTCGAAGTTCAAATATAGGAGTGAAGAGAAACAAAAAGTTAACATTAATGAACAATGATAAAGAGCTAAATAAGCACAAACTTCTTACATTCAGATATGGGGAGATGATACATGTGTACCCTCTGATCACTATCATCATCAGGATTCATACATGGAGTCCAATTAGATATAGCCTAGAAATGGTTATATTACATTTTGATGATCTTAAGAAAAGAATAAAAAGAGAGGGGAAGAGAAATACATTGTGGGGGGGGGGGAAGAAGGGAAAGAAAGATTAGGAAAAATTACCTCACAAAATCTGGGTGCACACATAGATATCTATACAAACAAGTGGGGGAGGTGGCTGAGACATGAACTTCACTCTTATCTGAACTGATCAAAAGAAGGAAGAATCCACCCACACAGCATATTTCACTAAACAAGAAAACAGGAGTGAAAGGTGAAAAGGGGGCAGGGAAATTAAAGGGAGGATAAATTAAGGGAGAGATTCATCCTAAACCAAGTTAACTCTAAAGATGTAGATATAAAGATACTTATAGCGCTTTTTGAGGTGGGAAAGAATGGGAATCTGAGGGGATGCCCATAAATTGTGGAATGAATAAACAAGTTATATATTTAAATATGATGGAATACTATTGTGCTAAACTCTTAGCAATGTAATGACCAACCAAGATTCCAGAGCCCTAATGAAGAAACATGCTCCCTAACTCCTGAGAGAGAGGTGAAGGACTGAGAACAGGACAATTATCTTTTGACATAGCCAATGTGAAAATTTGCTTTGACTATACATATTTGTAATAACTTTTGTTTTTCTTGTGTTCTTAGTAGTAGGGGAGATAGGGTAAAAGGACGAGAAGACAGATCTTGATTGATTAAAACAAATACAATATTTTTTAAAAGTTAAGAACCTAAAAGAGGCTGTGGTTCTATAACTGATTGACTTGACTTGGTAGTTTAAAAATAATTTACTAAATAAAAAGGTACTGTCCTCAGTTTGATTGCTGCTTAGAACCTCGGGTCCTAGGGTCCTTGTCCTGTAGTAATAAATAGCTAGAATTTATATAGCAATTTAAGGTTGCAAAACGTTTGCAAGTATTATCTCATGTTAACCTTATAACAACTATAGGAGGTAGGTGCTATTATTATTCCAATTTTACAGATGAGGAAATTGAAATTGAAAGAAGTTAAGGGACTTGCTCCAAGTCACTGCGCTAGCAAGTGTCTGAGGCAATATTTGAACTCAGGTCTTCCTGACTCCAGGTCAAGTGCTCTATCCCCAGTTATCTACCACCTCGCTATCTTTTGACAATCACCAGGTGGCTTTGCAACGGGGAACATTTATAAGTTAAAGGGGACCTACCCTTCCACTCAGTCACAGGGGTTCAATCTAGGAAAGTGACTCCTCTTTTCCAGGTCTGACCCTCTAGCTAGACAGATCAGATATACCACAGGATCCTAGGATTTAGATGAGAGTCCCGAAAGATCCTTCCATCCAACCTCTTTATAATAAACACAGTTTTGGAAGGAATTATTCTAGTCTATATAAAAAAAAAAATTCCCCTTCCTTCCTTTTCTCCTTTCCTCCCTTCCTCCGTTCTTTCCTTCTCTCTTCTCTTCTCTCTCCTCCTTTTTCCCCTTCCTTCCTACACCCTTGGCCTCAAGTATTTGTTAGATGAGTGAATCAATAACTTTTCAGCCCCCGGTTAGGGTGTGTGTAACAAAGGTATTTGAGAAGCCAGAGGGTATGATTTCCTTGGGAATAAATTTAAAGGAACTATGTTGAAACGTGAACCGAGTTACTCTCGGAAACACCCAGAAAGACTATTACAGAAAATACTTTCCAGGTAAAGCCTGGCTCGGAGGGGTAAATGCTCTTTGATCTCTCCGTTCTTCACCTTTCAGGACCCTCTCCGGTGGCTTCTGCCCTGGCAGTTTCGGCCAGTCCATCTCTGTGGGATGGGTCACCTTTAGGGTGTACCTGGGCCACCTTTAGGGTGTACCTGGGCCCTTGACACCTTTGGGGCGCGCAGGTAAGCCCGAGGCCACGCGGCGGCGGGAGGAGGAAGGCTCAGACCCGCTTCTCGCCTCTCCCGGGCGGCCCCCTCCGTCCTCGCGCGGGGCCCCTCCCCCCCCAGAGGCTGGGGACGGGCGGCGCGAGCCAGGCTGGGGGCGGGGCAGGGGCGGAGCGCGGCGGGCGCAGGGGCTTTGGTGGCGCCGGGGGCGGCGGTGGCGGCGGTGTGACGGCTGGGGCTGTGGTGGAGTGTGGTGCGGTCGGGTCGGGTCGGCGAGCGCCGTGGGCCTGCTCCGCCGTCGCGGACCACCATGGCCACTTCTCCCGGCGGCGGCGGCGACTTGGGGGTTTCCTCGCTAAACTTCCCGGGCTTTGGCTTTGACTCCGGACTGGAGATCAAAACTCGCTCGGTGGAGCAGACCCTCCTTCCGCTGGTGTCGCAGGTAAGATCGCGCCCCGCGCGAGCGCAGGCTTCCCGGCCCCCCGACGCCCTCCACCCCCTGACCCGCGCGCGGCCTCGGGCTCCCTCCCCCCACCCCGGGCCCCTAGGCTGCCGGGCCCGGGCGCGGGAGGCGGAGGAAGCGGGCCGGCGACGGCGGCCGGCCGCGGAGAGCGCGGGGGCGCCCGATTCCTCCCCAAACTCTGCAGGAGCTGAGCCGAGTGGGAGAACGGCGTGACTTTTGTCCATCCCGCCCGCCCCGTCTCCTTAACGGTCTCCGAGAACCCGAGGCACCGCGTGTGTGTGTGTGTGTGTGTATGGGGGGGCGGGGGCCGCCGAGCGCTAAAGTTTCCCGAGTGCGCGAGACTGGCAGGCAGGCAGCGGTGCAGCCCGGGCGGGCGGGGGGCCGCCGGCAGCGGCGGAAGGGAGGCGAGGTGGAGGCGGGGAGCTCGGGGCTACGGGATCTGCTGCCCGGACTTAGTGAAAGTGGTGAAATCTTCCTGTTAGTTCTGGCTTTCTTTTTGTGTGCCCAGAGGGCAGGCAGCAAACCGCGAGCTAGAGACGGTAATCTCCCTGAAAGGTACACTGCAATGGCAAGAGATAAGTGTATATCCCGTGGAGGGGGGGGGTGTGCGTGCGAGCTTACGGTGCCATCTTAAAGTGGAAAGACATTTGGGGGGCAATGCGCAGGTTGATCAAATAAATGTATACGTGTGTGTGTGTGTGTGTGTGTGTGTGTGTGTGTGTGTGTGTGTGTGTGTGTCCGAGCGCGTGTGTTTGTGCGCGCGCGCGCTTAGGTGGCTGTCTTAAAGTGGAAATACATTTCGGGGGCACCGCGCTGGTTGACCAAGTTTTAAAAAGGAAATCTAGATAATAAGTAAATGAGAGGGTAGCGTGTGCAGTGGGATGGGCTGGAAGAAAACACACTTTGTGTACCTCTTTGTTATTTGGATAAATAAATTTAAAAATTCTGATTGCACTTTTTTGCTTATTGCAAAAAACAAACAAAAAAAAACCTCTTCAATATTGTGACTATTCAGGATAATTCAATTCTGTGTAGCGGTCCAAATCTATTTATCATACGTGGTTTTAAAAGTTTTAGTACATTTTGTAAATATTACCAAAGAAGGTACTATCAACTTATTTTCTTAACCTCTGAACTTCTCAGAGGAGTCATCTACATTTTGTTTTCTGTTTATTCACTACTTGTTTTTTCCTTAAGTTTCCGAATTTGGCTACCATCTTCCCTATGTCTTTGACTATTGCTTTGAACTATTGCTTCTAGTCATTAACGACTTCTTCTTGGCCAAATCCCATATATAATCAGCTGTCTTGACCTCACTACTGCCTTTGCTAGTGTTGACATTCTTCATTTATTGAAGCTCTTTAGACTTTTAGCTTTCTAGAGGTTATGCTGCTATCTCCATTCTTCTTAGATTTCACACACACACACACACACACACACACACACACACAAACACACAACCCCTTCTTATAAACTGTGTTTCAACTCTCGAGGCTTAGTCTTGGGTCCCTTTCTCCTCTGCTTCTACACTTGGGGAATTATATATCTTCAGCCTAGCCCTTTCATGCTATATTTTTCGTCGACTTGGACATCTCTTTGACATTTTAAACTTACTATAGGTGGCATCTCTATCCTTTCACCTTGTTTACTTAGCTGGTACCAAGTACCATAGTTGTTCCTTAATTTACATCTTCAGCCTAGACCTTTCACTCTGTCTTTTTAGTCTACTTGGATGTCCCATTAACATTTTAAAATTGCTGTCCTTGGTATCCCCATCCTTTCACCATCTTTTATCAGTAACTCCAGTCTTGAAACCTTAAAATTTCTCTTTTGCTAGTTCTTATTATTCTCTCTATTCTTCCTCCCCACTTCTCCCCACCCTCATTAGCCTTTTCTGTTCATAAACTATGACTTAACACTTACATTAGATTGAAATGGAAAAGAGGACTTGTTGGTTGAGAGTCTTTAAGACCAAACTGAGGAGTTTGTATTTGATATCGTAATAGTGGCTACTGCAGTTTTATTAGCAGGGTGGTGATTTGATACAAACAGTATCTGAAGAAAATTTAATATAGCATCCCATATAAGAAGGATTATAGCATGGAGGTGAGAGAAGCAAGAGCAGCAGTACTGTTAAAGAAACAAGACTTAGAACAAGTTGGTACAGGCGCACCCCACCCAATGATATGAATTGATTCCATAAAAATAGGACACTAGGTAAAACATTACCTACAGCAACAATGTTATAAAATGGAGATATGTTCCAGGACAGTCAAAATTTAAACTTAAAATAAGTCTTTACAGACACTTGAAACTAATAAGATTGAAACATTGATGCATAACTGAGAGAAGTAGAGCTTGTAGGAGATGGATGATACTGAAGCTGACTAAACTTGGCAGGGACAAAGAGACAGCTATGGCATGAAGAAAGAGGTAAAGATGAAAGCTGGTGTTATTGTGGCCAGAGCTATTATAGGCCCAGCTCATCAATATCAAAAATAAATAATTAATAAAAATTTTAAAAAAGAAGGAACTAGAAATTGGAAGGGTTTTTGTTCTCCCTTTTCCTTTGTCTTGGCAGAAAAATGAGTCCTGCACTGGAAAGGGACAGAGTTTCGAGAACATCAGTAGAACGAAGCACCTTTGCAATATTCCCCTGTCCTTCCTTAACTCCCTACCCCCAAGTTGGAGCATTATTATTTGATGGAAGGAGTGCCTCAGAAAAACCACGCTACTAAGTATAGGAAGTAGTCAAGAACCATGGCATATATGACATAGGATTTTAGGACTTAGTCTTGGAAATGGCATTAGAAATATAAGTCCAATCCCCTTATTTTACAAATAGCAGACAAGTAGACAGCGGCAGAGTCAAATTTGAACCCAGGTCTTTTTATTCCAAATCCAGTACTCTTTTCCTTATACGTCAAATATTTTGGGAATGCTGAATGTATGCATCTTTTTGACATTGTCATGGTGTGCCAGCAGGTTCCGAATATAGAGAAATCTTTCTATTAATAGACTTTTCACTTTCCATTTGATTTATAAAGCAATAAAATAATGATTCAGTTTGAGTCTTAAGTCAGACATTTCAACTGGTTTCCCAACAGTGCAGTGGGTTTTGGTTAGCATGTTTGTATGTATTATTGTTATCCTCATTATTATTATTTTGAGACTGAGTCTCCCTATCGTTCTTCTGCTGGAAGCACAGCAACCACTCAATACTTATTGGTGCAGAAGCTTTAACTTGCTCCATTTTTACAACTCTGGCTGGGTTGCCCCTCTTTGACAGCTTGCTAGCCCTTAACTCGAAGGAGCTCACTATATTAGTGCTAGGCTTAATGTGGATACCAACTGGTTTTTAGCCCTGTTGTAGCTCAGAAGTCCTGAATTCAAAGAATCCATCAGCCTTAGCACCCTCCCCATCCCCACTTCTGCTAGCTGGGATTACGCAACTGACTGGTTAGTATATGTTATTGTTTCTGTTGTTTCTAACAATAATGATAGTGTATGATACAAATTATATAACACTTTAAGGTTTGCAAATTTAAGTGATGTTGGTTGGGTCAACATTTTGCATTGTATCCATAGAAGGCTTTAAAGGCATAGAAAATTTTAGAATGTAGAAACTTAAAGCTGGAGAGATCAGCAAAGGTTATATGATCCAACCCTCCCTCTTAAGTAGGAATCTGCTCTGTAACATTCCTAACAGTTGGTCATCCGGCCTTTACTTTAGCACTTCATCATCAGTAAGCTAATTATTTGTTGTTATTCTTCAGTCATTCAATTGTATCCAACTCTTTGTGACCCCATGGGTCATACTGCTTATGAGGTTTTTTCTTGGCAAAAATACTGGAGTGGTTTGCCACTAATTATTAGGGAAACTATTTGCATTGTTGGGCAACTCTAATTGTTAGGAAAGTCTTATCCTACCTTCCTGTAACTTTCACTCGATCCTAATTTTACCCTTTGGAGTAACACTGAATAAATCTTTCCTTCTCCATGACAGTCCGTCAGATATTTTAAGGTAGCTATTCATTCAACAGGTACTTATTGAATACCTACTGTAAATTATAGACTGGATTGTCTACCTCAAAGCCTCAAATGAAATAATGTATGCAAAGTGCTTTGCAGACTTTAAAGATATATATAGATGGATAGATGCATGCATGTGTTTATATGTGTCTGTATATGTGTGTGTGTACATATATATGCCAGTTGTTTTTTGTTTTGTTTTTATTTTTGCGTAGACTTGTGATTTCAGGAATTTCTGGTGTGGAAATTCTCTTCACTTGTATAAATCATTAGCAACTTCTCTAGCTTGTAATTATAGGGAATTGCATGTAGCATTAATAGCCTAAACTATTTGCCCATGATTACATAGCTAGTATATAGCAGAGGAAGGAGTTGAATCCAAGTCTTCTTGGCTCCATGACACCCCTCTATACCATGCTGCTTTTCATAAATGCCAGTTCTCGTAATGATATTATTACCATGTGTAGGAATACACTGTGCTAGGTGCTGTAGTTACTGTCTCCCTTTATTTTTTTGGTGTCTCTTTCTGAAACCAAGTATCTTTGTTCTTTTAACAGTTCCTTTCACATCACCCTTCCAGAATGAAGTTTAGTTGGTCAGTGTTTCTCTTAAAATGTAGTATCCACCACCAAAGAAAGAACTAGTAGATTCTGAATGCAGATCGAAGCATACTATTTTTCACTTTCTGTATTTTTTTCATTTTTTTCCCTTTGGGTCTGTGTCTTTTTTCACAACATGACTAATATGGTACTATGTTTTGCATGATTGAATATGTATAGCCTATAGCAAATTGCTTACTGTCTCAGGGAGGGAGGAGGTGAAAGAGGGAGAGAGAAATTTGGAACTCAAAATTAAAAAAATAATAATGTTCAAAATTGTCTTTATATGTAACTGGGGAAAAATAAAATATTATTTTATTAAATGTAGTATCCATAATTAAACATAGTATTTCACATATTGCTTGATCAGTGCAGAGTACAGTGAGTATATTTCTTCCTGTGCTCTGAACACTAAGATGGCTTTAATTTTTTTTAAAGTAGCAGCATCTCACTGTTGGCCAATATTGAACTTGTGGTCAACTAGAAAGGCCAGATAAATGTAACTTAGATTACTGCCAAGCAAAATATCTCTTCTAGCTATCCTATATTTTTGCAAGTGATTTTTGAGCCTAGTTTTTAGCCCGTGATAAGTTTAATCTTTTTAGTTTTGACCCAGTTTTGAAATTTTTTGAAATCATTTTGAAGGGTACTGAATTTGGAGTCAGAGGACCTAGGTTTTCTCAGTCTCTGCTGCTTGTTTGATTTGAGACCAGTTACTTTACTTCTCTGGGTCTCAGTTTCCTCCTCTGCACAATGAGAGGGCTGTACTTGATCAGGGGTTGGCCACTTTTTTTTGTTGGTAAAGGTAAAGATGGTTTTTTACAATTTTAAATAAGGTGGTATTGTGTTTAAAAATGTAAAAACTGGGGGCAGCTAGGTGGAGCAGTGGATAGAACAATGCCCCTGAAGTCAGGAGAACCTGAGTTCAAATTGGGCCTCAGACCAAACACTTGACACTTACTAGCTGTGTGACCCTGGGCAAGTCACTTAACCCCAATTGCCTAAAAAAAAAATGTAAAAACCACTGGCAGGCCCTACTAAATAGATTATGGGCCAGATTTCATCCTCAGGCCATAGTTTGCATACCCTTGGACTAGATAATCTATAAGGTCCCTTCCAACTCCCATGATCCTATGAATGCTGATTTTTGTCATCTGTTATATTAACAGCAATTCATGTGGGACAAGAGCCAAGGATTTTTTGTCTGTTTGTTTGTTTTATTTTGTGCAAGTTTAATATGAGTTAAAAGTTTGAGGCAATTGCTTTATTAAAAACTAATGTAATCTTGGGCTATATCAACTCAATTTAGCAAACATTTATTAGATGTCTACCAAGTGCAGAGCATAATATCTGTGATAAAAGAGGTAATAAGTCCTGTAGTACCCTGTACTACTCAGGTCACATTCAGAATATTGTATCCATTTCTGTATTTCATACTTTCAGGTGTAACATCAATAAACTAGATGGCCTTTGGAATGCAACCAAGATAGTGAGGGATCTAGAAAATAATGTCATCAGGGAAAAGTTGAGAGAAGTGGACTAAATGTGAGCAGTCATGTAGAGGAAGGAATGATTTTTTTTTCTATTATTTCAGAAGACAAAACTAGACCAGTATATGGAAGTTGCAGAAAGGTAAAGTTTGTGGGAACAATTGGAGCTGTCCAACAATAGATTGTGCTGCCCCATCAAGTAGTGAGCTTCTTAGTATTGGAAATATTCAACCAGAGACTGGTTGACTACCAATTATTGGTTGTTCCTTCGTTGAAAGAGCACTCCTACATTGTTAAAGAGGCTGGACTAGATAATCTGCATGTTTCCTTTTAATTTAATAGTCTATGATTCTGTGATAATCAGTTCAATAAAATTAACGTGATTTCTGAAAGAGAAAATAATACTATTTTAATTTTTAAAGTTTTTTGTAAATGATAAGTACGTGGACAAGAACTAATTACTTTATTCAGACTTTCAGATAAGAAAGATAAGATTTCATACTAAAAGTGGTTTTAAAGAAAAACAATTTTTAAGGGAAATGAGTAACCATAGTTTGCCTTGGGTAAACAATATGCTATTATATAACAGGGGGGATGGAGAGAAAGAGACAGATGTGAGACATGTTTCAAAAAAAAACTCAGCAGGACTTAGTGATTGGTGAATGGAGTCCAATATGAATTTATGATGCCAGCTTACAAAATATCAAGTATTTATATAGCATTTTATGTTTGCAAAGTACTTTACATATGCTGTGTCATTTGATCCATGTTTTAAGTCTGGAAACCACTAAGAGAAAAAAGAAAGTCTACTGTGGGAACTAGTTTTGGTGGATCAGAGTTCATTCATTAGGTATTTGTTGTGTACCTTTTTTGTACAAAAGGGTAGAGGAGAGTAATGCAGTGCAATCACAGATCAAGGAAAATATGTTCATTTGTATTTCTGCATATGCCTTGTAATTAGCAGTATACTAAAGGGAAGGAAGCAGGAGGAATTGCTGGGGAGATATTGAATACACTCACGGAGAAGGGAAGAAGATCCTGGAAGGGGCAGAAAAGGATGTTTCTCTACAATGCCCCATATGTGCAGTAGGTGGTTAATAAAGTTTTAAGAGTCAAGTTGAGGTTATGGAGCTAAGGACTAGTTTGGGAAAGGAGAAGTCTGGATACATTTTTCTTCGAAACAGACAAAAAGAAGAGAAAGCTTAGGCCTATTGGCCTCTATCTCTTCAGTCTTATCTTCTTAGGTTCATAACTTGAAGCATCATTAGAAAAAAAAATACTTAATGGGCCTATTATTATTATTTTCTCAGAGAGAAGTTTAGACCAGTAAAAGCAATTTCCTTAAGCAGTTCAACAACCCCCTTCTTCCTTCTTTTCTGTTCTGGACCTGGTTCATTGCTCATTCACAGTGTCCAAGATGTATATACTGAAGGAACTATGGGTTGACTGTTCAATTGTGTATCACAGACTGGGAAATAAACATTCTTTATCCACTTGACTTTTACTTTGTGGAAAATTAGAATGAATGCTTTCAAGTGATTATAGTTCTCATTTGGAAGGTTCTGGAGGACTATCCATGACTGCTGCTACTCTGTGGCTATGAAGCATGGGATACCACAGTGTCCAGTGAATTCAAATTGATGATTACCCAAAAGGCAATAGAGGGATAGATGATAGGCATTAACAGGCATTGGCAATTGCAAGGGAAAAGCAACGTCAAGAATGTCATTAGAGAGTGGTGTAACCAGAAAAGAAAATGGACTGATCAGGTAGCTAGAATAAGGGGTAACAGTGGACAATCTTTGTGCTCCATTGGCATCTACATAATATCAAAAAACCTTGAGGAAAGACTCCAGAATGTTGGGTAAACCCACTGTGAATGGTTTATAGGAACAAAAGACACAAATATGAAGGGCTAGTTGGGTTGATTGACGTCTGTGTCCAGATAATGACAACAGGTCCATTGAAATACTTATTTAGGCTTTGTATCCCACTTGCAAAAGTATTTGAAGTAGTTTATGAGATTAAACATAATGTAAAATAGGACAATTAGAAATAAAGCAGAATCTTATCTAAAAAGGACAAACTGATTACTACTTTTGGATACTAAATGATACTCCTGAATTTTTTGACAGCTAAGGCAAAGAGGAAACCTGTTAGGTTATGTAGTTTTAATTTTCTGACTAAAGAGGGCACATAAAAACTTCTGTAGAGATAGGCATTTCTGTGGAACTACACTCTAGCAAAAAGTTATCGCATAGGTTCTGTATGACCTTGGGTAACACAGGCAATTTCCTCTACTAGTTTTGCTTCTTTCCTTTAAGATCTATTTAAATGCATAAACATTTTATTGACCCTGTGTAAAGGTAAAAGATAGGACATTAACTTTATTTCAATAAAGAGATATATAAGAAATTTTATGTGGATAGTGAGATAATATGTCCCATGTACTTCACTCTCTCGTGATCTAGTAATACTCAGCTAGAATTAAAACATCTATATAAATGGATAGTTACCATGACTATTAGACTGTTTTAAATATCAGAACTCAAACTCCCTTAAGTTCCTATAAAGAAAATATTCTCTATTGTTTGTTAATGTGCAAGCTCCGTACCTTAGCTACCAGTCATAATGGTACCAAGTTTTCAAGTTCCATGACTATTCATATTTGTCACATCACTCAAGTAGTTGATTAATAAAAGTTTTTAAAAATGAAATAGCTGGTAAAAGTTCCAGAACTACATTTGTATTCTCACCCATATGGGCCAACCTATTTTCAGCTGGGGTCATTTCCTACAGCTCTAGAGTTTTTATTTTTTCACAGAAGAAAAAGCCTTATATCTTTTCAAGCATTTGTAACAAGTATACCTCCACAATGTTGCAATAACCAGGATCATTTTTTTTCCAGTGGCATCATTAGTGCACTATAAATAAAGCCCATTCTAACATTGTAAAGCCTTGGCTGTAACCTTGAGCCAGTTCTCCGAGATTCAGATCAGTTAGTGATGATGTAAGCTAGCACTCTATGGTATTAACTCCTCTGCCAGTTTACTTACCGTCATCATACTACTTAGAGTTTGTTTATAAAACATTTTTTTCCTATAGAAATAACTATGGAGATTCAGAATTTCATATAGAGAGTATCCTAACAGTCTTAGTGAAGTTTTAAGCTATTAAAGGGAAAAGCTATTAAAACTCAAAACTGCACTGAGACTTTTGGGACAGCCTATATAATCTTTTTGTGTTCTGCTGTGTAGGTAAAAACATTCTCTTTTGTTTAAGAGCAAAATTTAAAAATGAAACTACTTGTCATTGTGACATTGTTTTGGCTGATGTATCTTTGTAGAATCCATTAATCATGTTAGGTTGTACCTCTACTTGGTTGGAACCCTAGAGTTCTGCACCATTAGCATAGAATAACTCTCTTTAGCCTAAATAATTATTAGGAAAATAGTTATCAGTTAACCATCTTTAACCATAAAAAAACTTCATATCCCCTAGAGAACACCTAATTTTAAGCAAAACTATAATATTGTATTATCAAGGATGTTTGCTATGAAATGCATTCACAAGCTGAATGAGTTAACTTGATGGATAGGATAGTTAACTTGATTAATTAAATGTTGGTGAATGCCTACAAAATACAGTTTTACTTTGATGTAATTGATGTCATTGACTTTCTTTTTCTAGCAATAACTAAACTACAGTTCCACCTGTCCTGTCCAGAATAGAGTGGGTCAAGTTTGAGATTAGCTAATAGGGCTAGTGGTTGCCTAATAAGTGAGGTAGAGCCAAAATGGGAAGAGACTAAAATATGAGGTTTATCAACAGGGAATATTAGAAATGGTATTCCATGGAGGTCTGGTGAAACACCAGGAAGACTAGAGCAGGGGGTAGAAGGCCAAATGTTGTAGCTCTGGTTCACAAACTGAAAAAGCAGTTCAGGGCACTACATGATTGGTTTGCTTGGTGTCCCAGTAGGATGACACTTTTTTTAAATGCAGGTAATAAGCCTCTCCCCTCCTAGGTCTTGAAGACCCAGCTGTCAAGCATCACTGTACCTGAGGTCCAGGACATGTTATGAGATCTGTACTGAATGTTGACATTTAGAGGTTTCTGTTGGACTCCGAGGCATGGTCCTCCTGTTTGTAGCTTTTCCATTTAATTTAATACTGGGATTCTGGAATCTCCCCTTTGTCATGAACTTCATCATGAACTGGCTTTCAAGCACAGTAGTTGATCAAGGAACTAATGAATGAATATCAGCATTGAGATGGGCTGATGAAAATGTGGAATGTGCTAGCAGCAAGCCAGGCTCCAGGACTGTAGAGACTCAGAGCTTATGGAGCATGAAGAGAGAGAACATTGAGGAAAAAGCAGGCTGACTAGGTCTCAGTGGGGGAAACGACATTGTGGAGCTGTTTTGGTTAACAAATTCAGTACCACCAGCATGGTATCCTGGACAGGGGCAGATCTGTGACAAAGTTTAGTGACACTGAGTACTACAGTACCTTAGAACTGACTAGGAGCTATAGAAATCCCATAGTTTTTCCTCCCTAGTGCTTCACTCAGGGCAGGTCTCATACTTGTATGTGTAGGGTGATATGACGTCAAACTAATGACCACTAGAAATTTAAAATGACCAAATGAAATGTCTTGAATATCCTAATGTACCTTATCTACAGTTCATTATGGCATAAGTAGACCTTCCCGAGGTTATGTACAAATGAGTTCTTCCATTTATAATCCTATGCAAGGTGTGGAAGTAGAGTTGGTTTTCAGAGTAAACCGTTGGATCTGAGTATAGGAATCCTGCAGTTGCAGCTGTCATACAAAGCCTGTTCTGCTTAACTGTAAAGATTTTGACATGCAGAATAGTCTTGCTTGTGGCAATGGATTTTCCTCTAGAGTTCAGAATCCTAATTATTAACTTAGTCCATTGGTACATTCTTATGTCTTGGAGTGCAAGAGATTCTGAAATCAAATTAGCTAAAAAGAAATAGGATTTACCAGGCCTGACTCTAGTTTTCAGACCAGTGTTAGGCTTTCAAGATTCTGATTATCTCTTTGTGTGGTGATAGACTTTCCAGAAATACTGCCCTGGGAGAGGCAGTCACCAGTCAGAACAGTGGGATCCCAGGGCAGAAAGGCAGTTGTTGAGATGTCTATAGAGTAGCATTTATTGAGTATCTGCTATATATCAAGCATTGTGATAAGCACTGGGAATTCAGAACAACCAAACGGGAAACGTATACAAAGTATGTATGTAGTAAATACAAAGAAATTTTAGTGTAGGGAAAGAATACAATTGTTAACTGGAGGAGCCAAGAAAGACTTTGTGTAGGAGATGGTACCTCCCAGTCTGGCTTCTAACGCTGCCATTGCATTAAAACTGATTGTCTCCAAGGTTGCTGATCTCTTAATTGCTAAATCCAGTCACCTTTTCTTAGCCCTTATCCTTCTTAGCTATGCTGAAGCATTTGACACCGATCTCCTCTTATTCCTGGATATTCTTTCCTCTCTGCGTTTTTGTGACATTTCTGTCTCCTGGTGCTCTGCTTACTTGTCTCACACTTTTCATTTCTTACTCTGGATCAGCATCTTAGTGTAGCAGCTGTGCTTCAAAAGAAACCTAGAGATTCTGTTAGGTAGAGGTGAGGAAGGGGGAGAGCATTCTAGGCATTGGAGACAGCCTGTGCGCAGTTATGGAAGTGTAAGATGGCACATCATGGGTAGAACATAGAGTGTGTGAGGGGAAATGATAGTAATAGTTAGCATTTATATAGTGCTTTAAGGTGCGCAAAAGTAGTTTACATGCATAATCTCATTTGAGTCTCACAACAACCCTGTAAGATAGGTGCTACTATTATTCCATTTTACTGAAGAGGAAACTAAGGCTGAGGGAGTGACTTGTCCAGAGGCATAAGGCTGTTCAGTGTTTGAGGAAGAATTCAAACCCAGGTCTTCTTGACTCTTTCCAGAAAGATAGTATGGAGCCAAATTGTGAAGGGCTTTAGGTGCCAAACAGAAGAGAATGTCCAGTCAAAGACAATAAAATCGCATCTTCAGTATAAAGGAAAGTATTTGCCTCCCTGTTTAATGCAGAAGATATGCATCATGTTTACTTAATTTGGATCATTTTTAGATATAGATGGAAGAGAAGCAATAATGTATAGTCCTGTTGCTACCATTTAAGAGCAGGATTATATCTTCTGTGAGAACATTCCTACTTATTTTGATTTTAGCAGTTGTTTTTTGATGTGGATTCCAAAAAAAGTATCAGTTACCCAATAATTATATTAAAACTGGACAATTTGTTTCATGGCCATTGAACCATAGCCAGTCTGCAGATAGCCTAAAGTTGTTGTTAAGTCTTCAATGAGGTCTAATGGAATGGATTGAGACCTGAGTAGGAATCTTACCTCAGACCTTAGCTGTGTGACCTTAGGCAAGTCACTTTACTTCTCTCAGCCTCTAAAATGGGGATAATAATAGAATCTACCTCACATGAGGATCAAGTGAGTTAATGTTTATAATATGCTTTGTAAATCTAAAACTTCTATATAAATGCCAGCTCTATTATTGAACAGTACTGGTAAGTTTGTTGCTAAATTTTCTTTTCTCATGGATATTATATTGGGAAATCCAATTCTGCTGTTTATTGAAGAGAAAAGCTGGCATAGGCTTAAAAATGATAACATGTTGCAAAATTTAATTTTTTATTTAAGAATTATTGATACATTTTATTTTTATTATACTTCATTTTCTGAATATATCCCTTCCTGCTCCTCTATGCAGTGATCCATACCCATAATTTTCAACCCCTTCAAAAAAGGGAAGGAGATGCATTTCCATATCTCTTTGCTGGGGCCAAATTTGGTCGTTAAAAATATATGATATTCAGTTTCTTTTTGTTGTTGTTGTTGTTCTTCCCATTTACATTGTTGTAGCTGTATATGTTGTTTTCTTAGTTCATTCAATTCCTGTGTCTTCCCATGCTTCTGTGAATTCTTCATATTTGTCATTTTTTATACTACATTAATATTTCATTACGTTTATGTCCCACAGTTTGTTTAACCGTTCCTCAGTTAATCAGCATCTACTTTGCTTCTAGTTCTTTGCTGCCACAAAAAGTGCTGCTATGAGTGTTTTGGTATTTGTGGGACACTCCTTTTTGTCCTTTACCCCTTTGGGGTATAAGGCATAGATTTTGAAAAGAAGGAACAACAGGGTGGTTAGTTGGTAATTTTGAGACAATGGAGGATTTCTCTTTTTAAAGATGGAGTAGATAGTACTTTGTGTCTATTCTGAGGGAATTATATTAATACAATTCATTAAGGTTAGTTGTTTGGAAACTCTAGGTTTTTGCACTTGGGACAAATTAAAAAGACTCATGGCAAAAAGTCTTTTCTTAGCACCTCTTTAGTTTGATTAGTCCACAAACATTTCAAGTTATTAAATATTTATTAACCACCTGTGATGTGGAAGGTACTGCAGAGTATCTGGAATTATTGACTTCTACCTATGTCCTGCAGTCAATTTTGTGTCTTGTTTATCTTTTATGGTTCCCAGACAAAGTACATTGTATTGCATATCTAGTATTCATTGAATTACATCAAAGAAATAGAAGCATCCATTATTAGCTCTCTTTTTTCTCCAATTCTACACCTCAGATCCTTTCAGAATTATCCTCTTTCTCCATAGTTTTGTTCCAGTCTTCGAGGAGATGGTGGTCCTTTCCTTTGCTAGGTCCATCATTCTTTTTCTACCCTTGATTTCATCTATTCTTTTCTCCTTCTGGAGTTTTCTCATCGGATGATAGAGTAAAAACTGAAAGAGACTATCTAGACCTCCTCTTTAATAGGCAATCTTTCTTTATCCATTGGCTCCTTCCCTAAATACAGGCATGCTCAGATTTCTCCCATCTTTCAAAAGCTTCACGTGACCCTTCTATTCCCTCAGGATATCATGCTTTATCTCTCCTCCCTTTTATAGCCAAACTCCTAGAAAAAAGGTGTCTGTATTTGTTGACTTTACTTCATTACATTCGGCTCACCTTTTCAGCACCTCCCAGTCTGGCTTCTAACACTGCCATTGCATTAAAACTGATTATCTCCAAGGTTACTGATCTCTTAATTGCTAAATCCAGTCACCTTTTCTTAGCCCTTATCCTTCTTAGCTGTGCTGAAGCATTTGACATCGATCTCCTCTTACTCCTGGGTATTGTTTCCTCCCTATGTTTTTGTGACATTTCTGTCTCCTGGTGCTCTGTTCACTTTTCTAACACTCTTCATTTCTTGCTCTGCATCAGCATCTATGATCCATCTCCTGTGTAGGAGTGTATGCCCAGGGTTCCATCCAGAGCTCTCTTCCTTCTCTACCTTCTCTTGGTACATCCTATGGGTTATAACTGGCATTTATGTGGTGCTTTGAAGTATGGAAACACTTTCTATGAATTATCTCAATTGATCCTAACAATAATTCTATGAAATTACTGCTATTGTTGATCTCATCTTATAGATAAAGAAACTGAGACTTGGGTTGAGTCACTCAGCTAGTCTGTCGATGAGCCTGGATTCAAATGTAGGTTGTCCTGATTCTAGGTCTAACAGTGTAACCACTGTGCAATATTCCCAAATCTAAAATGTACATATCCAGCCTTAATCTCTCCCAAACTTCAGTCTCGTATCACCAAATGCTTACTGCACATCTCCACTTGAATATCCCACAGACATTTCAGATTTCAAAAGTGAACTCATTATCATCCTCCTAAGCCTACACTTCCATCTCATCTTCCTGTTTCTGTTGAGGGCAACACTATTCTTCTAGTCACCCAGGTTGAAACCTTAAGTAATATGTAAGTTCCTTTAAAACAGGGAATGTTTTGTTTTGGTTTTGTCTTTCTAATCCCAATGTTTAGCAAATGCCTGGCACATTGTTGGTGCTGAATAATTACTGACCAAATCGAACAAACTACAAAGATAAATTTGTAGGACTAGATAATTGAATAAAGTAGTTTCTCTTGTTATCTCTCTCACTTTTCTGTGGGAAAGTGTCCTAAAATATGTTCCCTGCAAGTTGAACCCCAAACCTTCCCCGGGATCTATAGGAATCTAGTTTCTTCTTAGAAAGATATAAATTTAAGATTAGTCCAAATATAGGCTACCTGAAAGTATTACCATTCCTAAAATGAAGTTTCTTGGAAAGAGACAGACAATGTATGTGAAAGTAGATACTGAAACACACAGGCCACACTTGTGTTTTATACAAACCAATTTTATATAACCATCATTAAATAAATACAAAGCAACATATCTTTGGACCAATGTAGTTTAACTGATTTCAGTTGTGGTGTTTTCAAAAATTTGGGCAAAGTTTTGTTTCCATTTTGCTTCCTGGAGTTTGTTTTTCCAATAAAGAAACAGCATGGCTAGTTCTGTTTTCCCCTCCCCCCAGGCAATGGGCAAACACTGGCTTTAGCCTTTGTGTTTATCTTCTGGTAAATACTTCAACAAGAAGTTTCTTGCAAAAGAAAGTGTTAGTAAAGTGCTATCAGATTTTTTGATCTTCTGACTGTTAGAAAATGAATTCTCTTATCTTTTGTAGACAGATGACATTAAAGTCAGGCAAGAAGGTTAGATCAGGAACTTTATTAAAAGCCATTTCCAAGTAGATAAGTGGTCAGAGGATATGAACAAATAGTTCTCAAAAGAAGAAATGCAAGCTATCAACAACCATCTAGCAAGTGCTCAAAATTACTACTGATAAAAGAAATATAAATTAAAATGACTCCGAGGTTGGCACCTATCAAATGTGCAAAGATGAGGATCATTCTGTGTTGGCGGTATAGATATGCACATTAAAACTCACTGGTAATGGCAAAGGAAATTGGTCCAACCAATTTGAAAAACAAGCTATAATTTACGCAATTTTTTAAATTAGAAAAACTAGATATGATAGACTTTTGACAATTATGTAATAGAAATTATATAGAGCATAGCAACTTTAAAAGAAATATGGATACCTTTACAAAATTTGATCATATGTTGAGACAAAAGGAGCTCATAACTAAATGTAGAAAGACAGGATTATTAAATAAATCTTTTACAGACTATGAAAGGCAGTACAGCACAGTTGATGAAGGACTGGCCTTGAAGCCTGGAAGAACTGTGTTCAAGTAGCTCTGTCAGTGTACTCAGCAACTCTAAAACTCTAAGTTGTAGAGGAGCTTCCTCAACCAGGATTATAGGATGTGATTAGATCCCCTCTTGCTCAAAGTACTGGTTGGCTTGTTTCAAGTCTATTTGGGGGAGCTCATGCTGGCTTCCCTAGGGAGGTTCCTCTCTTTAGCTTTACAGCTTCCCTATTTACCTGTGATCAGGCTGGCTTCCCTGGTTAGACCTTTCTATCTGCTTCAATCAGCTTCCTGCTGGGGCTTTTTATTTTGTTTTGGTTTTTTGTTTATTGGTTTTGGTTTTAGCAGTTCTGGATTGGATGGTGAAGGTAATTTCTGATTCTACTTGATTTTCTTTATCATTGATCTTTTGGAGTTCTTTAAGATATTTGCTAGGTTTTATGTAGCACCCTTGCCTCCTTTATAAAGAACAAGACATGGGATAAAGAGAGGAAAAAGGAAAAGAGGATGATGAAGGGTTGTTGTGGAGCTTAAATGAAATAGCACATGTAAAGCATTTTGTAAACTTTGAAGTGCTGTCTTCCCAGGAACCCTTCAACAATTGTTATTTTTATCTTTTTTCATCTTTGCCAATGTATAGTTAGGTTCCTTTCTTTCTTTTTCTACCGTTTTAAAATTCACCATGTATGCGTATCATAGGATTCAGAGCTGCAAGGGATATTGGAGGTCATCTAGTCCATTTCCCACATGTTACTGATGAGGAGGCTGAAGCCCAGCGGGGTTAAGCAACTTTCCTGAGATCCCACATATGCAGGGTCACTGTTTGAATTTAAGTCCTCTGGTTTCCAATCTGGTGCTCTTTATAATGCTGCACACTTAGTAAGTGCCATCTTTGTAAAGGCGCTGGCACTAAGAATGAAACTGACGTAGTATTCCTGTTCTTAATTATATAAAACATTTACATTTTCTTTTAAAAGTTCAAAAACTTTGGGGCAGCTAGGTGGCACAATAGATAGAGCACTGACCCTGGAGTCAGGAGGACCTGAGTTCCAATCCAGCCTCAGACACGTGATACTTACTAGCTGTGTGACCCTGGGCAAGTCACTTAACCCCATTGCCCAGTCCCCCACCCCCCCCAAAATTCAAAAGCTTGGATATTAGTCTCAAAAATTAATTTTGAAAAGATTCTATATCTAAAGGGAAATTTTTTCCAGAGCTTGAGAATATAACAAACTCTAATTTTTCATGCATATTGGAAAGAACACTGGAGTCATTGTACAATCTGCATACTTTGAAATATGGTTGGTGCTTTAGCCTGTTTTAAAGCCCTTCTTGCTAGTATCGTTATTATTATTACTTATGAGCAAAAACTTACAGAAAATAAGAGTCTAAACCAACTGTTTGCATCCCTCATAATTTTGTTCCTATCTTTAATGTATGTCTTCTTCAGTTAAAAACAGTATGTGCAGACTGATTATTTTTAATTTTCCACTTAACATTGTTTCATGTATGTGTTTTCCTAAGACCTTTTCAACCCGTTATGTCTTTGAAGGAACTAAACTTTCATTCTGTATAGGATCGGAGATATAGGGTTGGAAGGAACCTCAGAGGCCATCTAGTCCAGCTCCTCGTTTTAAAGATGAGGAAACTGAGGCCCCGGGAGGTTAAATGACTTGTCTCTTTGCTTCTGGTACAATAAAATGAAGCAAATAAATGGATGAAATATAAAAGTATGCTTAAAATGAGTAGCTCTGTCATATTCAAGTTAGATTTAGAACTATCAGGGAGAGCTGGAATTTGAGTTTCAAGGAAAACATAGAAACTGGGAACTAAGGACAGCATTTGGTGATGACAGTTGTGGGTTCTATGAAGGTAATGAGCCAGTTTTCCTCCACCAAGATCCACCTCCCACCTAACACTTGTTATTACTGTTTGATAAAGTGACAAGAGGGAGAACAGAGCTCATTGTTCCAAACAGTAGCTGGAGGATGGGGATGATGTCTGCAGAATAAACTTTAAGTTTGATTTTGGTGGAGTAATAGTCCTGAAGTGTGATATGGGGTGATGTTACTGGTAATGGCCAGATGCTTAACTTAATTTATTTAAAAAAAAAAAAACTTGTGCTGTGTAACAACCATAATTAGCCATTATTATAATTAGGTAAACACCTTTAAGTTTTAAAAAGTAATTGATATACAATTCTAACATAGTTTTCTCTTATGTTTATAGATAACTACACTTATTAATCATAAAGATAAAACCAAATGGTCAGATAAGACTTTGCAAGCAATTCAACGAGTGGGACAAGCAGTCAACTTGGCAGTTGGAAGATTTGTTACAGTAGGGGAAGCTATAGCCAATGAAAATTGGGATTTGAAAGAGGAAATAAATATTGCTTGCTTGGAAGCAAAACAAGCAGGTATGTGAATATTTACATTTTTAGATGTCTAATACCAATGTTATTGTTGCACAGATAGAAAATTCTTAGTTGTTAAGATATGTATAGCACAAATATATGTATAATATATTTATCATATATGTATATTATATATTATATGTGTATGTATGTATGTGTATATATATATATGTATGTATGTATGTATGTATGTATGTTACTTGCTTGTCAGAGACACTCCTGTAATGAAGCTTTGGATTACTTTTAAAGGATTGGTTATATTTTGGTTTAAGCCCTATCCAGAAACCTAGAGGAAAAAAAATCTCTTTACTGAAAAAATAAAAGACATTCATCTCAAGCTTCTTCTTCTGTTTTCATCATTCCCCATTCTCTTATCCTTTGCTCTAGTCTCTGACAAAGAGGTAACCCTTTAACTTGCCACTTGTTCCATTGAACCCCTCCTGTCTCCTCTGGGAACTGGCCCCTTCAATCATCTCTTTTTCTCTCTATAATCATCACTCTCAATATATTGGTTTCTTCTCTAATGGTTACAAATATGCTCTAGTCAACCTTTAAAAAAATCTTCACTTGATCCCGTTAACCCCTCAAGTTGTAATCCTATATTTTTCCTTTCCCCAACCAAAATCCTAGTAAAAGCAATCAGCACTCATTTCTTGACCCTAACAACTTGACTTCAACTTATCTCTCCAATGTTACCAATGAACTTTTGATTTCTAAATTCATTGGTCTTCTTTTAGTCTTCATCTTGATCTCTCTGCAACTTTTGACATTGTTGACCACTTTATCCTCCTGGATACCCTCTCTTCCCTTGAAGATACTTTCAAGATACTGCTTTCTTTTAGTTCTCCTTTCACCTGTCCAATCATTCCTATTTGTTCTTTTTTGCTAGATCATCATCCATCTTCCCTTAACTCTTAGTGCCACTGAAAGCTCTTTTGGGCCCTCTTATATTCTTACTGTATTCTCTTTCTTTTGGTGAATTCCTTAGCTGTGAGATGTTTAATGATACCTATGCAGATAATGTGTATGTATATCCATAATGATCTCTATGTAGATGACGTGTACATACATATACGCATATATACATATCAGTACATGTATATATTGATATTATTATATCGATAATTTCTCTCCTGAGTTCTAATCCTTAATCACCAAATGAAAAACATCTTCTCTTTGATATGCTGTAGGCATCTCAAACTCAATATATCAAAAATGTAACTCATGACTTTCTTTCCATTCTGGCTCCTTCTGTGCCCTTTTCATCTCAAGGAGGCATGAGCCAGAGAAATAAGACCCAAAACACCATCTTCCTCTTTATTACTCCCTCCACACAGCCAGAATGAGTAATCAGGTGACCCAGAAACACCATCTGTGGAGACTGAATAATACACACTTCTGGTTAAGTTGGCAAGATGAAAGGTTGTAGAGATGCCCAGCTCTCCCACACACACTCCAACAAAACAAAGAGAAACAGAAAAAAGTTCTTCCACTCAGGCCAGAACTACACAAAAAAAGACAGCCAGCAGAGACTGGGAGAAGGATCACAACAGGGCAACCAGTACAATCCTCTATAAAAGGTCCTGAAGTCTCTAAGTGCTGCTAGAAGGGCCAAACTCGAGAAAATAAGACTATCAGAAGATAACACCAAACACAAGGAAGACCAAGACAAAAAAGAGTAACCTCAGGACAAATAAAAGCAATGTCTTAGATTAAGAAGTGGCCTGGACACAAGGACTTTAAGAATGACTGGAAGAAATACAGGACTTCAAGAGAGGCATAAAAAAGTAAACAGGAAAGAAAAAAAAACTATGTTATTCAATAAGGGCTAAGTGTTTACTTCCCTACTTGGGAAGTTGGTACTTGTAACTCTTGAGAACTGTATCTTTATTAAGACATTTAGAAGGGATATACATAGACAGAGGGTGTGGGTATAAATTGATGTGATGATAAAAAACCTAATTAAGTGGTAGAAAGGGAGATGGGGGAGAAGAAGAAAGGAGGAGGCAGAAAAGGGTACACAAAGATATATTACAGTAGAGAGAAAGAAGGGAGGGAGATAAGCATTGTTTGAACCTTACTCACATCGGATTTGGCTCCAGGAAAGAATAACATACTCAGCTATAGAAATCTAACTTGCTAAATAGGCAGTAGGAGGGAAATGGGGGGGGGGGGCCTGATAGAAGGGAGGGAAGATTGAGAGAGGCAGTGGTCAAAAACAAAACTCTAGTGAGGAGGGAAAGGGACAAAGGAGAAATAAAAGCATAGAAGAGTGGGGGATAGGATGGAAAGACACAAATAGTAATCATAACTGTGAATGTGAATGGGATGAACTCTCCCATAAAACAAAAGTGGATAGCAGAATGGATTAAAAACCATAATCCTACAATATGTTGTTTACCAGAAACACATTTGAAACAGAGGGATACACACAGAATAAAGATAAATGGCTGGAGTAGAATTATTATGCTTCAGCTGAAGTAAAAAAGCAGGGGTAGTAGCAATCCTGATCTCAGACAAAGCAAAAGCAAAAATAGATCTAATTAAAAGGGATAAGGAAGGAAACTACATCTTGCTAAAAGACACTATAGACAATAAAGTAATATCATTACTAAACATATATGCACCAAGTAGTATAGCATCTATATTCTTAGAGGAGAAGTTAAGGGAGTTACAGGAAGAAATAGACAGCAAAACTATACTAGTGGGAGACCTTAACCTCTCCCTCTCTGAACTAGATAAATCTAACCGCAAAATAATCAAGAAAAAAGTTAAGGAAGTGAATAGAATTTTAGAAAAGTTAGATATGGTAGACCTCTGGAGAAAATTGAATGGGGATAGAAAGAAATATACCTCTTTCTCAACGGTATATGGCACCTACACAAAAATTGATCATGTGCTAGGGCATAAAAGCCTCACAGTCCAATGAAGAAAGGAAGAAATATTAAATGCATCCTTTTCAGATCATGATGCAATAAAAATTATATGTAATAAAGGGCCATGGAAAGATAGACTAAAAATTAATTGGAAACTAAATAATCTAATCCTAAAAAATGAGTGGGTCAAACAATAAATCATAGAAACAATCAATAACTTCATCCAAGAGAAAGACAATAATGAGACAACATACCAAAACTTATGGGATGCAGCAAAAGCGGTTCTTAGGGGAAGTTTTATATTTCTAAATACTTACATGAATAAAATAGAGAAAGAGAAGATCAATGAATTGAGCATGCAACTAAAAAAGCTAGAAAAATAACAAATTAAAATTCCACAATTAAATGCCAAATTATACTGAATACTGAAAACTAAAGGAGAGACTAATAAAATTGAAATCAAGAAAACTATTGAACTAAAAAATAAAACAAAGAAGAAAACCAAGTTACCAGTAAAAAAAATGAAAAGGGTGAATTCACCACCGATGAAAAGGCAATTAAAACAATAATTAGGAATTATTTTGCCCAACTGTATGCCAATAAATTTGACAATCTTAGTGAAATGGATGAATATTTACAAAAATATAAATTGCCCAGATTAACAGAAGAAGAAATAAAATACTTAAATAACACTATTTCAGAAAAAGAAATTGAACAAGCCATAAATGAACTCCCTAGGAAAAAAATCTCCAGGACCAGATGGATTTGCAAGTGAATTCTATCAAACACTTAAAGAACAATTAATTCCAATAGTATATAGACTATTTGGGAAAATAGGTGAAGGAGTCCTACCAAATTCTTTTTTTAATACAAATATGGAACTGATACCTAAACTGGAAAGAGTCAAGACAGAGAAAGAAAATTATACACCAATTTCTCTAATGAATATAGATGCAAAAATTTTAAATAAAATACTAGCAAAAAAATTACAGCAACTTATCATGAGAATAATACACTATGACCAGGTAGGATTTATACCAGGAATGCAGGGCTGGTTCAGTTTTAGAAAAACTATTAGCATAATTGACCATATCAACAACAAAACTAACAGAATCATATGATTATCTCAATAGATGCAGAAAAAGCATTTGACAAAATACAACACCCATTCCTATTAAAAAACCCTAGAGAGCATAGGAATAAATGGAGTCTCAAGGGAATTAATGAAAAAAAAATGGTAAGGAAGGGGGCCTAGTAGTACCAGAAGAGTTCATGGCCTAATAAGATGTAGGGAAGATCACAGAAGGTGAAATTGACAATTTTCCATGTATAAAATTTAAAAGTTTTTGCAGAAACAAAATCCAGCTAAATTTAGAAAGGAGGCAGATAATTGGGGTGGGGGTGAATCTTGCAGCAAATTTCTCTAATAAAATCCTAATTTTTAAGCTATAAGAAACTGATTCAAATTTGTAAGATTTGATAAATGGCTAAAGGATATGAACAGATAATTTTCAGATGAAAAAATCCAGGCTACCAATAGGCAAAAAATGCCCTAAATCACTACTAATTAGAGAAATACAGAATAAAACAACTCTGAGTATGTACCTCACACTCATCAGATTGACAGAGTTAACCAAAAAAGGAAAATGACAAATGCTAGAAGGGCTGTGGGAAAATAGGCATATTAATACACTGTTGATAGAGCTGTGAACTGGTCTAGCCATTAAACTGTTGCAAAGCCTGTGACCCAGCTTTACCACAACTAGGTCTCCATAACCCCCAAAAAAACAAAGAAAAAGAAAAAAGACCTATGTGTACAATCTATAGAACGAGAGAGCAATCTACACAATAACAACAATATTGTAAGGACAAACAGTTTTGAAAGACTTAGGAACTCTGATCAATACGTTGAATAACCATGATTCCAGAGTACTCATAGAACATGCTACCCTCCTCCTGATAAAGAATTAAGAATGCAAATTAAGACTTTTTTTTTCCAGGGGTGGTGTTTCAGGGGAATGGCCAATGCAAGAATTTTCTTAGCAGTTTTATATTTCTTGTTTTCTTAGTTGGTGAGGGAGCTGTAGGAGAGAGGCATATCTTTATTTGAAAAAAAAATTTATTTTAAAGAATAGAAGAAATGAAGCATAAGTGCTGTAAGGCAGATAATGCAAATGTTAACCATATTTTCACAGACTCTCAGAGTTGGAAGAGACGTCAGAGACCATCTGGTGATTCTCATTCAACCCACACCTGAACAAAGAATTCCCTTCCACATCCTCTCTGACAAGTCATCATCCAACCTCTGCTTTCAGACCCTCTCCTGATGCAGCTTATTCTATTTTTGCATATTTCTAATTCTTAGGGATTACTTTCCTTATGTCAAGCCTAAATTTGCCTTTGTAACTCCTATCTATTGACCCTCTGGAACCAGCAGCACAAGTCTAATCCTTTTCTACATCTTAGCCCTTCATATACATGAAGACTTTTCCTAGTTCTCCAGAGCTTCTCTTCTCTAGGCTAAATATCCTCAGTTCCTTGCCTTACCAGAGTGTAGTACAGCAGAACTCTTACTACTAACAAGGAAAGACATAGCCAAAGTCATGTAACTAATAAGAGGAACTAATAAGGAAATTAATAAGCCCTAAATGCTGGTTTGAAAATTCTTCATACTGTGTTCTTTTATTGGCATGAATCACTTCTATAAAGTATGCAGCCCAGACAGACTTTAACAACAAACTTCAATAGCAAACTGTAGCCAGCATTTTCTAGAACATCTCTTATTGTGAAGTTCACAGCATGTTAAGTACTAAAGAGGATACAAAGATTAAATCAGACATAGTCCCTGCCTTCATGGAGGTCACAATCATATTAATATGAGGGTTGTGGTGTTCTTCATGACCCTACGCCTGTACTGTCCATGAGCTTTTCTTGGCAAAAATATTAGAGTGATTTGCCATTTCCTTCTCCAATGCCATTTACTTCAATGAGGGTATAACACATATTAACATATAATATTAATACTCCGTAATACATGATGAATGCATAAGAACAGTGCAGAGTAGAGACTACATAAGGTCCCCATGGGGAAGTAGTCTAGTTTGACTGTACCATGGAAAAAAGAGTAATATGAGATTAAACTGGCAATATAGAGTGAAGTCATATTTTGGTGTGCTTGAATGTCAGGAATTTGAAGTTTATCCAGTAGTAGTAGTCATTGAGGAGTTTTGAGGAAAGGAGTGACACAATTAGATCTTTGTCAAAAGAAGGGTAGAAGGATGGAGAGACTGGAAATGGGAAGATAAGTCAGATGGATATTTCAATAGTCCTCATGGATAACAATGAAGGCATGTATTAGAAGGTCAATAATGGGACTAGAAAGGAAGAAGTAGATACTAGGGATATAGAAGCAGTAGGATCTCAACACATGCCAACTGATTAGATATGAGAAGTCAGAGAGGGAAAAGAGATTTACTACAAGCTTTTGAACATGGAAGATTGTAACTATTGGTACTACAGAAAAATGGAAGTCAGAAATCAAGATGAGTTTTAGGGAAAAGATAATTTTGGTTTTGAACATGTTAAGTTGAAGGTGCTGGTGGGGCAGCCTTATCAGTATTAGTTCTTATACTTTCCTGTAGATGTAGGAGGTATGATACTTGAAGCTAAATGGCTAATGAAACCAGGAAATACCTGGAAACTTGCTTTCTTTAAGAAGTCTCTTTTAAAGGAGAACGATATGTGATATTCATTGTATAGCATTGTGCAGGAATCCAGTATAGAGCTGCTTCAAATCTTTGTAGGGGTCATAGTGTCTTTTCTAACTTGGGGTACATGGCGTAGTGGGATAATAGCCTGGTCCAGTGCCCTTGCAGATACGAGTTATGATCAGAAGCTTCTTTTTGACAAGCTTAGATCAGCACTGTAAACTTTTTTTAAAAAGTTCTTGGATTTCTGCATTGTTTGTGATATTAGTGAATAAATAGCTACTTTCATACTGTCATTTTAATCACATTCCAGGCTGTTGTTATTTTTTTTAACATTGTTACCCAAATCCTTCAGAGGTTCATCCTAGATCCATAGCAGCACAAATCATAAAGATTGCTTACCAAGCAAGTTTTTGCATCGGAATGTCACCTCATTGCTCTGACCAAAGACTGACTGTTCTGGTTTTACAGAGACATTCTCTTAAACTTTCACCACTCTCCCCCAAGCTCCTTTCTGAAAGAAGACCCAATGCAAAGTGGCCTTTTCTTTGTATTTTCTATTTGGTGAATGGACCACTTTGTGAAAAATGGGAGTTTAAACGTGAACAGAATGATTTGGGTTAAAGGCAAGGGGTAATGGATTATTTTCGGTACTGTATTCAAGAAAAAAAAATAGCACAGCTAGAAACCTCTGACATTCTATCGTGTTTTAAATGGTCTGTTCATAAAATTCCTTTTTTCAGTTTGTAAGAATGTTCATCTAACACAAGAAAATGCTATAAATATTTGTAACAACATTTTTTTACCTGGCTAAAAAAGGGGTTTTGGGAACAAGTTAAAGTGTAATGTGGTTTTATATAAAAACATCAATTATCTTGTATATTTTGATAAGCAACAGTACCAGCTTTCATTTGTAAAGCAGTTTGTGGCATTGGAGGAAAAAAGGATTCCATGTCTGTTGAAATGACTTATGTTATGAATGCAAAGAGATTAAAATAATAAAGAAACATATTTTTCTTAAAAAAAAGAATAAAAATAAAGGAAAATGATAAATGTTGGAGGGGATGTGAGAAAATTGGAACATTAATGCACTGTTGGTGGAGTTGTGAACTGATCCAACCATTCTGGAGAGCAATTTGGAACTGTGTCCAAAGGCCTATAAAATTATGCAGACTCTTTGATCTAGCAATACTACTACTAGGTCTTTATGTCAAAGAAATCCAAAAAAGGGAAAAGAACCTATTTTTACAAAAATATTTATAGTAACTTTTTTTGTAGTAGCAAAGAGTTGGAAATTGAGGGGATGCCCATCATTTAGGGAAAGGCTGAACAAGTTGTAGCATATGATTGTGATAGAACACTATTGTGCTACAAGAAATGATGAGCAGGCTGATTTCAGAAAAACCTGGAAAGATTTACACGAACTGATGAAGAGTGAAGTGAGCAGAACCAGGAAAACATTGTACATAGTAACAAAAATCTTGTACAATGATGTGAATGACTTGGCTATTCTCAGCAATACAGTGGTCCAAGACAATTCCCAAGGATTCATGATGAAAAATGCCATCCACCTCCAAAGAAAGAACTGATGGAGTCTGAATGTAGATTGAAGCATACTATTTTTCATTTTATTTGTATCATGGTTTTTTTGTTTTCCTTTGGGTTTGTGTCTTCTTTCACAATGTGACTGATATGGGCATATGTTTCGAATGATTCCACACGTATAACCTATATCAAATTGCTTACCATCTCAGGGAGGGATAAGGGGAGGAAGGGAGAAAATTTGGTACTCAACATTTTAAAAAGTGAATATTAAAAATTGGCTTTACATGAAATTGATGAAAAAATAAAATTATTTTTAAAGTCTCTTAAAAACATCTTTTGATATTCACTTTTTAATCATCTTCCTCATAAATGTAAATTAGAAGATGTACAGCTCCATGATTCCCAGGACAGTATAATATTACTGACTCTGATTTAAATATGTTAAGTATATGCTTACCTTTTAAAAATAGTTTTGTTTTTATTTGGGTTTTCTTGACAGGAGAAACAATTGCAGAACTTACAGATGTAACCAGCTTGAATAATGCAGAATCTGATGGGCAAATAACAATTTTTACAGACAAAACAGGAGTCATAAAAGCTGCAAGGTTACTTCTTTCTTCTGTGACAAAAGTGCTATTACTGGCAGATCAAATAGTTATTAAACAAATAATAACTTCAAGAAACAAGGTATTTGACTGTTCTACTCATTTTACAAATATAGCTATGAGAATTGTTCATAAAGTTTCTAGGATTAGTTAATGGTGTATAGTATAGCATAATCTATAGTAAATTAATTTTTTCACTAGCACAATATTTTCTTTAGCATGAGTGATAACAAGTGAAGTGATTCAGTGTACCTTTCATTAAACAATGGTTACTCTCCTTCATTATGTATGGTCTCCTAATAAAAAATGTACTGTGATCAGAGGTGTGCTGGTAAATTAAACATTTCATTGCATATTGAGATATCATTAATATCTTTGGGAATATTCTACTTGATGGTTTCAAGTGGTGTAGACATATCTTCCTTTCTCTTCCAGCTAGGTTTGCAGAATTGCTCCATGGCTCTAAGATTGTTGCTGGCACAAGTACATTTGTGATGGCCTACACCATTCACAAACCGTTTGACCCAGTAAAGACTAGCATTACATTATTTTCTCTGCCACTAATTGTTAGATACTTTTGGACGATGGTTTTTTTTTAAGCTTTCAGGGAGCAAGCATTGATTCATAACATGGCACACAAACTTGTGTGTATGTGTGTGTGTGTGTGTAAATCACTCATTACAATCCCTGGTTTTAAGTAGCTATACTTGAAAAACAAATCTCCACTTGACACTGACAGCTATAAGAGTTTGGTATAAAAGAAACACACACACTCAAAGACTGCCAGACTGGGATTCAGTGGCATACCTGAGTTGAGTACCCAGGTTGTGACCCAGAACAAGTCACCTTCTCTGGCTTCATTTCCCTATCAGTAAAATGAGGGGGTTGGACTCGATGATCTCTAAGGTCCTCTCTGATTTTTACACTTTGTGATAGAGTGAATGCAGGTATCTCCTATAATGTCAACAACTAACTCTCAAAAAAAGTGTGAATAACACATTTTTCATTTTAATCTGTATTACTAACATTTTCCTCTGTCACCTTAAGTCCAAACAACCTATAGTGCTTGCTGATTTCTAAGGCATAAGTATTCACAATAAAAATTTAACAATTAGATCTCATTTGAACTGGTTTTAACATACCCCTTAACTGAAATCAAGTTTTGAACACACAAAAAATTTTCTTTTGAAAAAAAAGTAATACCTTAAATATTTATGATATAGTATTTTAACTTTTATAAAGCCAATTTGTTGAAATTATGGAAGACAAAGGCAGAAGACCAGTTAAATGTGCAGTGAACACCTGCCCATTTTGACAACTGATGAAGACATTGAATGAGAGTTCTGGGACACATGAGCAAAAATACGGAAGACTAGACATTTTTTCTGATTCCTGAAACTTCCCAGACCTCTCCAAAACAGAAATTATGTGCCAGAGATAAAGCAGCATCAGCTGTTTTCATAGTCTAAGACAGACATAATCCAAAAGAAGGTTAAACTAAAATCAGGAACTGATGCTCATGACTGAGTTCACTTAGCACCCCTCCTCCCTCCATGCTACAGGTGGTGAGGCTGCACCAGCAGACCCAAGGACATGATATAAGCTTACATCAGAACCCACCCCTGCAACCCAATCTCATCCCTCTATCTTTACAGTGCCACGGAGACTGCAGTGCTGCCTTTGGAACTTTGCTTCAGCCTTGACAGCCAGGTTGAGCACAGCCCTTTAGGAGCAAAATCCTTCTGGGAGCTGCAACCCAGAAGCACCAGTGTGACAAAGTTCTAAACTGACAGTGCCAAGGAAAATGAGCCCTAAACTGCTGGTGCCAGGCCAGAGAACTGAGGAACAGAGGGAGTAGGACAGGTCATCAGGTCAGGACACTGCGTATAGGGGTAGGGGGACTGTGTAGCACCCTGCCAAGCCTGAAGGAAAGAACACGAAAGTCAGCTGGGTCAGAGACCTAGACTGGTGAACAGTGAATTGCCCAGTGTGGGAGAAGGCTGAGACGCTTTGAGATTCAGCCCCAGGAAACCACAATCAGAAGGGAGGGGGTCACCAAGTGAGTAATAAGAAAAATAAGGAGGGGAGAAAAGACTAAAAGTACCAGAGATTTCAGGAATAAAAAAACTCAAAAGACCTTGAACAAAAACAGATAAAGGATAAACAGGATAAACAGTAACAGCAGAAGTAAATATGGCCTCTAGGTAAACAAGTTCAGGCATCTATGAATAAATACTGCAAAGTAAAGGAAAATGATCTAATACTTGATGAGACAAAGGACCCTGTGGAAGTTGAAGAGAACATGGAACCACAACACACCATTCCTGAGTGGTTTAAAAAAGAAATAAGAATTCTGAGGGCAGAATTTATATCCTGCACAGCAAAAATGAACAGAATAGAAAAACTTGAAACTGCAATGGCAAGCCTCACGAAAGAAAGAAAAGAATGTAAATACACAGAAGTAAAGGAAATCTTAGAAGAGAAGACAAAAAAATTAAAAGAAAATATTCTCACAATGCAAGCAAAACATACTGATCTGGAAGACAGGGTATGCAGAGACGACCTAAATATCATAAGTCTCAGGACAATAGGACAGGACAAAAAAGCCTTACCAGCATAATGAAGGAAATAATAGTAATAATAAAAAAAAAAAAGAACTACCCAGAACTTCTAAACATAGAAAATGAAATTCCAGTTGGAAGAATTCACTAATCACTCCAAAAACCAAAGCAAACAAACAAACAAAAAAGGCTGGACACATAGTGGTTAAATTTAACAATTCAATTGAGAAACAAGTTCTGTAAGCTATCAGGGGAAAAACCTTCAAATACAAAGAAAAGGGCATTCAAATAACTCCAGTCTTTTCTGCACTTATTAGGAAAAAGAGGAGGGAATAGAATATGTTTCAAAAAGCAATGAAGCTCAGAATGCTGCCCAGGGTAACCTATCCTGCAAATCTGAGCTTAACTATACAGGACAAAAATGGATGTTCAGTAATAAAGAAGAATTTCAAACATTTTTAGAAAGAAGACAGAACTAAAGAGATTATTCGCCTCTTGAACATCCCAAACAACAGAAATTCTGCAGGAGTGAATAAATGCAATAGGCAAAGACAGTAACAGCAACAGAGTGACAACAGAGAGACAAGTAAAGATTTCTTTCTAAATGTATACAAGGAGATGGGTGAAGGTAGAATTCTGGTAGAGGTAACAGTGAAGAAGCTGGGGGTATTAGGACAAAACATGGTGACACCCTGTCTATAGGTGAATGTTTCTGTTGTGGGACTATGTTACAACATGGGAGGTTTCATAGAAGTGGGGGGTGGGGAGTAGGGTGATAGAGAGGAGTGATGGGGTGGGGTTAAATTGAGGGCTGGCAATGCAGGGAAGGTGACCTTTGTAGTCTCACAAAGAGAAGGGGAGTGGATGAGGAGGAGTTGGGAAAGATTAAAGAGGGAAGGAAGGAAGGAAGGAAGCCTTACTTTGGGTGAAGTTCCAATAATTAGTGCTCCTATGGGTGAAGAGAGGTGGTTAGCAAAGGGAGATGAGGACCTTATACTGGATGAGGCCTAGGGGATTTGGTGCTTGAAAAGTCTATTGTGTCCTGGGAGGGTGTACATTGGAACCCCTGGTGGCAGCTACCTTTTGGGGGAGTGGGAGAGCATGGCCACAGGGAGATTTACAGGCAAATGTAGGGGGAAAAAGTCAACAAGAGAAAGTATGGATCAGTGGTGGCCTGCGTAATCATGGACTTGGTGGGAGAGTGCCTTACCATGGGGCAATGTCCTTTCTGACATCTGCAATAATTGGCATTGTTCTGGGAACGAGACAATGGGAAAAAGAGAATCTGTGCAGCAAGTCCTATAAAGGAGTAGCAGAAGGTGCCTAGAGGGCACAGCCTAGAACAGATACTTTGGAAGCTTTGATTACATGAAGAATAGGAGGGAAAAGAGAGAAAGTAGATAATTATAGGGGTCATGAATTAGAGAATGAATATCTAGAATAAACAGAAAGAGAATATGAATAATGAAGAGAGTAAGGATTCCTTTTTGGAAAGGAGTGCAGAAAATGAAATTTAAAAACTAAGGAACTAGACTAGTTGAAGGGGAAATCTACTTGACTAACTGAAAAGAAAAAAAGGAAGGAAGAAATATATATACAGATAAAAGGAGGAAAGAAAAAGGAACCACAAATCATAAAGGGAAAATGGTATGAAATGAGAAGAGATCAGAGGTGAGAGGAAGAGAGCCAGTGGGAACAGGGCTCCCTTAAAAAAAGATTAAAGTAGCTGAAGGAACATAATACTATTTTTACAGCAGAAGAGGGAACTTGAAACTGAAAAGCTTCTGCACAGACAACATTAATACATAAAGGATAAGAAGAGACGTGGTCAAATGGGGGGAAAAATCTTTGTGTTAAATTTCTCTGATAAGGGTTTTGTATCCTAACAGTCAATATTGGAATGGTTGTGGAAAGATAGGCACACTAATACATTGTTGGTAGAGTTATAAAATAATATGACCATTTTGGAAAGAAATTTGAAATCATGCAAATAAAATAACTGAATTATCCATGCCCTTTGAGCCAGAGACTCCATTACTGGGCTTATACCCCAAGGAAGCCATTGATAAGAAAAAAAAGTCTCCATATACACCAAAATATTTATAGTAGCATTTTTTGTGATAATTGAGAATTGGAAGCAAAGTAGATGTCCATCAATTAGGGAAAGGCTAAACAACTTGTGGTACATGAATGTAATGGAATATTGCTGTGCTATTATGTGTGTGATGAATACAGAGAAGCATGGAAAGATCCATTAGAATTGATGCAGAATGAAGTAAGCTGAGCCAAGAAAACAATATACTACAACAGTGTAAATGGAAAGAACAAACCACACTAAAAAGCCAAAAGTAAATGTAACAAAACTATTAAGATCAAGTAGGACTCAAATGAAGAGATATGAGAAGATACCGCCAACCTAACCCTTTGTGGAGGTGAGAAGTCCAGATGTGTTACACATTAAGCATGTTTGTGGACTTTTTCAGTATATCAAACAGTTGTACTGACTTTTTTTTATCCTCTCCAAAAAGTATTATTTGTCATATGAGATGGTTCTTGGGGAAGGGCAGCAAGATGGATACATGGGATACTATGATAATGTAAAAAACAGAATATATCAATTAAAAACTTATTTAAAAAAACATTGATTGAATCAACATTTTTATTCAAGACAGAAGCGAAAATTTATCATACTTGGAACTATACTTACCATTTATTCGTGATGATAAAAATTTGTGTATGCTGGGCTCCCAAATATTAATGGATTACCATAAAACTTGGAGAATAGCCTGCAGACCTATTTTGTTCAACAGAATTGAGCTGAAAATTTGCCTTGCCTTGACCACATTGTGATCAACCTGTAATCATAGTGGCTGTCCATCCAATAGAACTCTCCAGGGGTCACCATGAACCACAAAGTTGAAGTTTGCCTCAGCTGGCAAGGTGATGGTAATATCTTTTAGAGATCAAAGTTTTTTGCATGTTGAATTCATTTAAACAAAATTACATCTAGTGAGGTCAAAATAATTGTCAAAGAAGGCATTCTGGGTGACTTAGAGCAGGCCTAATGTTCTTGTATGATAGTTTGTCACATTGGGACATGACTAATAATGGGACAAGACTGGAAAACGAGTTTCAGATCCTGAAGTTCTAACTGGTCAGGAAGAGTCTAGAAGATTGCAGGTCAAGGCGAATATAATGAGGAACAGTGAAACTGATTCAAGTCTGAAAGGCCAGACAGTCCAAAAAAACAGTTTGAGTCGAGGTTTAAAATCTTAACTTAGCATAGAAACTGTTTAACTCCTTCCTCAAGAACTTGCTGGGTGTGGGTAGTTTGGTACTTGGATACACCAATTATAGTCAGAGGCTTGCAGGTGATTCTTGCTTCTGTGTGAGCTGGGGATAAAGGTGCTAGAATTATCTCATAGTATCTCCCATCAGGAGGTGTGCTTACCCTTTTCTTTAGGTCCCTAGATTGTTGAAATACCTCTGAATGAAGACCAGATTTTTGCAAGAGTATGAATTTGTTCCATTTTTTCCTAATATCAGTCTTTGCTAATTTATTCCTCCCAGTCAGATAATAAAACATCTCTAAATCCCTTTCTAATTTAGGATACAGTACACACGATATTCTTTGAACAATCACCGAATGAATAGGGGGACTCATTTCACCAGAGCAAGAATTATCTCAGTTGGGTTTGAAAAAGAAGACCTGGAATGCCAAGTAAATCTTGAATCAGTCAGGTCATATAAACTCGGTGATAAAGTTAAGGGAATCTACTGTACAACAAAATAAATGTGAAGTTAATGGTCATGTTTGGCAGGGAGCATAATTAGTTGGATGGTATCCAACCAATTCTTATTTCTTTTGGAAAATAAGAGTTGTTTTGGAAAGAGTTCTTTTGGAAAATAAGTGTTGGCAGATTGCCTGGCCTTTGTCATCTTGTTTGAACTTCACAGTCTGTTGGCTCAAGTAGATATTCATTGTGTACAGATGATCTCCCAAAAAGTAATAACCCGGACTGCTGTGACAGACTCACACAAAAGATCAAAGGATGATAGATTTAGTGCTGGAAAGTTATCTAGTCCAATCATCTTCATTTTACAGATGAGGAAAACAGGTACAGTAAAGTTACATGACCTGCTCAAAAACACACAAGTAGTAACTGAGAGAGCTAGGATTTGAACCTAGGTCTTCTGACTCTGGACTCAGTGTTCTTTCCACTATACCACCCTATAGAATCCCAGAGTTGAAAGGAACTTCATCAATTGAGTTCAGCTCCTATCTGAACATGATTCTTCTACAATCAGCTGCTAGATTATCTCCAGTATAGATAGGAAGAGGTAGTTAAATTCAACAAAGGTAGACTACGACATTTTCTGAGCAAGATAACCTTTTATTAATGGGCACTACTTGCTAATAGATTGAATGGGCATCTCCCTTTTTATGGTTTTTGGGAAGTAATTAACAAAAAACAGGACTTCAAAGATGGCGAAAAATACAGTTGGTTGTAGAGTTTGCACCATTATGATGGTTAAGGACAACATGATTGGTTACAGAGTTGAAGTATGGGGAACAATGTGATTGGTTGGAAGTTGGGAATGAGGGCCTAGCAACAACCCCTTCCTTCCCTTCTGTGACTAAGAAATGTTCATTATTTGAGTCCACTTGCAATGTCAGAGATAATGAACCAGACTTCTTCGGATAGTAAACCAGACATCCATAAATCTGACAGATAAACTATTCCATGCTCTCTTAATTTGCTTATGGTATCACCCTCCATGTGTAAATCATGTACTCATTTTCACCTTATCCTGGTATACAGTGTGGGATATTGGTCTATACCTAGTTTCTGCCATACTGTTTTCTACTTTTCCCAGCATTTTTTGTCAGATCACAAGTTTTTGTTCCAAAAGCTTAGGGTTTATCATTTACTAGATTACTATGGTCATTTACTATAATGTAATTTGTACCTAATGTATTCCACTAATCCAGCACTCTATTTCTTAGCCAGTATCAGATTGTCTTGATAATTACCGCTTTATAACACAGTTTGAGATCTGGTACAGCTAGACTACCTTTTTTCACATTTTTTGTCCTTGATTCCCTTAATATCCTTGAGTTTTTGTTCTTCCAGATGAATTTTGTTATTATTTTTTCTAGCTCTATAAAATAATTTTTGATAGTTTGATTGGTATGGCACTGAATAAATTAATTTAGGTAGAATTGTCATTTTTATTATTTATTCAGCCTACCCATGAACAATTAATATTTTCCAATTGTTTAGATTTGACCTTATTTCTGTGAAAAGTGTTTTGTATTTGTGTTCATATAGTTCCTGGGTTTGTCTTGGCAGATAGACTCCCAAGTATTTTATATTGTGTATAGTTAGAACATAGCTATTTAAAATGTAAGTTGCAATGTATTTTTTTCTTGACTTTGAAACTTCACTGATAGCACTTCCAAATCAGTTTCTTTCTAATCAGCAAAATGACCTTTCTCTCTTAGCTGCAAAGCAATAAATATGTCTGTAGCATTGACAATTAGGTTCTTAAGTTCCTTAAAACAAATTCCAAAGAATATTAACTCAAGGCCCACCCAGATATTTCAGCATTTATAAAAACATTCCAACTGCAATTTAGAGATTCACAGTAAAGAACATAAAATTGAGTCACAAACCAATTATGTCCAAATCTATAAACTGTAACCTTTTAATACAAATAGGACATATAACAAACACAAAACAGAACACACAAAATTATTCCTAACAGGATACTTACCACACTCTCTTCCCTGGAGAAAATCTGACTGGTTAGTATTCAGGTGAAGAGCAACATATTCCCTAATAAAAAACTCTCCCTTTGTGGGGAAAAAAATTCACCGACGCCCAGAAGAGGGGAGATTCTCCCTGATCCCACCCCTGCCATAAACTGTTGTGAGTGAAATTCAACAGTAGTAGATAGAGGCACATTTTTATTTTATTTTTTATTAACAGGGTTTCTGCCTACCAATAGAATGGGAAAATGTTTTGCCTTATTTAGCCAAAAGACTGAGCAGAAGAACAGTTTCCCTTTTAAAGTTTTTAGGGAGTAAAGGACAAAGAACAGGACTTTGAAGATGGGGAAAGAATACAGTTGGTTACAGAGTTGGCAGCATCATAGGGGTGAGGAAAACATGATTGGTTACAGAGTTGAGGTGTGGGAAACAATATGATTGGTTGGAAGTTGAGAATGAGGGCCTAGCAACAACCCCATCCTTCCCTTCTGTGACTAAGAAATGTTCATTATTTGAATCCACCTGCAAGGTCAGAGTTTGTGAACCAGACTTCTTTGGATAGCAAACCAGACATCCTTGAATGATAGTTTGGTGGTATAAAAATACTAGACTAGACTCCCTGGTGTCCACATGTATTCCTCAAAGATAGCAGATTTCCATGAGGCAAGAAGAGAACAGTGATTAGCAGGAGAACAAATGTCTGCACTAAGTTCAGAGACCATTGCTTAGGTAATTACAGGACAAAATCAATGAATTGTAGATAGGATAAAAAAAATATGTAATCAATTTAACCTCCTCAGTAAATTTCAACACGGAACGTGGAGTATCACCCTGGGGCAAGTGACTGGATTTTGCTTTAGTTCTGGCTTTGTGGAACTTAAGCTCCTTAAGGGGCTTATGCTATGTCCTTTAGGATTCTTATGTTCAATGGTCTGCATCTGGAAATAGGCAGGATTTCTTAGGATCACAGGATTTAGAGCTAAGCAGGACCTGAAAGATCACCCCTGCTTTGCCTACCTTACCAAGTGGTTGGGAGTATCTAGTGAGGTATATAAAAGTTCCTTTTATGTTCTTGAACCATGTACAATTCTAAGGTTTTTATTATTATCCTTGTTAGGGTGGGAAAGGACCTTAAGAAGCAACCTAGCCCATTAGTATAAGGCAGCATTCAAACCATTCCCAGGAACACAGCCACTTGTCCTGCACCTTACAAATATTCAATTCTTTCCTTCCCCACCCCTGCTCTTTCTGTTCAGATTATCTACCTGAGGAAAGAAGAAGTTGAGCGGAGGGGCAAGGGGAGACTCTTATTTGTGAAGACCTAGAGGACTTTGTGCCTGTGTAATGAATTCTGACTTTTCCTATAGCTTTTGAAAAATTGCACTGACTCTAGCAATGACTGTGGCTGCTACTACAGAACTCTAATCTGGGCATAAATGTTTCAGAATGCTTCTTAATTCTGTGCATTCTGACAAGTGGAGGATTATCAGAATGTTCCTGCAGGGGGCTATAGCATTTTGCACAAACCCCAGTTCCTTGCCATTGTACTGTTGTGATAAAACTGACTAGGATTGAAGTCATGGTAATGTTGGGGCACTATATTCCTTTGTCTCATTTAAGAACAGCTTCCTAGGAAGTCAGAAATTGGTATGCACCTGGTTTTTTCCATTAACTATTATGTAGCAAATGGATTCTGTGGCAAGACTGTGGGATTTGCGCAGAAAATGTTGGTTCCCTGCTGTAGGTCAAGAGAAATGTAGATATTGTATCTTTATGCATGTGGGAGGTGTTGTCCCCTTTCCCATTCATAGCACACCTTTTCATTTTGGTTTCCAAACACATAGGTAAGAATAAAGTTAAACTGATCAAAATAGACAGGGCCCACCAATCTTGATAGGTATTTAGTTAGGTGATGATTTGAAGGTGTACTTGATTTCAGTGTGTTCTGATAATGTGACCAACCTTTAAAAGTAGCTTTTATTTCTGAAAGTTCCCTGACCCAAATAGTTATGTTTCTACTCCACAATAGTCATTTGATAGGGTATAAAGTGAGTTTTATGAAGGATGATTGTGTAATTAGAGCCCATTTAAAAGACATGCCTTTTTTTAGTTAAATCATATTAGGAGTCATAATTTTTGGAAAAAGTTAATTTAAGCACAGCTGGGTTTTGTTGTTTCAGAGAAATTAATGCACCATATGCAAATGGATTAGTGTTTTTTGGTTCATAGTGATGTATACCTTAGTCTACAAAGCCTCTGAGAATTCTAGCTGAGGCAAAAGCTACAGGTATATACTACATCCAAGCACTGACCAACACTGACCCCTGGAGCAGTGTCTGGAAGTGACTGTAAGACCAAGGTTAGAGGGAAGACATCAGGGCCCTGAAGCATCAAAGGAGTTTCCCCTCCTTGCACATGCTTTGGCCACATCTGTTCCCAATATATGTACCTCTCCTCATAAGCACCCTGGCCACACATGATCTTTACATATCTTTCCCTCTATTTGTGACCTGTATGTGTGCTTATCTCTCCCTAATAATGTTGAGTGTATTTGTGGGATGTGCCCCAGGTTTATGGGGGAGATATTTTGTTATTACTTTCTTACTTTGTCATTTAAATGCCATTACTTCGAGCTAATTGCAGCCTTTGACTGTTAAAGGTAAACACATTAGTGGGAGCTCATGGACTATAGTTTTAGTAATGCACACCTACATAGTACTATGAACCCAGGGTAGTTCTCCAGGACACCTGACTGGTAAATGCAGGTTGGGGGTGGTGATGGAGGTGTCCCTAGAGTGCTACATTGTAGGGGTGACTCAAGTTGACTGTCTCAAAATGGGACTACCTTCTTTTTAAAGACTCCATAGACAGAGCTGACCTTAAGTCAACCAGTCTCTGAGAGGGTCCTGTTGCCTCTATCCAGAGGCCAGAGCCCTAACATATGATCAGTTTGTTTAGTAAATTTCCCAGTTTGATCAAGAATTACCCTGATTTACTTCCTTTAAAAACATACTTTTTAAAAAAAATTAATCTTAGAGTTAATCTGATTACTATTAAGATTATAAGATTATGTTTTGTTTTATAGGTCCTTGCAACTATGGAACAGCTGGAGAGCGTGAGGAGTTTTCAGGAGTTTGTGCAAATATTCAGTCAGTTTGGAAATGAAATGGTAGAGTTTGCACACCTAACTGGAGACAGACAAAATGTGCGTATTTTCAAGGTCTTAGAAATTAATAGTAAAAAAGCAGAATTTACTTTTATTTTCAGGTGAAATTATATTCTTTTCTAAGTGAATTATGTGCCCAAACTTTACTGGAACCCTTTATTTATATATGTCTTTGAGAAATGAGTCAGGATGAAGCAGATAAATAGCTGTGCTTTGTTTTTCCCACAGGAATGTGTAACAATTATGTGTATTGTGTGTGTGTATATATATATATATATATATAAAAAACTTTTTAATAAATAGTTGTTACGTACCGAGGCCAGTCCACAAATGCCTGAAGAATGTTATTCAAAATACCATACACTTTAAATTTGTTCATTCACCTAATATTTATTCAATAGAGGATAAGTGTTTCAGGTAGAGATTGGATTAGACATGAGATTTGATCAATCAAACTCTAAGCTTTGATGATTCTTTGAGTGCTTTTCATTATCATTTGTAATACTAGCTCGCATTTATATAATGCTTATTTTATTTTATCCTCACAATAACTCTGGGAGCTAGATGTTACTATTATCCTCATTTTATAGATGAGGAAACTGAATCTGATAGAGGTGAAGTGACTGCCCAATTGAATGTTGTCGTACAACTAGTGTTTGAGGCCTCAGGTGTTTTAGATTCCAGATCCAGCATTCTATCTGCTGGGCCACCTACCTGCCTAGCATACACTTTAGTTTTCAGTGAAAAGATTAATAATTAGAGAGGAAAACAGCAAAAATCCAATGTGAAATAATTTTTATTGATGTTAACTACTCATACCAGAGGAAAAGCAGGTGAAGGACTAGAGGTGCAAAATAAGGTATGCGTTTTCAGTGGTCACTATATTGAATTATTTTACTTACATATACTTATTTGTTATGGAAACAGGAAGTTAGAGGGTACTGATGGAGATTCAAAAAAATAGAAAGAAAAGGGCATCAGTGAAACATTATGAAAATACACGTAAGAAAAAAGGCTCAAAAGAGGATACAAACAGGGAAATTTTGTCATTATCTTGTTAAATTTATTTATTTTTATTTTTTTAAGATTCTTTTTTTTTATAAAATTTTGAGTTCCAAATTTTCTCCCTCCCTCCTCCCTAAGGTGGCAAGCAATTTGATATAGGTTGTATATGTGCAATCATGTGAAACATATTTCCATATTAGTCATATTTTAAATTTAATAACTTCTTAAAAAATTATGTAGAACAAAAAAGTTCATAGTTTGATATAGTCTTCTTTTTTTGTCCTTTCCCAAAATGTTCCTATGTATTGATTGTTAACATCACAAATAAAAAAGAAAATTTAAATTAAAAAAATATTATATATAGTTCAATGGATATTCAGATGGGGATTTCTGAGTACTATTCAAAGAAATTCTTTACACCTAACTATCAATCAGTACCATCATCCCAGGGAAGTTTGGGGATGAGCAGGAGGGTAAAGAGAAAGAAAAGATGGGCAAAGCAGTGTGCATCTGGATGCCCATGAGTTGGATCTTTCTAATGCAGGTAGTGCCTTCATAATTAAATCCACAGTCTATGAAGAAGGAGCAGCTGGATGGCAGTGGAGAGAGTGCTGGGACTGGAGTCAGGAAGGTTCACCTTCCTGAGTTCAAATCTGTCCTCAAACACTTATTAGCTGTGTGACCTGGGTCAAGACACATAACCCTATTCTCAGACTCCTCATCTGTAAAATGAGCTGAAGAAGGAAATGGCAAACCACTCTAGTATCTTTGCCAAGAAAATCCCAAATGGGGTGACAAAGAGTCAGACACGACCAAAACAACTGTTCCCTCAGACCTGGCATGTTGTCCCTCTTTACCTCAGCTTCTTAGAATTCCTAGCTTCCTTCAGTACTCAACTAATATCACCTTTTGTAGAAAGACTTTTCTCAGTCTGCCCCACCACACACCCAGCTACTAATGCTTTGTGTACATATATATGTACCTATTATCTCCCTAATTAGAGTGTAAACTCCTTGAGAGCAGAGAATTTCTGCTATTTCTTTGCATTCTTGGTGTTTTAGCAGAGTATCTGTCATATACTAAGTGTTTAGTAAATGCTTATTGATGGAATTGATTCATTTTGAACTGGTTGACTGACTGGGCCCAAATAAAAGTTGATAATGTTGCGATATCAGCTTGGAAGGAGTGACCAGAATAGCCTTGGACCCTGGGTTCTTCAGTATTTTGACTAGGATTTGGTTGAAAGAGTAGATGGCATGGTTGCCAAATTTGCATATGATATGGAACTTTGAGGAATAGGTACCACATTGGATGATTGATGGGGTCAGGAGGTACAAGCTAGAAATATGAGCCAATTTGAATAAGGTGATAGATGGGCTTTGAGTTTTAGACTGGACCTGTGATTTCATTGGTATAAGAGATTCCTCATGAGGATACTCCCTCTACCACAGCAGATCAGCTCCTTCTTCATAACTTAGAGCCTGAGAGAATTGCCTTGGCCAACATCACACAGCTGGTTTTTGTCCCAAGCAAGATTTGAACCCAGTTATTCACTGTGTCATGTTACCTCTATGGGTGAAAGTTAAGGTCCAAAATACCACTACTTGGTCTGTATCCCAGAGAGATCAAAGAAAAAGGAAAAGACACATATGCACAAAAATATTTATAGCAGCTATTTTTATGGGGTCAAAGGATCAGAAATTGAGGGTACGCCCATCAATTGGAGAATGGCTGAACAAGTTGTGGTATATGATTGTGATAGAATACTATTGTGCTATAAGAAATGGTAAGCAAACATTTTTTTCAGAAAGACCTGCAAAGGCACATGTGAACCAATGCGAAGTGAAATGAACAGAACCAGGAGAACATTGTATACAGTCACAACAATATTGTACAATGATCAACTGTGAATGACTTAGCTATTTTCAGCAGTACAATGATTCAAGACAGTTCTAAAGGATTTATGATGAAAAATGTCATCCACCTCCAGAGAAAGAACTGACAGAGTCTAAATGAAGATCAAAGCATACTTTTTAAAATTTATCGTTTCTTGGGGTTTTTTTGTCTGTGTTTTCTTTTGTAACATGACTTAATATGGAAATATGTTTTGTGTGACTGCACATGTTTAATCTATATAAAATTGTTTTCCCAAGGAGTGGGGAGGGAATGGAAGGAGAAAATATGGAACTTAAAATTTTAAAAAATGAATGTTAATGGTTTTTACATATAATTAAGAAAAAAAATAGAAAGTTAAGGCCAGGGAGAGAGAAGGTACTTGTGATATAGGGATGAGGAAACTTTCTAGTCATTCAGGGCAGAAGTTTCTGTGCACCATAGAGTCATAGAGTATTACCTGGGGTACAGAGGTTAAGTTACTTGCCCAGGGTTCAAATACCAAGCATTTGTCAGAGGTTCGATTTGAACCCACGTCTTCCTAGTTCCAAAGGTAGTTAACTATCCACTACACTAAGATGCAAAACTGCTAATTAGATATTTTACATTTTACCCCATTTCTGTCCTGTCTCCTTCGAAATCAATGTGCTCTAGCAATCCAGGCTAGGGGTTTAGGTTCTTCTTGTTAGTAGCTATCTTTTCTGATACATAAATGGAATAAATATAAAGAAATTCATAAGAAAAATGTAAAGTTTTATATTTGAATGTAAAAAAATCAACTTTACAAATAAAGAATGGGCAAGTATGGCTAGGTGACAGTTTTGTGAAAAAGATCAGAAGGTTTCAGTGGACTACAAATTCAGTATGAGTCAACAGCGTTGCCTTTTGTTTATATGCCACAGTTATTTCCCCTTAAAGCATTTCTCCCCACTAAACCTTCCCTTATAAAATAACAAAAACATTTAAGCAAATCCATTTGAAGTTACTGTTTCTGGCAGTGTTTACTAGGGTCTTCATTCCTTAGGCTTATCTCTCTCCTTCAAGGAGAAAGGTATGTGTCCTTATGAGTTTTACAGGACTGAGATTATTCACCATAGTTCATCCTAGTTTGAGTTCTTTAAGTAGTGTTGTAATTAAATGGGCCCTTGAAGGCTGGCCTAATAGTATTTTAATATTTTTTCTATTTGGGAAATACATTCCAGATTTCAATCAACTAACTTAAAAGTAAGGCTTTTAGAATACAACCTTGTGATAATTTTCAAAAATTTATATTTCTATAAATTATTTCTATTTATTTATATTTCTATAAATTATTTCTATTTATTATTTCTATTATATTTCTATAAATTATTTCTATTTCTAAGTTTCTATGAATTTATGCATTTTCATAAATTTCTATAAATTTATAAATTTCTATAATTTATAATTTTATACATGCACTATTTATATTTAATATTTATATTTATTTATATTTCTATAAATTATTTATATTTTTATACATGCATAGCCTATATCAGATTGCTTGTTGTCTTGGGGAATGGGCAGGAGGGAGGGAGAAAAAAATTTGGAACTCAAAATCTTATAAAAGTGAGTGTTGAAAACTATCTTTACATGTATTTGGAAAAAAATAAAATACTATTAAGTAGAAAAAATAAATTTATATTTCTTTTAATTATGACATCTCTAAGTCCTTTTTCTTAAGTGAAGAAGTTTTTCAGATGTTGAATTTGTTTCTGTTGTCATTCAAAAATGTTAGTAATTTCATTTTCATTCCATTTTAGGATTTGAAAGATGAAAAGAAAAAGGCAGAAATGGCAGCAGCTCGGGCAGTTCTTGAGAAGTGTACTATGATGCTTCTCACAGCTTCAAAGGTAAGATGAAAATTAGTGCTTTTAATGTTTCAGTATTGAGAACATAAAACACTGGTAGTTTGCATCATTTTTTAATAATCTTTTTTAAAAACTTTAAATTTTAAAATTTATTCTAAGAAATCTAAGACATGAAAAATGTAGGAAAGTTCTCATTCTATAGAACAATCCTTTGGATTATACTGTGCAATTATAATTATCCCCATTTTACAGATAAGGAAACTGATAACTCACACAATAAGTTTGTGTGGGTGGATTTGAATCCACAACTCCTAACTCCAAGCCCTAGCTACTTATATACATATCTATTGGGCACCTGTTATGTACTGAATAAATGAACTACTTACATTGATGCTCTAATATTAATACTTTAATTCCTCATATCACTACAGAGAGATTCATTAAAAGAAGTTCACATTTTTTTAAAGACATGTCTTAGGCATCCTAATTGTGAATCAGCTCGTAAAAATAAAGGGGGAGTATTTCACCGAATGAAACTGGCTTTGGAACAAGTAATTGAAATTGTAACAGACTGTAGACCAAATGGAGAGAATGAAATATCATCTATCAGTATATATGCTGGCATAAAAGAACTTAAGGTAAGAATAAGAAAGAAATAATTTTTTTTCCATTCCCATTTTCTCTTACTAACAGTGTCTTTGAGTTCATGTTTTAGGACAGAAGCTTTACAAAGATAGGTAATGTCTGTGTTTTTAATTGACTACATTTTCACCCCTGGGTTCTCAGTAACATTTGGATTTCTCTCTTTGACCAAAAAGTTGCCCTCTTTCTATTTCTCTAATGCAGTGCATATGTAGGTATGTATATGGCTGCTGTTAGAGAAGAAGTAATTTTCTGCTTGAAGCCATTATCCCCATTATGTACCAATAGTTAGAACTTTTAGAATTTAGAACTTAGGCGAGGCAGTTCATTAATTGTTCTGAGATAGTGAGCATGATCCATGGAACCCCCAAAAGAGTGCCAGCTCCAGCTCTAGGACACTGTTGTATACTTTGAGGCTGTTGGTTTAAAAACTTGAAGATAACAGTCCAGCTAGTGGTGATTAGGACATACTAAATTTAGACCTTTTTTAAAAATTGGTTTATTATAGAAGACTGATTCATACACGAGCTCTGTGCATTTATTTCCATAAATTTGTGATCCCAGTCATGTGAAAACTATTCCTCCAGTGCAGATCAAATCTGGGGCAGGTGACTCTTGTCCTTCAAAAGTTCTTGGCTTTGCATGAATACCACTGAAGCATGAAACCTATCTTTTGGTTATCTTTCTCTCATGATAAGCACATGATAAGCACACCTTCTTTTCTGTTCATATATCTTTCTGATACCATCCTTTATGCCACTACCATTGTACAATTCTTTAGTATAAAAGATGTTACAGCCTCATTATGCATACATTGCAGGGTTTTCTACATGAGATACATGATCACTCAAGAGTTTAACTATTGATGTGGGAAAAGCCAAATAGATGATGAATTTCTCATATCTATACCAGTGGTCCTCAAACTTTTGCACAGTGGTAGAACCCTTAAGTTTATTTTTTAAATTATAATGTATTTTATTCTTTTCAATCAGCAAAAATTTCCCTTCTCTCTGTCCCCTACATTGGGAACTAAAGAAAAACGAAAGCCTCTGTTATAAATACATATAATCAAGCAAAACATATTTCTGCACTGGCCATCTCCAAAATGCACACACATACACACACATATATGTGACACATATGTCTCATTCTTTGTTCTGAGTCCTTTACCTTTACCAGGAGGTACATAGCATGATTCATTATTAGTACTGTGGAATCATGGTTGATCATTATCCTGATCAGAGTTATTAATTCTGTCAAAGTTATTTATCTTCACTATATTATTGGCATTGTATAAATTATTCTTCTGGTTTTGTTAACTTCACTCTGTATTAGTTCATACCAGTATTCCCAGGTTTCTTTGAAACCATCCTCTTCATTAGTTCTTACAACACCATAGTATTCTATCACATTCATATACCATACTTTGTTAGCCATTCTCCAATTTATGGGCACTCCCTGATTCCCATTTTTTGCCACTGCAAAAAGAGCTAACAATATTTTTGTAAATCCTTAGTTAGAGCTTGTTTGCTTAAGAAACACTAGTCTAAATTATAATATGCAATTGAATGGACAATCCATAAAATTGATCAGTACATACATTTTAGCCATTATAGATGGAACAGTGAGCTTGTCCTAGAATTAAACAGGAGGAAGAAAGGCCTGGTTGTACTGGGAGGTTTCATGGTGCTTTTAATGATCCTAATCTTTTCTCTGAAACAGTGGCCCATTTTATACCACCTTCATTTCTAAATGTTCTTTCTTTCTGCCATTTTACCCCCATACAATGCCATCCATCCCTTGTAGTAATGAAAAAAAGAGGTGGTGGTGCAAAAAGCACTAACGAGAATATTCTTTCTGACAGTGAATACAGTATTCCACACCCATACCCTTCCTCTTCCCGCAGCTCAACAAAGACAGGAAGGAGTACATTTTTTATTCTTTTCTACAGATCCAAGCTTCTTAGTCATTCTAATTTTGTAACACTGAGTTTCTTTTTTTTTTTTCCACTTACATTAGTGTAGTCAGATCGATCTCTTTAAATAACAGTATTCTTTCAATAATGTTATGTACCTGAGAGTCATTATCTACCACAATTTCCAGGATAATAGTTTTGTATTATGATTATAATAATAGCTTACATTTATATGAAACTTCGTAGCATCAAAATAATTTACATATATTATCTCATTGGATCCTTGAAATTACCCTATGTAGAGGGTCATTTAAATATTATTATTACTATTTTACACACAGCAAAACCGAAGTTCAGAAAAGTTAAAGTATTTGTCTAATGTCACACAGCTATTAATCAGCAGAAGTGAGACTGAAACCTTGATTTTCTAATTCTAGATTCTATGTTCTTTCCACTATTCAATGCTACATCTTATTACAGTTATGGTTATTTTATTCACTCTTATTGACCTTACTAGATCGTAAGTTCTTTGAGAGCAAAGATTTTACCTTTTCTGTATTTCCTACTGTGCACAACAAAGCAAATAACATAATAAATAGAAATAAGAACTGGATCTGTGATTTCAGTGATACAGGGGACTCCCAGTTGAGGAAATTCTTTGGGATTAATGCAAGTCAGCCTCTTTTCTTTAAGAAGACTAACAGTCTTAAAGAATTGCCTGGGGCACTGAGTTAGAGGTTCATTGACTTATTTAGGGTGATAGAGCCAATATGTATCAGAAGTGGGATTTAAATTCAGGTCTTTCTGATTCCAAGGCCAGGTCTCTAGCCACTCCCACAATATCTCTCAGCCAACATCCACTGGTACAGAGCACTATATTAGGTCCTGAGGAAGATTAAAAGCTTGGATTGCCCTCATGAAGCTTAAAGTCTATTAAGGAGATATGATACATTGGCTATGATAATATAAATACATACATGCACTAGAAATGTGCAAGATAAAGAGCTATGTGAAATAGGAGAAGGAAAAAGGAAAAAGTTGACTAAAGTGGTATCAGGGCAGCCTCTTGGCCAAGGTGGTATTAAGTTGGGCTATGAGAGTTACGGGTAATAATTCAACAAGTAATGAGAGAGAAGAAGAAAATTACAGGCATAGTTCCTCTGAGAACATTTTGATTAGAGACTACTATGCTTGCAAGGGAGTAATATGAAATAAAGCTGGAGAATCAGGAAAGTACCAGTTTCTTGTGGTTCTTGATCATTAGTCAAAGGAGAATGTACTTTACTTAGTAAACAGTAGTAAACAGTTGAAGGATAGTGGGATTATTGAGCAGAGGAGTGGTATGCATAGAAAAGATTTTTCTGCCAGTAGTATGAGGGATGAATTAGAAAACAGAGAATGAGATGATACCAAGGCACAGAGAGGTTAAATTATAGATGAGGGTTACATAGATAGCAAGTGTCTGAGGTGAGATTAGAATTAGAAAGTCCAGTACCCTGTCTGACACACTGCAATAGGATGACTGATGCAGCAAGGTACCAGAGGATATGACAGATATCCTGAGGATGACATGAAGGGTGGATATGTTAGCTTTGGTTAGGAAAAGTACCATGTTTTTCCTCTGAGATTAGAAGAAGGAAAAAAGGGAATACTGTACATATAAAGAATTCAGAGTAATACAGATGGGAAGCTAGGAAAGTTCAAGTAGGTGAGTTCATCTGCTGAGTCTTTGGGGGGAAAGGTGGAATTGGAGTCTTGAGTAGGAAGAAAGAGTTTGGAACATTCATTAGAGGATATGATAGCTAATAAAGAGTTTTCTGTATCGCAGTGATGGCCCAGTTAATGTTAGATAGCAAAAATTTATACTGGACTAGTCAGTATAATTTGATAATTTTTTCAAGTGGTATTCAGTCATATAAAAATATGGAAATGAAAATGAACTCATTTTGTTTTGTGCCTGTAATTTATTTATGTAAGTATAAATTTACGTAAGATTTATATAAGTATAAATTCTCCTTTTCAGATGACCATTGAAGCTTTTCGAGAAAATCTTTATTTTCAGTCTAAGGAAAATCTTTCAACAATGTTGAAACTTATCTTGGAACATACAGAGGATTTTACTGATTCTGCCTATACCAGCCATGAGCACAGAGAACGTATCTTGGAGCTATCAAACCAAATTAAAATTGAATTGCAGCACCTGGTTTCAGTATGGATGCAAGCAGTAAGAACTTTTTGTGTTGAAATAAAGTCTATATAACAGTTTCCCCCCCCCCCCAAAGTATTATGAGATGTGGAAGTTAAACTTCATTAACAGGACTGCAATTTTGGACCCCATGGTGAGACCAGAGAGTATCAGGGGTGGGGAACCTGTGGCCTTCTAGTTCCTTGGGTGCGGCCTTTTGACTGACTCCAAGTTTTATAGAACAAATTCTTTTATTAAGGGGATTTGTTCTGTGAAGTTTGGATTCAGTCAAAGGGCTGCACTTGAGAACCTAGAGGGCCACATGTGGCCCTTAGGCAGCAGGTTCCCCACCCCTGGATCCTCAGAAGTGATCCTTAGTGGTCTAGAAAATTAGGTTAATTTGGCATAATCTATAGTTGATGAAGTCATGACAGGTTTTTAATAAACACTGTTTCTTTTTCTAACTGCTTAGAACCATCCTTAGTAATGTACCAGGAATAAAAGTAAAGGTAACAGGCTTGTAATTAGAGGACTATAATCTCTTCCTTTTTTTGAAATTTGGGACCTTAGTCTTCCTCCAGTCCTGTGACTCTTCTTTTCTCTAAGATCTTTCAAAGTAACTCAGGACTTAAATCTATCATTTCTTTTAGTACCACAGGATGTAGTTCATCTGGTCTTTGTGACTTTAACACATGAAAGGCAGCAGGTAAGTAGTGTTTCACTTTCTCCTCTTAGGTTTCTGCCTCCCCATGTTTTTTTCTTCTGAGTCTTTGCAAGAAAAAATAGAAGTTGAATACTTTATTCTTCTTATCACTATCCGTTTTTCTTTTTCTTTTTTTATCTCCTTTTTCTTGCATCCATCCTCAGTTATTTCCCCTGGATTCCATCTTCTGTGTTGTCTTTTTAAAACCTGAGTTGGTTAATGAATGCTCTGTGCAAGCGTGTTAGATTCTTTAAACAGTTCCTGCTTTTCCTCTTCATTCATACTTATCCATGTCTTCACCATCTTATTCATGAAAGCTTCTCATCTTTCTTATACTGACTTACCCTGCACAATATTGGACTATTATCTCCTACCAGTCTTATTACTGATCCCTTTGAAAAATCTGCATTCCCAAAATCTAGGGTATGTGCCAGAATTTGCTTGACTTCCTTACCTCCTCTATCATGAACTGGGATGGAGTGATCACTTTCTTCGTAGTTTTCTGTCATTTCTGTTTCAGCTATTAGTATCTCTTTTGTCAGTATCAGGTCCAGAATAGCAGTTCTTCCAGCTATTTCTTATCTTTGAAGGATAAAACTATCATTAGGCAAGTCAAGAAATTTGTTAGTTATTCTGCTTTTGTCAGATAGTAGATGGCTGTAATAATTTAAGTCTCCCATTGCTACAGTATTATATTTTCATGCCAGATTTGTAATCCATTTACCAAAATATTCATAATATTCCCTCTTCTAAGTGGTTTATAGTATACTTTCTAGCATCATCATTTCCTTCTTTCTCCATTGATCTTCAACCAGTTGTTCTCTACCATATTATCCTGCCCCCCTTGGCTTCCTGGATTTCTTTATAGTTAGTATATCTTTTTTAATATGCCCTGCCACCCTAATCTGTCCCCCTTTCTCTCTTTTATTCCTCCCGAATGAAATATACATTTGAAAAGTTATCGTCTAGTCTTGAATCCTATCCCAAGTTCCATTAATAGCTGTGAGGCTGAATTTTCCTCCTTGTGTTAGGATCTCTAGTTCATTCTCTGTATTATCCATAATGTGTGCATTTCTATATAGATATCTAATGTTGTGGGGTTTTTTTTTTACTGGATTTTTTTTCTCCCTCTCCTTTTCCACTTGAAATCTCTCTTGATTAGATGTGCAAGACTCCAAGCAAACATTTTACCTAGCTCTCTATAGTATTCTATAATTTAATATATCCTATATTCTATAGTATTCAAACCTCATCAGGAGCCCATCATTTCTATATTTTAGTCATCAGGCCAGAAATCTAAGTCCTGTTCTCAGACACTATTTTCTGTTCTTTTCCTAAATTTGCCTTTGTCTTCCGAAGTCCTTACCTGCCCTCATTTACAATGATGAAAACACCAGCTCTGTCAGGCAGTAAATCCACCTTTATAAAGTGCTTACTATGTGCCAGGCACTGTGCTAAGCACTGAGAGCACAAATATAAGCAAAAAAAAAGCCAGCCTCTGCCCTGAAGAAGCTTATATTATAATGGGGAAGACATCACATAAAAGGAAATTAAAAAGGTTGTGTGGAAGAAAGGTCCAAAGAAACGATGAAGAAGTCCAGCGGAATGCAGCTTGGTAGGAGGTTTTTTTGTCTAAGTCAGGCCAGTACAACCTGTGGCCTGCCAAAGGATTTCAGCTGGCGCATGAAAAATGTTGAGGTTGTTTTCCTCTACACTTTTTGCAGGCCGCCCAAAATCCTTTGGCATGCTGCAAGTGGCCAGCAGGCCGCAGGTTGTGTAGGCTTGGTTTAGGTCTTAAGTCCATTATCCTTAGCACTACTTTCTAGGTTCCTTATAATGATATCATTTATACTTGCATGAATCACCACAGGTACATAGGACTCTCCATCATGACACTCCTATGTGCTCTGGGAAAAGCGTCGAACTCAGTACTATGTCACGTCAATAAATAGCTTCAGCAGGGAGGGGACAACCACTGTACTTACAGTTTTGTCTTCTGATGGTACCTTCCTCCTGATGGCACCTATGGAACCATATTTTTCCATAGAGTACCAAAAGCTACTTTTTTCAAAGATAGTCCAGGCCCTACCTCTTGTAGACCTCTTCCTATTACAAAGGTTCTTAACATTTTTTTTTCCATGTCATGGACCTCTTTGGCAGTTTGGTTAACCCTTCTCAGAATGTTGTTTTTAAATGCACTTAATAAAATACGTAAGATTATAAAGGAATCCAATTACACTGAAATGCAGTTATCAAAAAAAAACTTTTTAAAGCATGTTCAGAGATGCCAGGTCAAGAGTCCCTGTGCTGTTATGTAGCTCCAGATATTCAGTGGTTTTTCTCTATGGCACCATTCTTATATCATGCAAAATGTGAAAATTTTGCTGTCATATCATATCCTTTTTGTTTTTTATTTCCTCCACAAATCCCTTATTCCAGTCTTTCAAGGAACATTTCAGTCTTAGAAATGTGTTCCTAGCCCTTTTATTTTTTTCCTGTAAGTTACAGGCAGATACTCATTTTGGGGCAGCTAGGTAGCACAGTGGATCGAGCTCCAGCCTTGGAGTCAGGAGGACCTGAGTTCAAATTTGGCCTCAGACACTTGATACTTACTAGCTATGTAGCCCTGGGCAAGTCACTTAACCCCAATCACCTCACCAAAAAGGGAAAAAAAAAAAAGGCAGAAAAAGTTCTTTTGATCTGAGTTCAAATGTGATCTCAGACACTTGATACTTACTAGCTATGTGACCCTGGGCAAGTCACTTAACCCCGATTGCCTCACCAAAAACAAAAACAAAAAAAAGGAAAAAAAATACTCATTTTGGAGACAGATTTTTCTTGTTACTTGTAGAAATGCAAACACAGTAGTTTCTGTGCACATCACTGTAAAATTCTCCTGACCTTCAATACAGGGTGCTCCAAAATTCTAGTGTAGTTTTAAGCTTTAAAACCTTTTCAGATGAATGTTGAAGCTCTTTGAGAAAATTTTTATTTTCAGCTTAAGGAAAATCTTTCAACAATGTTGAAACTTATCTTGGAACATACACAAGATTTTACTAATTCTGCCTATACCAGCCATAAGCACTGGAAATGCATCTTGGAGCTATCAAACCAAATTAAACACGTGGTTTCAGTGTGGATGTAAACAGCAAGAATTTTTTGTATTAAAATAAAGTCTATATAACAGTTTTCCCCCTTAAAATATTATGGCATGTGGAAGTTAAACTTCATTGCCAGGACTGCAGGTTTGGACCCCGTGGTGAAACTAGAGGGTTTATATCCTCAGGAGTGACCTTTAGTGGTCTACAAAATGAGGTTAATTTGGCATATCCTATACTTGATGAAGTCATGGAAAGCTTTTAGTAAATACTGTTTCTTTTTTTTTTCTTTCACTGTTCTCCATTTTTACTCATCTTGCATCATCCTGTGTTTATCACAGTTTCTGTTGAACAGGTTTTTTGTTGTTGTTGTTTGTTTTTAAGTATTTGGAAAGGGTTTTTGCTTGCCATCTCCCCTCCTACTCTTCTGCACTTACCTATCCCAGAACAGATCATTTTGTGTGCTGCGACCTGGGGGAGGGGGACGCTTTTTGTTTTGTTTTTTCTTCTTAGCAGAAGGACTTGATATTTTCAACTTTGGAATAACTAAAACCTTAAAATTGCACTAAGACTTTTGGAACACCCTGTTCTTGTTTGAAGCTGTTACTTGAACCCAGGTCTCTTGACTCCTAAGTCAATGCTCTTTTTACCATATTGCAATGTTTAGGTAAAGATTTTGGATTTATGTTAATAGACAAAAGGTTAATAATGTAAGTAAGAAAATAATAGCAGAGGTGTGCTTTAAGAAGATTAATATGGTGGCAGTAGATTGAATGGGTTACTGAAGTTGGGGAGAGACAATAAGCAGGGATATCAGTCAGGAGAGTATTATAATAATAGCGCAGGTAAAAGATGGGGGCCTAAATTATGGTGGTGATAGTGGAAATAGAAGGGAAGAAATATATGTAAAGGACATTGCAGAGGTAAAATTGGTAGGATTTGGTAAGTAAATTTGGAGAGTCATGAAGTGGAAAAAGTCAGATTACTTTGAGATTTTGAGCCTGGATAACTGGAATAAATGGTAGATGGTGATGCCATTAATACAAATAGAGCAGCCAGGTGGAAAAACGAATTTCAGAGGGAAAATGAGTTTGATTTTGTACATTTTAAGTTTTAACATCAGGAATTTGAAGAATGATAGGTTTTAAAATTAAAAAAAAAACTGTATGGCAACTTTGTAACATAACTCAATAAATTCTAACAGTTAAAAATGCCAACCTAAAATTATATTTCATAGAACTAGAATTATTATTGGTTTAAAGAGATAATAGAAATAAGAAACTTTTTTTTTTCATTTTAGCAAAGCAAGAAGACAAAGAACATCATGGAAGATCTTGAACTAGCTATATTAAAAATAAGCCACAGCATGCATGAATTTAAAAGAGAGGTAAGTACAGTTTGAAATTTAACCTTTTTTAATTCTTTATTCATGTAGTTATATGCTAAACACCAGTATGTACTACAAATTTAAGTAAATCGTTTTAACAAAAAAAATTAATAAAACCATAGAATCTCAGTTAGGAAGGACCTCTGAGTCATCTAAGCCTATGCTGTCTAACTCAAATAGAAATAGATCCCTGCAGTGACTTAGAAAACCACAAATTAACATTATCCACGTTGTATTTATTTTTATTTATTTCGCTAAAAAATTTCACAATCACATTTTAATCTGGTCCTTGACTCTGGAGTTTTGCTCTGGCAAGTTTGACACCCCTGAATTCTAGAATAACTCATATGTGAACAAGAATCTACTGTACAAATCCTCATGTTCATTATCTGTAAAATGGGAACAATATAGCACTTTCCTCATAAGTTGTAAAGATCAGTGAAATAATGATTTGTACAAAATGATTTGCAAACCTTAGTGTGCTGTATATGTATTCTTACTCTTTACTGTAGGTTTCAACTCCCAATTCAAAGATTATTGTTCTTAGAGAAAACAGAAGCCAAAAACTTTGCTTACATTATCTCATTTGTTTCCCACGACCTCCCTTTGGGATTTTTCCCGTTTTATAGATGAGGAATCCAAAGCTCCAATGAATTTAAGTTACCAAGTTCAGTTAAACTATATCCAGGGTACTTACTGAGAGAAGTGTCAGATGATTTCTGAGCCACTGCCAGGGATCTTTGAAAGGTCATGGAGAATGAGAAAGGTGCCATAGAACTGGTGAAAGGTAAATGGCTTAATTTAAAGGGGGGAAAAGAAGAGACTGAAGTCCACAAACTATGAAGAGTGAGCTCAAATCCTATTCCTTTCAAAATTCTAGAATGTATTATCAAAAGGATGATTTTATTGAAAAAGTTATCGAAATATTAAAAGTTCTGAGTTCAAACCCCCCCAAAATCTATCCGTGAACCACAGTTTAAAAACCCCTGTGTAACTCACTTCTTGGTCCATAAATTCAGGTTCCAAAATGTTCTTTATAAGCTCGAATGATAGGCAGTATGTATTGAGATGAAATTTAATAGAGATAGATGTGAGATCTTATATTTGAATTTTAAAAAATCAACTTCACAAGTACAAAACAGAGAAAGTTCATATAAAAGTTGCAGTTCATGTGAAAAAGATATGAAGGGATTAGTAAGCTCATTATCAATCAGTAACAAGATATGATAATCAAAAAAGCTAATGCAGTCTTGAGCTGTCTTAAGAAAGACATAGTAGACGGGGCTTGGGAGGTGATAGTTCCGCTGTACTTTTCCCTGGTCAGAGTGCAGCTGGAGCACTGTGTTCAATCCTAGGCATCACATTTTATGAAGAACATCAGCACGGTAGAGCACATCCAGATCAGCGTAAGCAGAATGGTGGAGAGCCTCAAGATCATGTCATGTGAGGACTGGCTGACTGAGGAATTAGGAATGTAAGAGATGAGTTATGGCTAGCACTTGGAAGAAGGATTAGATTTGTTCTGCTTGGTCCCATAGAGCAAAACTAGGAACAAGGGATAGAAATTGTAGAGTAAATTGTAAGGCAAAATAAGGAGCAGCTTCCCTGCCATTAGAACGTTGACCTTTCTTGGAGCTTAGCTTAGTGGGTTCCTATTCACTGGAGGCCTTTTATTAGAGGAAATGTGGCATTATATAGAGAGTGTTCTACATGGAGTCGGGAAGAATTCTGTTTGAATCCCACCTCTAATCTTTATTTGTTCCATGATCCTGGGCAAGTCACTTAACCTCTCTGTGTCTCAGTTTCTTCATCTGTAAAATGGGGATAATAATTACTGTAGTAATACTTCATGAGGTTGTTGTGAGGATCAAATGAGATGTGTGAACCTTAAGGCATTATTACTATTAATATTCAGATAGATGCTAGGTAACCCTATGTTGGAAATGTAGAGGGGTGATATTGTTCAAGTACAGTTTGAATTCGATGGCCTGTATTTGTATCCCCACTGTCTAGCACCATGCCTGGTGCATAGTTGTCCCTTAATAAATAAATGCTTGATTGATGGCCTTTCAGAATCCTTCTACTTCAAAGATTCTGCATTAAAGTATAAATAATTCATATTTTCTGAAATTTAAAAACTTACATAGAATGATATATATTATATTAAAAATAAACAAACCTTTTGGATTTGTCTTGCAGTTTATTGGGAGAAAGTCAGGAAAGACCCAAGCTTATTAAATGAATATAATCTAGCCTGCAGTGTGACTGAGTTAATAGTTTACAAGCAATCTCAAAGGATACAAATTGCATTTACTTTCCTGAAAAAAATCTGCAGCATAGCATAGGAGAGGCAGTAGAGGGGAGTGGAAAGTGTTAGAGGGAAGGGGTTCGTAGCAATACTTCGGGAAGCTGCCATCTTCCCGACCTTAGGCAAATCAGGCAATGTTTTGAGGTCTCAGTTTTCTCATCTTTAAAATGGAAAGGTCATTATTAGATGACCTCTAAGGCCCTTTCCAGTTCCAGCCTTACTCATCTGTCTCTCACCATTATTCCCAAATGAAGCTTCACAATGCAGCAACATTGCTTGCAACAGATCTTCTAAAGCACCGTGCGGATCACGCGATTTTGAAAGCATTAAAAATTACTGGAGTGGAAGGAAACTTAGAAGGTTTGGCAGAATACACCTGTAAACTATCTGAACAGAAAGAACAGCTTACTGAGGTGAGTTCCAGTGTTATTATTTAGCAAACTTTATTATTTGTTAACATTACCTTCTGCCATTTTGTCCTCAGGAAACAAAAAAAAAATTTAATTTGGTATCATTATATAATATATTACATATATTATTATTATCATATATTAGCATCTCTGTCTTTTTGTGGTAAGAATTCCAACAACCTCAACTGTCTGGAACGCAACCATGAACTTGTTTTTATAATGTTTTGTAAGTTTCATATATGTTATTTTTAAAATTTTTATTTACATTTAATTGAACCAGATCCTCATAGTTCTAGCTGTTAATCCCCATTTGAATGTGAATTTGTAAGTTAAACTATGGAAATGTTGTTGTTTTCTAGACTTGTCGATTGTTGAGACATATATCGGGGACAGAACCCCTTGAAATTACTTGTATGCATGCAGAAGAGACATTTCAGGTTACTGGTCAACAGGTATGATTGCCATTAGATTTTTTTTCTCCTAAATAACATTTTTCTAGGAATCAAAAGTTTAGTTTTGAATTTTCATGCCAAAAAAGTTAAAGATCTTTGCCGTAAGGAGAGAAATTTCAGGTGCTATCTCTATAAGTTCAAAGTAACTGGGAAATATTTTATTTTCAAATACAAAAACCATGAGATCTTTCTATAGCAGTTTGTATGGGTATGACTTTGACATCCGCTATATCAACTGGTTCACTATTGTTCATGTGCAAAATTTGAGATTGGTGTTTTTAAATGAAGCTTTAATTTAAAAACATTTTTTGGTTTTGTCAAATTAGCTATTTTGTCATGGAATCTCATCTTATAATTTTGATGGTCATTTTTACATAATATGATTAATCAATCAAAGAGTAAACATTTACTAAGGACTTACTATAGGAAAGGCACAGTGCTAAGCCTTGGGAATGGAAGAAAAAGAAAAGATCAGCAACTCATAAAAAGATTCTTGGGTCACTGAGAGAGACTGAATGATTTACCTATCCTAATAGATGCAGAAATAGCTTTGTAATTGTTAAACTTTCATTGTAATGTAAGTTGTAAGTTTTAAAGCAAGAAGTGCCCACTATAGGGTACTAAAATCACATAATATAATTTTATACGTGATCAAATGATTTTCAAATTTTAGAGCCCAGAAATACACTATTTTTCTAAGGGTTTTGATAATTATGAGTGTCATTATTTCAACTAGAAAGTTATTTCAGCTAGATTCCACCTTGAATATAAACAGCTAAAGCGGGCTAGGATAGGGAAAGTAAGTGTTTCAACACAGGCAAACAATATAATTTATCCCTAGTATTCTACCACCTCTCCTTAGATTCACAGGGAGCCTCTGTGTTGTCTCCCCTAGCCATCACCCAAGGAAGGCTTTTTTCATCATATATTACAACATATTAGCATCAATTGCCTTCAGCTCCTCTGTAAAACCACTTCTTACAGGCTATGTTCAGAGTTGGGATGTAATGGAAGGGTATACTTCAATCTCTCTGGGATGTCATCTCTTCTTTTTTTTTTTTTTTTTAAAGTGAGGCTATGGGGTTAAGTGACTTACCCAGAGCCACACAACTAGTGAGTTTTATGTGTCTGAGATTGGATTTGAACTCAGTCCTCTTGACTTCAGGGACGGTGCTCTATCTACTGCACTACCTAACTGCCCCAATGTCATCTCTTCTTGACACACACGCTAAGACCCAGGATTACTCTCAGGCAAAGATGTTTTCCAATTTTGACCCATCTAGACACTAACCTTTTTTTTTTAATCCATTATTATTTTAAGTAGCATTATTTCAAGGATGATGGCATTTCCAGGGAGGTATTGTTTGGACATGAGCTAGTTCTTATTCATACCTAACTCAGTTGTTTCAGACATTCCAGTCAGTTTAAGCCTTAGGTAACTATAACATTTGAGTACTATGAAAATATTCAATTCAGTTCCACAAACTTTATTCAGTCTGTTTGTGAAGCACTGTGCTAGGTGCTAGGAATATTAAGACACATACAAAAAAAGCCCCTGACCTTAAAAAGTATGCTATACTAAAAAGGGCACATCATATACACAGATAAGTCAATACAAGATGGTTTGAGAAGGGAGAGAGCACTTACAACTGAGGGGACTCAAGGAAAGTTTCAAAGAGAAGGTACCACATGAACTGAGTTGACATTTGAAGGAGGATAAGAATTCTGAAAGGTAGAGATGAGGAAGAACTACATTCCCAACATGGGGAACAGCCTATACAAAGACAGAGGTGGGAGGTAGAATTTTAAATTCAGAAAAGTCCAGTTTGGCTAGAACATGGAGTACATGAAGGGGAGTACTATGAAATAAGGCTGAAAATGTAGATTGGAGCCAGATTGTGGAAAACCTTAAATACAAAGCTGGGGAATTTGTATTTTATCTTAAAGGTTATAAAAAACCATTGAAAATTTTTAAGCAGGAAAGTCATGTATTCAGACCTGTGCTTTAGGAAGATTATTTTTACAGCTATATGAAAGACAGATTGGAGAGGGGAAAGACTGGATGACAGACTAATTGGGTCTGGTGAGAAGGAATTAGGGCTAGAACTACAGTAGTGACTATGTGAATGGAGGGTGAATGTAAATGGATAATGTATTGTGGAGGTAGAATTGAAGCCATGAGAGTTAATGATATCAACAAGGAAGAAAGTATAAAATAAAAGAAAAGGGCCCAGAATAGAACCTTGAGAAATATCTAAGGGTGAAAGACAGAGTATGAGCCAGCAAAGAAGGAGCAGGTATACTGGTAGGAGAACCAAAAGAAATCAGTGTCATGGAAACCAAGAGAGAAAATAGTATTCTGGAGTTGGGGCTGGTTAGCAATGTCAAGAGTTGCATTGGAGATCAAGAAGAATGATGACTGAGGGAGGCAGAGCCAAGATGGTGGAGTAAAAACAGTGACTTGCTTGAGCTCTCCCTCAGACTCCTCCAAATACTTGTAAAAAAATGACTCTAAACAAATTCTAGAACAACAGAACCCACAAAAAGACAGAGTGAAACAAATTTCCAGCCCATGACAATCTGGATGGTTGATTAGAAAGGTCTATTGCACAGGGCTGGGAGAGGAGCGCAGTTCAGCATGGGCGCATAGGCAAAGATCAGGCCTCAGAAAGCATGGAGCAAGCCTCAGGAAACTGAATCACAGGCAGCTGTGGCGGTTTCCAGACTTCTCAACCCACAAACGCCAAAGACAACTTAGAAGGTCAGTAGGAAAGGTCTGTGACCACGGTGAGAGAGAAACTCTGTCCCAGCCCCAGTCCTGACACAGCCCCGGTGCATCGACTGCTTCTGAAGCTCTCGGCCCACAGATGGAGGGGGAATTGAGTGACTGTTCAGAGGGGGATTGCAGGGATCTCTTTGCTGGTGCAGAGGCAGGAATCTCTTGCTTTGCCCATACTTGGATCTAGGTCACAGTTCTAGGTGGCGATCCTGGGGCGAGGAGGAGTACTGGCATGGTGGAGCTTGTAGTGGCAGTGGAGAGGGAATCCTTCTCACAGTTCTAAGGCAGAAAAGAGTGCTTCTGGTCACTCATACACCAGAGCACAGGCCAGGAAAGGAGTAAACACCTTGCCCTTGATTGTAGTACCTTGGAAGAACTGAAAATTTACAGGTCCCTAGAAGTATCTCTGAAAATAGCTGCACAAAACCCCTGAAACTTGGGACAGTACATTCTGTACACTGAAAGCAGACCCATACCTTAACAAAGAGTTTAAAACTCAAGTAGTTGGCTAGGAGCAAACTGTGCCAAAAAAAAAAAGTCAGACCATAGAATCTTTCTTTGATGACAAAGAAGATCAAAACATACAACCAGAAGAAGACAACAAAGTCAAAACTCCTACATCCAAAGCCTCCAAGAATAATATGAATCAGTCCCAGGCCATGGAAGAACTTAAAAAGGATTTTGAGAAAAAGTAAGAGAAGTAGAGGGAAACCTTGGAAGAGAAATGAGAGGGATGCAAGAAAATCATGAAAAACAAGTCAACAGCTTGCTAAAGGAGACCCCAAAAAAATGCTGAAGAAAATAACACCTTAAAAATCTATTCAAGTGGTTTAAATGGATCCAGGTAAGTGGATTAGTCTGGGTGAATTATATTACAGGAAAAGACACAAAAACCTCTTAGAGCAGAGGGGAAAAAAGGTATTAGAGCATTGTTTGAACCTTACTCTCATCAGATTTTACTCCAGAAGGGAATAACTTAATCAGTTAGGTATAGAAATCTAACTTGCACTATAGGCAGTAGGAGGGAAAAGGGGAAAGGAAAGGGAAGGGGGATAGAAGGGAGGAAAGAAGCAGTAAGGGTAAAGGGGAAGGAAAGGGAAAGGGATAATAGAAGGGAGGTGCGACTGAAGGAGGCGCTGGTCAAAAGCAAAACACTAGTGAGGGGGGAAAGGAGAAAGGAGAAAGAAAAGCAGAAATGGGGAAAAAATGATGGAGAAAAAGACACAGATGTATCATGACTGTGAATGTAAATGGGATGAACTCTCCCATAAAATGGAAGCATATAGCAGAAATGGATTAAAAACCATAATCCTACAATATGTTGTTTACAGGAAACACATTTGAAAAAGAGTGACACATACAGGGTAAAGGTAAAAGGCAGGAGCAGAATATATTATACTTCAGCTGAAGTAAAAAAATCAGGGGTAGCAATCCTGATCTCAGACAAAGCAAAAGCAAAAATAGATCTTATCAAAAGAGATAAGGAAGGAAACTACATCCTGCTAAAAGGCACCATAGACAATGAAGTAATATCAATATTAAACATATATGCACCAAATGGTATAGCATCCAAATTCTCAGAGGAGAAATTCAGGGAGTTACAGGAAGAAATAGACAGCAAAACTATACTAGTGGGAGACCTCAACCTCCCCCTCTCTGAACTAGATAAATCTAACCACAAAATAAACAAGAAAGAAATTAAGGAGGTGAATAGAACATTAGAAAAGTTAGGTATGATAGGCCTCTGGAGAAAATTGAATGGGGATAGAAAGGAATATACTTTTTTCTCAACGGTATATGGCACATACACAAAAAGTGACCATGTACTAGGGCATAAAAACCTCACAATCCAATGAAGAAAGGAAGAAATATTAAATGCATCCTTTTCAGATCATGATGCAATAAAAATTATATGTAATAAAGGGCCATGGAAAGATAGACTAAAAAATAATTGGAAACTAAATAATCTAGTCCTAAAAAATGAGTGGGTCAAACAACAAATCATAGAAATAATCAATAATTTCATTCAAGAGAATGACAATAATGAGACAACATACCAAAACTTACGGGATGCAGCAAAAGCAATTCTTAGGGGAAGTTTTATATCTCTAAATGCTTACATAAATAAAATAGAAAAAGAGGAGATCAATGAATTGGGCATACAACTAAAAAAACTAGAAAAAGAACAAATTAAAAATCCTCAATTAAACACCAAATTAGAAATATTGAAAACCAAAGGAAAAATTCATAAAATGGAAATTAAGAAAACTATTGAACTAATAAATAAAACTAAGAGCTGGTTTTATGAAAAAACCAATAAAATTGATAAACCTTTGGTTAATTTAATTAAAAAAATAAAGAAAACCAGATTACCAGTATCAAAATGAAAAGGGTGAAGCTACCACCAAGGAAGAGGAAATTAAAACAACAATTAGGATTATTTTGCCTAACTATATGCCAACAAATTTGACAATCTTAGTGAAATGAATACATATTTACAAAAATATAAATTGCCCATATTAACAGAAGAGGAAATAAAATACTTAAATAATCCCATCTCAGAAAAAGAAATTGAACACGCCATTGATGAACTCCCTAGGAAAAAATCTCCAGGGCCAGATGGATTTACATGTGAATTCTATCAAACGTTTAAAGAACAATTAATTCCAATATTATATAGACTATTTGGGAAAATAGGTGAAGAAGGAGTCTTACCAAATTCTTTTTATGATACAAATATGGTGCTGATACCTAAACCAGGAAGAGTCAAAATGGAGAAATAAAATTATAGACCAATTTCGCTAATGAATATAGATACAGAAATTTTAAACAAAATATTAGCAAATAGACTACAGCAACTTATCACAAGAATAATACACTATGACCAGGTAGGATTTATACCAGGAATGCAGGGCTGGTTCAGTATTGGGAAAACTATCAGCATAATTCATTATATCAACACCAAAACTAATAGAAACCACATGATCATCTCAATAGATGCAGAAAAAGCTTTTGACAAAATACAACATCCATTCCTATTAAAAACACTAGAGAGCATAGGAATAAATGGAGTCTTCCTTAAAATAATAAATAGCGTCTATCTAAAACCTTCAGCAAGCATAATATGTAATGGGGACAAGCTAGAAGCATTTCCAATGAGATCGGGGGTGAAACAAGGATGTCCATTATCACCACTGTTATTCAATATCGTACTGGAAACGTTAGCTTTAGCAATAAGAGAAGAAAAAGAAATTGAAGGTATCAGAATAGGCAAAGAAAAAACAGAGCTATCACTCTTTCCAGATGACATGATGTTATACTTCGAGAATCCTAGAGAATCAAGTAACAACTACTTGAAATAATAAACAACTTTAGCAAAGTTGCAGGCTATAAAATAAACCCACATAAATCATCGGCATTTCTATATATTACCCACAAATCCCAACAGCAAGAGATAGAAAGAGAAATTCTATTTAAACTTACTGTAGACATTATGAAATATTTAGGAGTCTACCTCCCGAAACAAACCCAGGAACTCTATGAACACAATTACAAAACACTTTTCACTCAAATAAAGTCAGATCTAAATAACTGGAAAAACATCAATTGCTCATGGGTAGGCTGAGCTAATATAATAAAAATGACAGTTCTACCTAAGCTAATTTACTTATTCAGTGCCATACCAATCAAACTACCAAAAATTATTTTATAGAGTTAGAAAAAATAATAACAAGATTCATTTGGAAGAACAAAAGGTCCAGAATATCAAGGGAACTAATGAAAAGAAATGCAGGGGAGGGTGGCCTAGCCATTCCAGATCTTAAATTGTATTATAAAGCAGCAATCATCAAAACTGCTTGGTACTGGCTAAGAAATAGAGTGGTGGATCAGTGGAATAGGTTAAATATGAAAGACACAGTAGTCAATGACTATAGCAATCTATTATTTGATAAACCCAAAGACCCCAGCTTCTGGGATAAGAACCCACTCTTTGAAAAAAATTGCTGGGGAGGGGGCGGAGCCAAGATGGCAGAGGGAAAACAGTGACTTGCTTGAGCTCTCCCCCCAAACCCCTCCAAATACCTATAAAAAATGACTCTAAACAAATTCTAAAGCAGCAGAACCCACAAAAAGACAGAATGAAACAAATTTCCAGCCAAAGACAGCCTGGATGGTTGATTGGAAAGGTATATTGAGCTGGGCGGGGAGAGGAGCTTAGTTTGGCATGGGTGTGCAGGCCACAGGGACCCTGGAGCAGGCCTCAGAGGACTGAATTGCAGGCCGCTGTGGCAGTTTCTAGACTTCTCAACCCACAAATGCCAAAGACAACTTAGAAGGTCAGTGGGAAAAGTCTGTGACGTCGGTGAGAGAGAGGCTAGGTCTCAGCCGCAAGTCTTGAGCATGGTCCGGGCAGCAGCTGCTTCCTGAGCTTCCAGCACACAGACTGAGGGGGAATCAAGTGACTGATCAGAGGGGGATTGCAGGGATCTCTTTGCCAGTGCTAAGGCAGGAATCTCTTGCTTTGCCGGTGCTTGGATCTGGGTCACAGTTCTGAGGGGCGGTCCTGGGGCGAGGAGGAGTGCTGGCTTGGTGGAGCTTGTTGTGGTAGTGGAGAGGAAACACCTCGCCCCTTATCATAGCACCCTGGAAGAACTGAAAATTTTCAGTTCCCTAGAAGTATCTCTGAAAACAGCTGTACAAACCCCTGAAGCTTGGGACAGTACATTCTCCACATTGGAAGCAGACTCTTACCTTAACAAAGAGTTTAAAACTCAAGTAATTGGCCAGGATCATGAGTAAGCAGCGCAAAAAGAGTCAGACTATATTACCTTACTTTGGTGACAAAGAATATCAAAACATACAACCAGAAGAAGACAATGAAGCCAAAGCTCCTACATCCAAAGCCTCCACGAAAAATATGAATCAGTCCCAGCCCTTGGAAGAGCTCAAAAGGGATTTTGAGAAGCAAGTAAGAGAAGTAGAGGAAAAACTGAGCGTGATGCAAGAAAATCACGAAAAACAAGTCAACAGCTTGCTAAGAGAGACCTAAAAAAATACTGAAGAAAATAACACCTTAAAAAATAGCCTAACCCAAGTGGTAAAAGAAGTCCAAAAAGCCAATGAGGAGAAGAATACCCTAAAAAGCGAAATTGGCCAAATGGAAAAGGAAGTCCAAAAGATTACTGAAGAAAATACTTCCTTAAAAATTAGAATAGAGCAATTGGAAGCTAGTGAATTTATGAGAAATCAAGACACTGTCAAACAAATCCAAAGGAATGAAAAATTAGAAAACAATGTGAAATATCTCATTGGAAAAACAACTGACCTGGAAAATAGATCCAGGAGAGAGAATTTAAAAATTATTGGACTATCTGAAAGCCATGATCAAAAAAAGAGCCTAGATATCATCTTTCAAGAAATTGTCAAGGAAAACTGCCCTGATATTTTAGAACCAGAGGGCAAAATAGAAATTGAAAGAATCCACCAATCTCCTCCTGAATGAGATCTCCAAAGGAAAACTCCTAGGAATATTGTAGTCAAATTCCAGAGCTCCCAGGTCAAGGAGAAAATAATACAAGCAGCCAGAAAGAAACAATTCAAGTATTGTGGAAACACAATCAGGGTAACATAAAATTTAGCAGCTTCTACATTAAGGGACCGCAGGGCATGGAATATAGTATTCTGGAGGGCAAAGGAGATAGGATTACAACCAAGAATCACCTACCCAGCAAAACTGAGTATAATCCTGCAAGATAAAAAATGGTCATTCAGTGAAATAGAGGACTTTCAAGCACTCTTGATGAAAAGACCAGAGCTGAATAGAAAATTTGGCTTTCAAATACAAGACTCAAGTGGAACATGAAGAGGTAACAGGAAAGAGAAATCATAAGGGACCTATTTAGGTTGAACTGTTTACATTCCTACATGGAAAGATGATATTTGTAACTCATGAGACCTTTGTCAGTATTAGGGTAGTTGGAGGGAAAAAATTATATAGATAGGATGAATTGAAGATGATGGGGTGGTATCTAGAGTATAAAATTAAGGGGTGAGAGAGGATTATACTGTGAGAAGAAGAAAGGGAAAGGTAGAATGGGGTAAATTATCTCACATAAAATGGACAAGAAAAGGCTTTTACAGTGGAGGGGAAGTGGAGGAAGGTGAGAGGGAAGGAGTGAATCTTATTCTCATCAGATTTGGCTTAAGGAGGGAATAACATACATACTCAATTGGGTGTGGAAATCTGTCTTACCCTACAGGAAAATAGGGGGGGAAGGGGACAAGAGAGCAGGGAGAGGATGGGGGGGCGATTGGGGGAGGGGATAATCAGAAGCAAACACTTCTGAGAAGAGACAGGGTCAAAAGAGAGAATAGAATAAATTGGAAGGGCAGGATAGTATGAAGGGAAATATAGTTTTCCACAACATGACTATGACGGAAGTGTTTTACATGACTACACATGTATAACCTGTATCCAACTGCTTGCCTTCTCAATGAGGGTGGCTGGGGAGAGAGGAAGGGAGAAAATTTGGAACCCAAAGTTTTAAAAACAAATGTTAAAAATTCTTTTCACATGCAACTGGAAAATAAGATATTCAGGCAATGGGGTATAGAAGTCTATCCTGCCCTATTTAAAAATAGAAGGGGAAGGGGATAAGAGAAGGGGGGGGATAGAAGGGAGGGCGGATTAGGGAAAAGGGTATTCAGAATGCACGCTGTCTTGGGGTGAGGGGAGGGACACGATGGGGAGAAAATTTGGAACTCAAAATCTTGTGGAAGTGAATGTTGAAAACTAAAAATAAATAAATTAATGAATTTTTAAAAAAGATTAAAAAAAAAAGAATGATGACTGAGGAAAGGCTATGTTGGATATAGCAAGTGAGAGGCCATTAGACAATCTTTAAAACAGATGTTTCCGTAGAGTGGTGGAGTGAGGAAGTTTGAGGCAGTATTTAAATGACTGAGTCAAGAGTTTTGGCAGTGAAAAGGGAAAAAAATAGGATTATAGTTTGAGGGGATGGCACGATCAAGTAAGAATTTTGTTAGTTTAAGGGAGAACTAAGCATGTTTCTAGGTACTTAAGGAGAAATTGAAGATGAGAAAGTGAGAGGAAACTTTTTGAAATTCATTTACATATAGTATGTATTCTTCAGATAATTTCAGCTGCTGAAACTTTGACATTACATCCATCCAGCAAGATTGCTAAAGAAAATCTGGATGTGTTTTGTGAAGCTTGGGAGTCTCAGATTAGTGACATGTCAACATTACTAAGAGAAATAAATGATGTGTTTGAAGGAAAACGAGGTAAGTCAGAATGCTGGCCACATGTTTAAATTTTGAACTGTTAAGTTTATAATTTTTGTTCCAAGCTTTGTCAGATATAAAATGAATTATCTTTTGTCACTCAGGTTAGCTATTAAGCTAAAACATGTAAATTTTCAGAAATTATAGACTAGAATTATTTTTTATCTCGACTAAGTTAAATATAGTATGACTGATGAGAAACGATGGAGTTATCCATAATTTTTGTTCACCTCAGTCATTTTTTATCCTAGTATTTAAGCAGTTAAAATCTTGATAAGCATAATTAAGTAGAAATTTCATTTTATTACTTGACTAGTATTGTAGGACTTGTTAAATTTAATATTTTGCCTTTATCATTAAGATTCAGTCTTACCAATGTTCTCTTATAACTATCCTTTGTTCTTGGAACCAATCCCATACTTTATTTAGTATTATTAGCTTGGATTATAGACACTTCATAATGTAGTGAATGTAGCTATTTGATTTTTGAACTGCTGTCCTTCCTCTTGGATGGAATCTCTTTACCTGATGACTACACAACCTTGAAATATTTCCTGTGGTTGGTAAGTTTATTGGTATTTTTACACCATATAGAATAAGCACCACAAGATATCAAGTAAGAAATTATTTTGATTCTTCATTTTAATTTCACCTGAAAGTTTATTTTTTATTACTATGAATCTCTTATACTTATTATCAGAAAAAATCTCATTGTAGTTTTAGTCATGTTATTTCTTAGGGAAAAACTTGTTTAGTATAACAAGTATATCACTTATCAGGAGCATATTATTATAAAATACCATTTAAAATGATGATCTCATTGAATTAATGTTTTTTCACTATATGTAACTGTTACGTGTTTTTGAATGATCACAGCATAAATGCTGTGTTGTTATTCAGTCATATCCGACTCTTCATGATCCTAGATTAGTTTACCAGTTCCTTCTCTAGCTCATTTTACAGATGAGGAACTGAGGCAAATAGAGTTAAGTGACTTAGGGTCACACAGCTAGTAAGTGTCTGAGGCCAGCTTCGAATTCAGGAAGATGAGTCTTCCTTTCGTCAAGCCCAGCATCCTATCTGCTATGCCACCTAGCTGCCCAAATGCTGTGTGTTTACTTAAAAAATCAAAACCAACTCTTTTTTTTTAAAGCCATATCATTTGTGAAACATTCAGTTCAACAAACATTTAGGAAATGCCTACTATTGTCACAATTTAAATTTAACAAAAGGGTAAGTGGAGACATTTCTCTGAGTAAGATAACATTTATTATCAGGGGCATGCTGCTTATCAATAAATGGATCAATTGATTGCCTCTATTTATGCCAAAGACCCCGGGCAAAAGGAAAATTCCCCTTCTATAGGTTTTGCAGAGTATAGAACAAAGACCAGAACAGGGTAGATGATATCATGGGATTGAGGGCAATATGATTGGTTGCAAAGCTGAGGCACAGAGAACAACATAATTGGTTGGAAGTTTGGTAATGGGCACTAGCAAAAAAACCCCTCCTTCCCCGCTGAGAGTCCAGATACATGATAACAAATTAGATATCCTAGATAATAAATTAAGACATCCTTGAAGAGTAGCTTCATGGTGTAAAGATATTAGACCTGACTTCCTTGTGTTCATACATGTCCCCTAAGGTCAGCAAAATTCCTTGAAGCAAGAATATATCAGTGGTTAGCAGGAGAGCTCAATTTTTAAACGTAAACCATTACAGGACAACTGATTTCTGAACTAAGTTTAGAGACAAAGAACCATGACTTTAGCAGTTATAGGACAAAAGCAATTATAAATAGGATCAATAAGAAAGTGATATAGGATCAATCTTAATGTTCTCACTATATACATGCAAGGTTCTGGGAAGAGATACAAAAATGATTGACAGGGGCAGCTAGGTGGCGCAGTGTATAGAGCACCAGCCCTGCAGTCAGGAGGACCTGAGTTCAAATCTGGCCTCAGACCAGACACTTGACACTTACTAGCTGTGTGACCCTGGACAAGTCACTTAACCCCAATTGCCTAAAAAAAAAAAAGATTGACAGTATTTCTACCCTCAAGGAGTATACAATCCAATAGGAAATATAAGACATACACAAATATATAATACAAGATAAAACATGATGAATGCATTAGAGAAGTAAGAATTCTGTGTGGGTCAGAAGAGGGGGAGATAACTTTCAGTTGATGAGAGTAATGGAGAATTTCATAGAAGAGATGGTTGTTTCAATGTGACTTAAAAAAAACAATGGAAAATAGTTGAAGAATAAATAAGCCTGCAAAGAAATTGATGTAAGATCCAGCTTAGCCAGACCATCTCAGGAGGTTAAATTAGAGTTAGGTCTTGCAGGAAGAAAGCAATTTTAATAGGCAGTGTGCAGAGAGATACAAATCTACATATCTAGCCCTAATCTGTCTTCTGAACTTCAGTCCTGCATCTTCAACTGTCTGATTGAAATCTCCATCTGAATTTCTTGCCAGCAATTCAAATTCAACATGTACAAAACTGAACTCGTCATCTTTTCCCCTAAACCTGTCATTTTACTTCACTGTTTCAGTTAAGGAGACTACCATCCTTATAGCCACCCAAGTTCAAAACTTCAATTATCTATGCCTCTTTCCTCCTTCACATACCCATATACCATCTATCTATTGACAAATCCTGTCAATTCTACCTTCCATGAAGTTTTCTACAAAGTAGACCCTTCTGTATATTCAGATTATCACCTTCCATCTGGACTTTTGATTTAATAGTCTCCTATTGGTGTCTCTACTGCTAATCTCTAACTTCCCTGATCTAGCCTTCACACAACTGACAAAATAGTTTTCCTAAAGTATTGTCATGTCCAAAAACCTTTAGTAGTTTCCTTTGTCTCCAGAACAAAATCCAATTAGTCAGTCCACAAGAATTTATTAATTATCCACTACTTACTTGGCTCTATATTAGGCACTAGGGATATGGAGATATAAATGCCCTTAAGGAGCTTAAATTCTCTTCGGAGATACATGTACACATATAAATGTATGCAAAATAAATTCTAGTTAATTTTTTGTGGGAGAAGCACTAGGACCTGGGGTGACCATGAAAGGACTCACAGAGATGGTGACAGTTGAGGTGGACTTTGAAGAATGGAGGATTCTAAGAGGCAGAAGTGAAGAGGTGGGGCATCTGAAGCTTGGGGGACATCCCCAAGGGGGATAGGGAAATGTGTATGGAGAACAGCAAAAAGACCGATTTGACTGGACCAAAAGGTTCATTAAATGGAGCAATAGATAATAAGGCTGGAAAGTTAGAATGAAGCCAGGTTGTAAAGAACTTTACATGCCAAAATAAGGAGTTTGATCCTAGAGGTAAAAGGAAGCCACTCAAATTTATTAAACAAAAGAATGATGTGGTCAGAACCAGGCATTAAGAGTATCACTTCAGCTCAGATTCATATAATCTAGCCACTGCTCAGATTTTTACAATCCAGCCAATAATTTACAGATGCTCAGATTCCTTTAGAATCTGGCCAATATGGCGGATCTTTAATAAACCTTGAAAAAAGAAAAGAGTATCACTTCAACAGAATGGATAGTGTGGGGAAACACTTGAAGACAGGAGACCAATTAGGGAGCCACCGCAATAGTCCAGGCAAGAGATTATGAGGACCTCAATTAAGGTAGGTGCTCAGTGGGAAGGGGGAGAAAAATGCAAGCAATGCTGTGAAGGGAGAAATACAAACTAACTTAAGGCCCTCAGTAATCTGGTGCCAACCTACTTTTCCATACATATTTCATATCATTTCCCTTCACACATTCTGCATTTCAGCCAAACTACTTCTAGCTATTCCTTCAGATCGGTATATTGCCTTCTACCTCCCCCATGCCTAGAATGCTCTTCCTCCTGATTTTAGCCTTTTAGAATCCTTTTTTTCCTTCAGAGCTCAACTCGGGTACCAACTCTTCCAAGTAGCTTTACCCAATCTCCATAGCACCCCCTGCCCATCTAATTGAAATCCTCACATCTTCCCATTGCTCATACTTCAGACTTAATTGTCCCTGTCACTCTCTACCTTGTGTTGTACTTCTCAGAATAACCATCATATCTCTCCACCTCACCCCTTCACCCCAGGTTTCTTGAAGTCAAGGACTATTTCTTTTTTAATCTTTGTGTCCCCAACACCTAATAGAAGGCTTTGCATAGGCACTTAATAGATTTTTTTTTAAATGAATCTGTTCCATAATGGAAAAGAGCTTAAGCAAAAGCACAGAGATGGGAAGGGGCAGGTCAAGAAGGAGGGATGATGATTGGTTTTTATATAGCACAGAAAATACAAAAGGGACTTGTGTGAAATGAGACCAGAGGGGGTAGAATGGACCTTAGAATGCCTGGATAAGGAGTTTATTCTTTATTTTGTCAGAAATGAAAAACTAGTAAAGGCTTTTAAATAGAGACATGACATGATCATAGGGTATTGGGAATGGGAAGAAGGGAACAGATTCAGAAAGGTATAGGTAGGGGTTTTTTGGTTGTAGTGCGTGGTTTGATTTGGTTTGGTTTTTTGTCCAGACCTGTGTTTTAATTAATGTAGGGAAATCTCACAATAGAAGCTCCTTCCACCAATGCAGAATGGCAATTCATCTGTAACTTATAGTCTTAGAGAGTTGCTGGAGCATTGAGAGTTTATGTGATTTTCTCATAGTCACACAACTGGTATGTGTCAGAGGCAAGACTTATCACCAGGACCTCCTGACTCCAAGGCCAGCCCTCTTTTCAATTCCCGATAATGTCAGACTAGTTACATTATGGCTTGACCCTGCCGTAAGAAAAAAAAGTTAAGTGTACAAAAAAACCCTATGCAAGGCCATTTTATGGGAGATACAAATATTCAATATGACAAAAAACACAAATAATCACAAATACGCTTATCTACCAAGATGCTACAATAGCCTGCCTCATGCTTGCCATGAGAGACAGTCAGTTAGTAAACATTTATTAGGTACCTACCATGTGCCAGGCATTGTGCTAAGCACTGGGAATACAAAAGGAGGCAAAGGATAGTCCCTGCTTTCAAAGAGCTCACAATCTAATAGGGGAGACAATAAGCAAACAAATATGTCCTAACAAGCTATATACAGGAAAAACAGGAAATAATTAAGAAAGAGAAGGCATTTGAATTAAGAGGGATTGGGAAGGGCTTCCTATAGAAGGTGGAATTTTAGTTGGGACCTAAAGGAAGCCAATAGACAAAGATAAAATGTGGAAAAGAGTGGCATAGGGGATGGAAGGTTTGATTTAGGAAGAAGAGCCAGGTTCAGATCTTGCCTCTGACTCTAGCTATGTGACTCCAAGCAAGCTACTTAACATCTCCAGTTCTCAGTTTACTGATCTGTAAAATGAGTTGGTCAGATTAGGTGTCCTCTAAGTTCCCTTCCAGTAGTAAATCTATGATGCTCTGTGAAATACCCTGTATTGCCTTCTGTTTCCTAATATTAACCCATAGCAGAGAGTATCACTAATAGGATGTGTAATAATAAGGATTTTAGTCCCTTAATCTTAATTAATTAAAGAGCTGTCTCTAAATTCCTAGTGTTCTGTAACTAGACACATATCAGGCATATTTCAGTGAATCCTGCAGTGTTTTGATACTACATACTTCAGACCTCTGACATTTTCCTCTGGGGATAATTATACACTTGAGAATCCAAGTTTGCTTACACTTGGGTCATACAAAAGAGAACAAATGGGAACTAATCTCTTTCTTGTGATCATAATTCATTTCATGTTCCTTCTTGCTTATATTGTTGCCTAGAGCTAGATGACTTCTTAGACTCTGGACCCTGGCTTGATCTTTAGCTTGAACTAGACCTGTTAACTACTCTGACTTTTAACACTGCTCCAGTCTTTCCAGCCTCATTAAACTTCTTGGACTTGTCTGCTTTGATTTAGGGATTAGTAATCTTTCATTCTTTGTTGGAGTCCAGGGATTCCCAGTCCTTGACTAGCCTAATGATCTGTGATGCTATCCATGTCCCAGCATGGCACAAACATTTTTCACAGGTATATCCCATATCTGATTTCCTACAACAGGTCATTTTAGCAGTGGATACTTCTCTGCTACATTGAAAGTATATGTTTGGTCCCACATTATGTAATTTCACAAGAAGACTTCCTGTATCAGCTTCTTATCCAAGGACTATCACACCCACCTGAAAAACATTTGTTGAAGATATTCTGGCAAATTAAAGGGTTTATACCATGTGTAGTGATAGAAATGGTAATACCTATGTATTACTTAAGCTAACAGGAGACACCCCATATGCCTAGCTATCCCCAGTAGAAGCAATCAGGTTCCAATTTTGGTTTTAAGTTAAACAGTGGGACTAGTTAAAGAGACTCCCTAAGACCATAGACACACAGATAATATGCCTATACACAGATGTACACATTCATACAAATAGTACGCCTATCAAGTTTGCAAAGCTGGGAGAAACTGTTGGTTCATTTGATAATAGAATTGGGATCCCAAACTATTTCAATAGATTGGAATGATGATCCAAATCTAATAAGATGAAATTTAATAAAGATAAATGTAAAGTACTAAATGTGGGTTCAAAAAATTAACTGTATAAATATATAGTGGGGAAAACATGGCTAGACAGTGGTTAATATGAAAAATGCCTGGGTTTTTTTTTTTTTTACTGAAAGCTTAGTAAGTATTAGTCCCCCTCCCCAAATGATAAGTGTAGTATCTAGTATCAGAGAGTTAATAGCCCCACTTTACTCAGCCCTGTTCAGATCACATTTGGATTTCTGGGTGCCACATTTTAGGAAGAATATTAACAAGCTAATAGATACCCAGAAGAGGGCAACAAAGATTATGAGAGGACTCAAAATCATGACTCCAATAAGTCTTTAATAAATGTTTGTTGGCTAAGTTAAAGGAACTGGAGATATTTATCCTGAAAGAAACTTAAGGGGAATATGACTTGTTTACAAATTTTTGGAGGGTGGCCCCGTGGAAGCAGTAATAGCCACGTTTTTGTTGTTGTTGTTGTTGTTGTTATTTTTTGCCTAAGACCAATGGATAAAAGTTATAGGAAAATGTGTTTAGGCTCAATATAAGGAAAAATTTCCTAACAATCAGAGCTGCTCAGAAGTAGAATGGGTTGTCTCATGAGGCAGTAATTTCTCTGTTATTAGAGTTCTTCTGTTATTATGTTATAAGCAGGATTATTGACTCATAAATGAGTTGTTCTAGATTACTTCTGAGCTGCCTTACAACTCTTGAGATTTTAGGGGGTATTAAGATACCAGACTAGGGTGCTGTCAGTGATAATGGAAAGCAAGGAATGAATCCAAGAGATACCACAAAGGAAGATATAAGATAATAGATATAAGGGATGAATTAGTGGGAAGGTTGAAAATAGCTTCCAGATTTTGAGCCTAGGTGACAGGAAGAAAGGTGAGACAGTTGACAAGAAATGGGAAAATTGGGAAGGGCAGATAGTTTACAAAAGAAGACAATGCCTTGATTTTTTCCATCCAAATGGAATTTCTCTGAAGGCATTCGAAGTACAAGACTAGGGGTCAGGATTGAAAATATAGGGTAGGGACTCGATATAAATAAAAGTGATAGTTCAAAACTGATAGTTGTTCCTAATTTGAGAGTTAAAGAGAGAAGAGCCAGAGGGTCAAGGTATGAACCTTAGGTTATTTATATCCACAGTTAGGGGTATGAGAAATAAGAGGAGCCAAAGAATCAGTGGTAGAGACCTTGTAAGAGAATCAGAATTGTGTCATGAAAACTGTGGAAAATTTTCAAAACAGAGGGGCAATCAATAGCCAAAGAGAATGGAGACAGAAAATAGCATTGGATTTGGCAAGAATTTTGACACTGACAAAGCAGTTTCAGTAGAGTGATAGGAGCCAGATCATAGGGATCTCAGAAGGGACTAGATGACGAGGAGGCAGAGCCATTGAGTTCAGAACATTAACTCATCATTTACTAGAGTATTTGCATTCAGGGCATTGTGCTAAGTGTTCACTGTGCCAGGTACTGTGAAGGAAAAAAAAAAAAATAATCCTTGATAAACTTACTATCTCATCAGGGAAACAACACATGATGTAAAGATGAAAATGACTTAATACCTCAAAAAAGACCCAAATTTGCAAGGCATCTTGTACAGACTGCCTCCTACATAGTGCCGAGGGATAAGTAGGAGAGCCATTTTGGGAGTCATCTGCAGATTGGTGGTGGTTGAAACCACATGAACAATGGATTTTATATATATACGATAAATTATATATATACAGTGGATCACACACACACATACACTAACAGCAACTCAGCAACTATTTTGTTTTATCTAAAGGAATACTTTTCATTGACAAGGTCAATGTGATGCTACATTGTCAACACAAGAGCTCAGATGGTAGAAATAAAAGCCAGACTTTATAAGGTCAAGACTAGGAATGTAAGCCCATCAGGTTAAGTAAAGTCTAATGGGGAGTGGGGAGAGAGGATAATTTGTTCTAGGGACAGGCCGCTAATAAAAATGTGAGTTTTTAGGTAAGTCTTTCCACAAGGGTAAAGAGAAGTGGGAGATTGGTGCTGTTAGCAAGATCAGAATACCAACAGCATTGCCTAATGCTGAACTAGTGACATAATTCCACCTTCCTCATACATAATTCTTTATGTTCCCTCTTTCTAGGATAAGTATTAGTCCTCAAGTCTGAGGAGAGGCTGAACCTACAGCTTCTAGTTAAATTCACTATGTTTGAGGGGATATGGAGTCAGGCAAACTATTACAATAACTTTCAATATAGCCGATGTAATATTGTGACTGAAAATGCGTGGACTTTGATGACCCATCCACATTTGCCTCTTTTAAGGGGAATCATCTGTTTCAGTTTTTGTTTTGGCCAAATTTTATTTAAGAAATGTAAGCTGATTATAGATTAAGATGAATATACTTGAAATATTTTATTTCCTCCCTCAGAATATATCTTAAGTAATTGGCTAATATAAATTTAATATGAAATTACATAACTTTTCAGTTTCCAGGTTCATAAATGAAAGAACTTTGTTTCTAAATGCATGTGATTGATAGAATATATATAGCATTACTACTTAAGCATTCCTTAGTAGTTTATGTAATAACATTTAACATAGTGAAAAACATAACAGTGAGAAATATTACATTTATGAAATAATTTTGTTTACTAATACATGTATTGGTTGTAGGAGAGAAGCGTGCCTACCTTTCACTTCCAAAGCCAGTGGTAAGTGTTGGAAAGTGGTTTTGCATATTTGAACCCATTTGCTATAGTTTCTTAGGCAATTAATTGCCTTTTAATATCTCAATATAGAAAGTCAGCCTTGAAGCCAGGAAGGCCTGGTTTCAGGTCCCCCCCCCAACACATATTGGCTGTGTGACCCTGGGCAAGTCACTTAACTTCTCAGCACATTGTCCACACCCACCTATGTCACTGCTGCATGCCATTCTTTCTCACAGTCATATTCTTTTTGCCCACTGCCAAATGATAGAATAATGCAGTCTTTTACCTTCCCTTTCGTAAAATAGAATCATAGACATATAAAATGTTAGAGCTGGAAGCTACCTTAAAAATCACCTAGCCCAACTCCCTCGTTTTACAGAAACTAAGACCCAGAGAGGTTGCATTACTTACTCAAAGATGTAAACATGAGTCAACCTGAGATCAAAAAGTGTTTCGGAGGGTCTGTACCAACAGTTTTCCATCCTCGGAACATCTGGGGCCTCTCCCAGCTCTTACTCTTTCTAGAACCCTTGTCCCAGATCATAGATGCCACCAACAGTGGCTAAGTGAGTCCTTGTTCCCATTACGTAGAAGATAGGGTCCTTTGGGGAGAAGTTAGTGGCTTCCTGGTATTCCAAGCTGGAACTCAATTCATTTTCTTTTAGAAACATTTTGCTGTGTAGTAATTAATTTCTATAAATCTATACACTTAAGATACTTCAGTGTTTCAAAAATCTTTAATTTTAGTGGTATAGGAACTTTCTTTACTGACATAAGTATCAACCTCTCTATAGTTAATAGACTATCTTCAAGAGTTGCTGTAGTAACAAAAAAAAAAAAAAAAAAATCAGCTCCAGTAAAACAGACCTACAGTACTCTATCACTCGGCCTACACTTGAAGCTTTTCCAACTTGTTAGGACCTGGCAAAGCATGTGTTGTGCTGATATAACCTTCAAGAACATAGAATCATCTCCACATCACAATAAAGCTTCAAAATAAGATTTTTAGGAAGGCCAAAATATATTTCAGATACACTATGGGTTAAGTAGACTCTTGTGGGCTGTCCTGGAATCCTCATCATTATTTGTTCTACAAAATATGTTTTAAAAATTCCAAATAATTCACTTAGAAATGAGTTCTTGGAATATAATGCTTTCATAATTTTGCATATTACCTTAATTTTTGTTTAAATTTATTATAAGAAAATCAGAGTTCCTTAATACAAGTATAATCCTCTACAAAATTTAGAAAATAGGGTTACGAAGGGCATTGCAATCTAACTTACTAAATGAAGGTAAGTTCTTGGATTAGAGAAACATTTAATAAACTGAATTCCAAATTCATAAAAATGAGGAAAACAAGAATTGCATATAATATGTTATGGGTCTGACTTATTTCATAATAGCAATCATTTCATAGTCTTAATTCAAGTACTAAAATCTTATTGCAAATAACCTTCTTTTTGTTTTTGTTTGTTTTGGGCAATTGGAGTTAAGTGACTTGCCCAGGGTCACACAGCTAGTAAGTGTCAAGTGTTTGGTTTGAGGCCAGATTTGAACTCAGGTCCTCCTGACTTCAGGGCCGGTGCTCTATCCACTGCGCCACCTTGCTGCCCCCAAATAACCTTGTTTTAAAGAATGAATTTAGTTTATGTTTTTATTAACTATTTTATTTCATTATGATCAATTGTACCATTTTTTAAACTACCTTAAACTTTTTTTTAATTACAACAGAAGAATAATGCAAACCTGAAGCCATTTAAGCCAACCAAACTTGATTCTGAGGTGAGACCATTTCCTATTGAATTGTGTTGTATTTTATACTCCTTAAAAGTTTTTTTAAAGTCAATAATGACCAAAAAGTTAAAATTTTTAATTTATAGGAACAAGCGAAGATAGCAAAACTTGGACTTAAGCTTCGTTTACTCACATCAGATGTAGACTGTGAAATAGAAAAATGGAAGAACCAGGAAAATGAAATTGTTCGACATGGGCAGAACATGTCCAGTATGGCCTATTCCATATACCTGTTTACTAGGTAAATACCATTTTGATGTCCACAATCCAACCAATATCTTTCATGTTAAGAAAATGTGAATATTAAATTGCTAATGATTATTTATTATCTATTATATGAAAGTCAATATCAAAAGCTAGTAATTAAAATTTACTTAAGTGAAAGAGAAAACTTTTAAGTGTTCTATGAATACAACCAGCCATTAAGCAAGAGTATATACGGGCTGGTGAAGTGAATGTTATCCAGTATTCCAGTTGTTATCCAATGAATCCTGTGAATATTATCCAATATTCATATCCCAATACTATCTAATTCTGGTGAAATAAAGTTATTAAATATGTGTAAGTACAGGTCTTATACTTCTGGGATCTTATATTTCCAACAGTATAATGATTAGTATATCTACCTTGCATTTCCCTTCTGCCTTTTCTACTTTTTGTATGTGCTATTGTACTAATAGTGCATTCTAGAATTTCCCTCGGGACCTATATTAAGCAATACCTTTCTTTTCCTTCTTACACATTCAGGAAAAATTAATTCATCTTTAGTCATCTGGTACTTCTTCATGATTTCTCAAAAATTATCCACAGTACTTCTTAGATCATTTCTGCGAGTCTTTATAGTACCCTAAGATGTAATTAACCTGGACCTAAAGACTTGAATTCATTTTTTAAAAAAACAGGTATTTTCTTACCATCTGTCCACCATCTTAGGTGTCAAGCCCCTCTTTATGTTTGTTCTCCCCTTTCCAGTTTAAACGTCCTTCCACTCAATGGAAAAAACAAATGTGAGTTATAATGTTCTTTCTTCTGTCATAAGAGTGCAAGCTCATTTCAAGTAGGGATTTCATTCTTTGTATTCCCAGTGCCTAGTGCACAACAGGTGCTTAATAAATGCTTGTTGATTGATTGTTAAAATCATACCATATCCCCTAGGTGGTTCTTCACTTCCCTGCCCATTGTTTTCTTCTTATTCTGGATACCACTTTTAAAAAGACTTATTATCTTTAGCTTTTGTAACAAGATTTTCTGACAGGTTCCTCCCACTCTGTTGCATTTGTCTTTGGTTATATCTTCTCAGCTCATGTATATTTTTAAAATCTAATTTCATCAGAGAGTTTCTTGTGCAACCACATTGGTTTCTTTAGATGCTTCTTTTATTTTTATCACATTCATTCACAATTACATAAACAGAATTTTGTCCTTAAGAATTCTGCCCCAATCTTGATGCCTCCATTCCCTTTAGAGTCCTTGGCCATGGAGTCACACCTGTCTTTTCATTCTAATACAGCTTTCTTAAATTCCAGTGTGCAGGTTGGACTATGCCTAAGTTCCTTTCCTTTGTATTACAAACTCCAATGTAACATGGTCATTCTCTCCTGTTATTTTTCACCTTCCATGTAATCAGTGTTTCATTTTGGTCAAAATTAAGAAAGCAGGTAGCTTCCCCAACAGCTTCCTCTCCCTGCTAAAAAATGAAATCAGCAGAGCAAATCTACTGCTCTACTTTAGAGCAGCTGAAATTTTCCATCATGACTTTGCCTGTTTGTTTCATAATTTTTAGGAAAGCATCTTCCCTATCCTCCATCCAGATGGATTGTCTACAGTATATTCCCACAAAGATATCATTTTGCTTTCTCTCTTTACTTTAGCTCTTCAGATTTATTGGTTTTTATAACCAATCCACCAACAATTTGGATTGTCCACAAACTTCTGTTATGTGTTAGGCTCTAGAGATGAAAATACAAAATGAAAGTTTCGACTTTTATTAAGCTTGCATTTGATTGAGGGAGATGACCGGTACATATGTAAGTGTATACAAAATAAACACTAGGTAATTTGAGGTGAGAGGGAGTGTTAGTAGCTGAAAGGATCAGAAAAGGGATCAGGTAGGAGGTAGCATTTGAAACGAAGGAGCTTTGAAACAAACCAGGAATTTTTTGAGGGAGGAGTGAGGAGTGAGCACATTGGGGGCATCAAGGACAGTCTGTGCACAAGCAAAGAGCCTACGTGAGGAACAACAATAAGGACAGTTTGACTAAACTGAAGAATATGTGCAGGAGTATCAAATAATAAAGTTGGAAAGGTCAGAGCCATATGTTAAAGGACTTTTTATTTGTATTCTAGTGTCCATATACCTTTTTTAACATATGATGCTATTTCCCTTCCCTATTCGATATATTTATTTTGAAATAGAAAGTTACATATTTGCTCAAAATAATATATTCCATATTGCAGTAGAGAGTCTCCCAAGTGTCAGTGATTCTTCTACGAAGTCATAGTTACCTCCTTGTGTTAAAATTTCAGATTTGTTTGGTTTCCTTGACATATAGCAATGTGTAAGCATCTAATGTTATAGTATTTTTCCCAACCCACTTCCCTCTTACATGAACCTCATCTTATAAAGTGTCCTTCCTTTAATTATTTTTCAATTTTATCTTGGCATTTTTATTCTTGAAATTTTAGTGTGGAGTCCTTTTGACTAGGGAGTGAGACTCCTATAAAACAAATTATTCCTAGCCTTTGTGGGGCTCCACTCTTTCCCAGAAGACCATCATTCCAGTATTTAGTCCAGAAAGATAAAATTCTATTCAGTACTGTTTTTGTAATCATTTGTTCACTTACCATATTTTTTTTTCTTTCTCAGAGGCCTGACTTTCAAATGCTAGACCAAGTAAACTCACACCACGCTCTCAAGTTTTACCTAGGATTTCAGAGGCATTTGATATATATGTGTGTGTATATATATATGTGTGTGTGTGTGTGTGTGTGTATATGTGTATATATATATATATATATATATTACAGGGGTTTGTTTTGTTTTGTTTTTTTCTGAAGGTGTCATTCATTCCCATGTAAATCAACAGAAGTAAATAGCAATTAGTGACTCTGATGAGTCTTAAACGGCTCTCTTTTATGCCTTTGATACATATGCCAGGAAGATATCTTCTAGTTTGCTTTGTCAGGTCTATATACACTTACCCAACATGCCTTAGTAGAAAGCTGTTAGCCATCTTAAAGACATTTCCTCTTGGGAAAAGGAATAGGATTCTTTTCACCTGACACTGCCCATGTGTCCTCCTTACTGTTCTTAGGAATATGGGATATTTTCTATGATAGCCGTCCATAAGAGGAATTTCAAATTTGTTTTATATTTTCAGTGGTGTAGAACTTCTTTTTTCATCAGTTCCCTACATTCTTCTTCTTGGTAACCTTTTGATATTGAATTTGATTCACATTTACCCCCTCCCAACCTCTCTCCAGCTTCCTGCCTAGATTATTTCTTCCATTCTTCCTAGGAACCCTTCCTTCCTAATAAATGAGAGTAAAAGTGAGCATCTACTTTGTTTCTTGTTCTTTATGACCACAAAAAAGTGCTGATATAGAGATTTTGGTGTAAATAGAGCTTTTATTTTTGTTAATGACCTACTTGGAATCTGTAGATCAAAGAATATGTACATTTTAGCTAGTAAAGATTTAAGGTGCAGTGAGGTACAGCACAGCAGGTCTCAATTCTCCCAGGACCACAGTACAGTTTAACAAACATTTCCTAGGTGCTTTCTATGTACAATAGACTGGCTAGGCATGAGGGGAAGAAAATAGGGAAATAAATATTTACGTAATGCCGACTGTGTGCCAAGAACTGCTCTAAGTGCTTTACCTCACAATAATCCTGCAAAGTAGGTGTTTATTGTTATTCCCATTTTACATTTGAGGACACTGAGGCAAACAGATTATGATTAGTCATATTTTATCCGCATGGGTGGCCTTAAGGTCACACAGGTAATAAGTGGCTGTGGTAGGATTTGAATTCAGGTCTTTCTGACTCCAGGGCCCAGCACTCTCTACTGTGCCGCTTAGCCGCCTGAGGCCACCTGTGCATGAAAATACAAATTCGAAAAAACAGATTATCTGACCCTTAATGATATTAAAATTTATATCCAGGATTATGACACATACCCAAATAAGATAGAATGTGTTAAGGATAAGGGCAAAGAAGAGACTAGTACAGAATACTGTGTGAAAATTTGAAAAAGGACAAATCACTTTCAACTGGGGTATAAGGAAAAGACTTAATGAAGATATAGCACTAACTTTTGTAGGAAGAAAAGCAAAGACTGGATTATATTCCAGGCATTGGCAATAGCCCCCATGAATATATGGTAGTATGATTAGATTTGAGAATAGCTTGACTGTACAGATTGATTGGAATGGATAGTTCCAAATGGAATAATGTAGGGGAGTCCCTTGAATATAAAGCTAATTAGTTGATATTTATGAGGTTAGGAGCAACTACTAAAGTTTTTTGAAGAAAGGAGTCAGATTTGTGCCTTCAGAAGATTATTTTGGCAGCTGTGTGCAGGATGAATTAAGGGAAGATGCTGGGAGATGATCATAATAATCTCAGTAAAAGTGCTAGTTTGCACTAGTGTGGTGAGAAGCAGGTAGGTGTGAGAAGAGATTCAACAACTGATCAGATGTAGGGTGTAGGAGGAGAGGAGAATCAAAGATGACTGAGATTTTGATCCCTATGACAGAAGATTATGCTGCTGTCAACAGTAATAGGGATGCTGAGAGAAAGAGCAGATTTTGACAGGTGGCTATCAGTATTAAATGGTAGAAAAGAATGAAGACTAAGAAATGGCCTTTGGATCTGAGAATTGTAAAGTAATCTTCAAGATAGCTGATTCAGTAAACAGAGGGGGCAGAAGACAATTTACAGAAGATTAGTATTGAGTGATGAGGAAGCTGATGCAGTAATTATAGATTATTTCCTAGAAGTTTAATAGTGAGGGACAGAAAGATATACAATGATAACTTGAGGTAATAGGAATACACATACAGTGTCAACTTTTGCTAGTCAGGTCCTGGAGGATCACACTTATACAACAAGTTAATAAGTCTGAAACTGTAGGTAGAAAATTACCTGCATCTCCATGTTCTTGCTCAGATTTTTTTGCCTGCAAAATCCCACAGCTTCCAAGTTTCAGTTTCTTGTCTTAGTTAAGGCTGAGATAGACAGTGAGATTATGTCACTAGTGCCCAAGTATTTCTTCCACTGATTGTTACAGCTTCTTATCAGACGTACCAGCTGGTAAAGGGACTTCATCTGCCTTGCTTCCATGATTATCAGCGAGTACCTACAGATTCATGTTCTCCTATTGCTCTTCAACCATTTGGCCAGTACTGTGCTTCCCCTTAATTTCTTCACATGAATATATATTCTTAATGTACACTGTGTTTCCTCTACCCTTTTAATCTGTTCTGTTCCTTTTGAATAAAGTATACTTCTCACATAACTATTTTTAGCCATGAATCTCATCCCACCAAGGTTCAGTGATACCTTTGAGGTCAAATTTACTTCCTTTGATTAGGATCTCTAATTTACCCTTTTTGTTACCCATTGTCTTTGTGTTTATAAATAGACATCTCAAGCCATGAGTTTTAGTGCTAATTCTCTTTTTATTTAATGCTTACTATGAATTACTGGTCCTCTTTTCTGCAATTACTCTTACATTACACCTAAGATTCTCTATGGTATCTGACATGACAAATATATATGGACAGCTTTCTCTCTCCACTGTATTTTCAGTTTAAAGCCCCCTTGATCAGATTTGCAAGACTGGGAAAATACATTTTACTGGCTCTTACCAGGTGTACTCCATCCCTGGTCAAGAGCACAATGTCCTGTATTTTAAATGAAGGTCTAAAACTGAAATCCTATTTTCTCCCACCAACTTTTTAGTCTGCATTTCATTTCCCAAGGCTGCCTTTCTCTTCTGAACCTGTACCTTCAATTGTCAGTAGTGCTAAAAACAACACCTATACCTTCAAGACCTTCATTTTTTTACCCAGTACTTAGAAATGCTTTTTTTTTTTTAAAGTGTGCTCCTAGTGGTACCACTTGCCACCACGAGTGGGTAGTGTCAAAACGTTTCACAGATTTCTAGAGGCTCTGACAGATCCCAGACACGTTTCCTGGGAAAACAACAAACTTCTGTATTGTTCATCAGCCTCCTTTAGTAGGAAGTCAGTGGCCACTGTCACTTGTCTCCTCTTTTCATCCTCCTCACCAGTTGATTCCTTGAAGCACAAAAAGTTTTTTCTTCCAAACAGCATTTAGCTCCCTCTTCCAAGGGAAAAGTTTTATGTCTTATATTTAGTTCTAAATCAAGGGTCTTTCTTTCCTTCTCTTTATGTGTCATATTCTTTTTATCCTCCCACAACCTAACATGAATCAGGATTCTTTTTTTCCTTTGTTCCTATCCCAAAGCTTTCCTTTCACTTTTTAAAGGAAGATTTCATCCTCCCTGATAACTTAAAGTGTACACATTCATCCAGCTTGAACTCTAGGAAAAAGACCAATTTGCACTTTGTGCATGCATAAGTGTTATTCAGTACTCAAAAAAACACAAAACCTTTCATGGCCTTAGTTTCCCCAAATGTAAAATTATGTGGTAGTACCAGATGACCAAAGTAAGGTCCTATCTAAATCCTAAATCTGTGAGCACATCCACTGCAAAATTACTTCAGCCCTATTCTTTGGCAACTCTCATGGCTGACTACTTTGATAAATTGTCTGGATACTATCTATACCTATTTAATTGGTTAGGGACTCATAAACAGGGCAGCTAAACAAGTATTATTTAAAGTAAACTTTCTACCTTTTCTTGCTAGACTAAGATGCCCTTTGCAATTAAGCTGCCAGACTCTCACAGAATTTGCTCTCTAGGTTATTCTCTGTATAAGGTTCTTAAATAGCAGTTTAATTATCTGAAAGTTGCTATCTAATTTCTTGCTTCATTTCTCTTCTCAATTTCTTGCTTCTCTGGCTACATCTCACTTTTTTCCTTCCTTGAGGCTGGCTTCATTTATGGTTGGCTTTCCACTTTTCCTAGTCATGAGATGTTCACCAGCCTTTGAGAATTAGCCCTTTAGTTCCAATACTCCTAAGCCCCAGGGAAAGGAAACTGCCCTGAGTTTGAATCTGTTTGGAGTACTCAAGCAGGAATTCAGTTATCATGAAAATGCTAATTACCTACATCTCTCCTCTTCAGAGTTCAGAAATCTTGCCACTTGTCTAGTACTCTGTATACTATAGTTTTTTGGTTGTTGTTGTTTTTTTTAAATAAAAGCATATAAGATTTTGAAAGGTATAGGTATGCTATGTAAAACTCAGATATAATTTAGTTTACACTGATTTCTTCATGTAAAATATATACTTACTATATGGTTAATAGTAGAATGGAATAAGTAACCACAAGAACTCTGTTGCTTGATTCATTAAGATTTTAATAAATTTGAGGTTTCAATTCATACGTAATAATTGAGAGCATTAATAATGTATAAAATAGACCAATCTCCATGTAGTAATTTTTCTTTTTTTTTTTAAATTAATGTTGTTTATTTCAGGGGGGAAGGGCTGTTGAAGAGTACTCAGGATTTAATTTATCAAGTAGAGGTATGCTATGTTCTAGTTTACATTACTACATAATATTTTATGCTAATAATATGTAACATCTATGTTCTCACCAATGACTTCCTGTTCTCTTGTCACTTCAAGGGAGAATATAAAATTAGGATATTGTAGCAGTCTTCTGTGAAGCATTTTTGAACAACATATTTGATGAAAATTCCTAGGAATAATAGGTTTTGCCAGTTAATACAAGAGTATCTGAAGTTTCTAGATTTTCCAAAGATGGATAAAAATCCTCCCATCAGCTATCTACGCACACTATCTAGAAAATGTTTGGTCACTACCACATTCTAAGGGCAACATTTAGTCACAGTGAGGAAGTGTTAATACTATACTTCCTTTTGCCCTCCTCCTTTTTCGATTTCCTAGGATCAGGGTTGAACCTGAGCTACCTGCCTTCCCACAAGGTCCCTTCTAGCCCTAAAAGTCAATGATTTTAAATTTAGGAAACTTCAAAATTGTCAGAGATATTAATTTGCTTAGGACCAGCAAACCACTCTATCCTCCACTCCAAAGCACCGCCCCTTACGCTAAAATTGGAATTATCTTCCAACTTGGAAATCCCCTTCAGTTAATAAGTGCATAGTCTTTGCTTCACAGCCAAATCTCATTGGGAAAGACACTCTTAGTTGGGATGAAGTGAAGGACAGCAAATGACAAAATATGAATGAAAGAAAGTAAACCTCCTTTTAGACTTGATTTTTAAAATAAGCTATTTTCCCTTAAACTGGACCAAACTCTCTATTAGTTCTGAAGTTTTGGATTGAGGTACAGGCACTGTCACTTTACAAAGAATCACCTGTCTTTTAGATGATTAAACTGTGATGTCGGTTACTCATATGGCACTTAGCAGTTGGCTTCTTGCTTCTGGGACAGATGATGCCCTGTCCATTTCTAATGCCTATTTTTTTATACTAACTTCATGACAAGAGGACTTTATCACTAGAAAGCCTGTTAATAGTAAATTTTCTAAGCCCTTTAATCCTTGCTCTAAAATTTATTCTCCTAACATCTTGACTTTTATAGCTGGGATTTTATCAGATAAGTTTTAAACATTTTGAGCTCATTTGATCATGTATCTGATTTAATACCAGATGTATATGATTCTTCAGGCAAACTGTAAGCTCCCAGATATCCCAGCAGGTACTCTAGATGATGAACCACTAGATTCAACTGTAGTTGAATTTTATCTGGTCTTCCTTTCTCAAGGAGAATTATAAAAACTTCATCACTTTTGCTTGACTTTATTGTTTTATCTGCCCTAACAGGGCTTGAGTTCTTTCCCTTTCTCTAATGCTCAACATTCTCACCAAACATTAGAAAAAATGAGTTAATTTTTATCCTTAAGAGCAAATTTATCTTTATCTGGCCCAAATGAGCACTTTCTCAGTTTTGGCCTTATTTTTCATTAACTCATAATTTTAGAGATGGAGATCCTCATTTTACAGATGCAGAGTGGCTTGTTCATGGACACACAGGTTATTAGAGGCAAAATAATTTTGTGAAGAACACTGAACTTAAAATCAGAAGACCTGACTTTGAGTCCCAGCTCTGACTTTTCATACTTGTGTGACTTTGAGCAAGTCATTTCCACTGAGTCCCAGAGTCCCTTCTTCAAAATAGGGACAGTATTGAACTACTTATTTCATAGTATTATTCACATGTATTTTAATAGCAGAGCTCAGGAAAGAGCTCCTACTGTCTTTCCAAAAGTCCACATTGCCTTCTGGAATGCCCTTCAATTTGATCAACACTCCCCTCTTTACATGGGTAAACTGTTTCAACTATCTCCTCTACACCAATGACCCTCAAATCTCTAGTTCTGTTAGGGTTGGGATTTTTTTGTTTGCTTGTTTTTTGTTTTGCCAAATTCTAATATTATAAATCCAACATTCCTACCTAAAAAATCTGTTTCTGTCACTTCAAACCCAATATAACCAAAACCAAATTTATTCATCTACCTCTCAGAAAAAGGCCCCTTTCACTTTTCCATACCCTAGACTTGGACTTCTCTTGTTTTCAGTCATTACAGACTTAAAATTTCCAGGCAGTCTTGCTCCATCTCTCTCCTTTTGTTTCCCATAATTAATTAAGTTTTCAGGTCCTATCCATTCTTTCTTGTAATGTATTCATGCTGCTATAACCTTAGTTTACCTCACGCCTAGACTATATAGCAAATTTCTTTCCTCTAGTCTTTTACTTTTAATGTATTCATTACACCACTGCCAATTTATTCATAAATGTGGCCCTAACCCATCCTCTCCCACTTTATTTGACTACAGTACTTCCCAGTTTGAACTCTTTGCTTAAATGCCAACTCCTACATGAACCTAATTGTTGGTTCTTTTGCTCCAGTTACTTTGGGTTTATTTGTTTGATGTACACATATTCCCTAATAGAATGCAAAAAGTCCTTGTGAGCTGGGGCTGTTTCCTAGCATAATGTATAGCACACAGCAGGCACTTAATAAATGCTAAGTGAATTGACTGAAATTGCTTCAATCAGACTAATCTACCCACTATTTCCCCCACACATTGCTTATTCTACACAGTTTTGTTTATAGTATAAATCCCCTTAATAAAAGGATTTGTTCTGTGAAATTTGGATTCAGAGGGCTGCACTTGGGGACCTAGAGGGCCACATGTGGCCTTGAGGCTGGAAGTTCCCCACTCTTGGTTTGTATCTTTCCCCCATCTAGAATACCTTCTTCTCCTCTCTACCTATTCAAATCCTGCCCATGCTTCAAGGTCTGCCTCCTTCAGGAAACTACACTGACCATTCTGTCCCACAATTTATCTTTCCCTCCAGTGAGTACTTGCCTGTCTGTGTTCCTTGTCATTTAGAGTCATAGGTATTTATAAAGGCAGACCTTTAATACAAGTAACATGTTCCAAGAGCTTGTTTGTAAGTCAGAGTTTTCGAATTTAGGGTATATTTTTCAGTAGAAACTATGTTCTTGGGTGTACAACATAGGGTATAGATATCTATTTTACCTAGAATATATCTAATCTGTGATACTAATACTACCACAAATTCTAAGTCAGGGGCCTTTAGTTACCTTCCAGAGGCTTGTTTTTTTTTCATACAAGAGGATACTTCTTAATTGGTAGATATTCAAGCAGCATAGCAAAGTGAAAAAAGCAGCAATGGGAAGATATTTGAGGGGAGGGAGAATGGAGAGAACTGAGGCTGCCATATAAGTAGGCCAGGACTACCAGGACTTCTACATTCCTGTGCCTGCCAGGGCCTGTTTTTCTAAGCCAGGTAGTTCTTGAATTTTGATGGGGAAAAAATTACCTCATAATTTCAATCCAATTGGTTTCCCTTGTAATCCAATGTATTTTATCTTATGCATTTAAAAACATTATTCTGAGAAGGGGCCTTAAGCTTCTGGTGCACAAACAAAGCTAAGCATACCTGCTCTAAGCTGTTTTGCTTTTCACAGCTTCTTCCTCTACTTCTGAACTAACAAGTTCCCTAAAAGCTCTAAATTTTTCATAATGGCAAATGGGATTCTGACCCATCACTATGGTGCAATGCAAAGACTGTTGGATTTGGAGCCAGAGATCTGGCCTCAGTCTCATTTATAAAATGAATGTTGAACTACATGATTTCTGACGTCCCTTCCAACTCTCAATCTATGATCCTATAACCCTAAGTGGGAGCACTATTTACATGTATGTTATTTTTACGCCTTGAACTACCCATATTGCTATATTGTATCTATACTTGTCAGGCCAGTGAGCTTTTCATAAGCTTTTTCAAGAGCAAGAGTTTTACTTCTTTCTTTGAACAGTCCACACCATATTTCTCGTTAAACATTTTATAGACTGATCTATCTCAAGGTGCAGATCCTGAGGTTGTAGAGGTTTCCAAGTAGTCAGTAGGATCTTTAAAAGACAAACAAACAACAGAAATATCTACCAGGAAGACTTCACCAACCTTAATGTACTGTCTGATTCATTCATCAGTCAAGTATTTTCTGTGCTCCCATGAGTGTGCTAAACAATACAAAACATTATTGTATTGGAGTTCAGAGATAAAGTCTGGGTTAGAATAGCTGGGGCAGCCCCTTCTTGGGAGAAGTGAGAATTCTGATAAACCTTGTGGAATGGGTAGGTCTTGAATAGATTAAGGAATAAAAAGTATGAAGAAGGGCTTAGAGGAGGGTTGGAACAAAAAGAAAACCAGCCTGAGTAGAGGGATGTGTATTGGGGAGCAGTGAAAAATAAGTTTGGATAGGTATATACTGTTTTACTAAGATTGTCCTGGAAGCTGCATGTAAAATGGATTAGAATGGATAGAGAAGCAAGCCAAGAAGTCAGCCTTTTAAAGTCATCTAGGTGTGAAGGTCTTGACTTAAGTAGAGACAGCAGGAGTGGAGAGAATGGGCAAAAAGTATAGTTTTTGAAAGGAATGATTTGAGAATACCAAATGACAGGTCAGACCAGAGGAAGGTTAACATTAACCTCTTTTAAAATCCTTGATGGTCCTCTGTCATTTGACTACCCAAGCCTTAAGGTCTAATAAATGAAGCTATTTGATTGCCATTTCAAACTTCTACTTCTCAATTGACTAATAAATTAGCCCATTAGCTAAAAGAGAGGCAGAGAAAGTTGAATTTTTTTTTTAATTTATTTTTGCTAGGCAATGGGGTTAAGTGACTTGCCCAAAGTCACACAGCTAGTACACGTCAAGTATCTGAAGCCGGATTTGAACTCAGGTCCTCCTGACTCCAGGGCCAGCGCTCTATCCACTACACCACCCTGAGAAAGCTACCCTGAGAAAGTTGAATTCTTAAGAGAACTTCAAATTAACCCAACTGTCTTCTCCCTTCTCCCTGCGCACTAGATTTCCACCACAGTTAGAGGCTGGATCTAGCTGGCTTATCCTTTCTTAAAACTTATATAGCTATGCTTCCTTCAGTACTTTACCTGGAATGGGTTCTGCTTGTCAAAAGGACTAGCAAATTTGACATGGACGTTGCCTTTTAGAGGGTCCTAGGGAAGAAATACCCAAGTCTTCATCTTTTCTTTCTCCTTTAGAAATTTTTTCTCTCCTGTGGTCATTGTTCTCCATTCTCAATTGAGATCAAAATGGCCATAACTTGTAGTTCATAAGGATATGCTTTATCCAAAATGGAGCAGCCTTTGGGCCAAATTCCTCCAAATTGAAAAATTATTTGAACCTTGCTTCCCACTGAGAATATTAACTTAACCGCTTGATCATCAAGTATTTATTAAACTACCCTTGGCAAATGTATGTTACTAAGATACAGCCACCATTATCAAAGAGCTTATAGTCTAGGATCACATTCAACTGAGATAATCAGGGAAGGCTTTATAGAGGCGGCTTGTGAACTATACCTTAGGGAGGATTAATAGGTTGAGACGGAAGTGAGGACATTCCAGGAGAAGAGAACAGTCTTAGCAAAGGCACAGAAATGGGAAAAGCACGTAATATACTTGGGAGTAACAAGTCTATTTTGGCTAGAGAATGAGGTCCATACAGGGGAATAGGGAGAAATAAGACTAGAAAGTGAAACTGAAGAAGCAAAATTATGAAGGACCTCAAGTACTAGGCTAAAGAGTCCTTAACGATTAACTACTGAAGGGTTCTTAATAAGCAAATAACATCAAAACAGTCCTTTGGGAAAAATAATCTGATAGTAGTGAATAGGGTAAACAAACTACAGGCAGGAGGAAAACCAGAGTAGCATAGCACAAAAAACAAGGGAGGTTTCAGAGGGAAGGTAAGCAAAAGGACTACAGATACTCAGACAACAGCCTCAGTGACACAGACATGAAGAACAGCGAAAAGCCCACTAGTAATTAGTTTTTTTTGGTTACTTTACAGTCCTGTAGTTACTATCTGGCAGGCATTATTATGACCTACACATTTGGGGTTACCCTATTTAACAAGTGAGCTTGTTTTCTCTGAACAAGCATGTATCACCTCTGACAGAAGGTAGAGATTCCCTTCTTCCCCAAGGTGACCAAATCCTCAGTTAGTTTCCCTCTGCCCTCATCGTTGGTAAGAGGAACTAACATCCACATGGAGACCTTAGACAGTCACTTCCATGAACCAGGGAAGGTGATGTTCCTTCCCAAAGAAAATATTTCTTTGAAGAACTGCAAGGTAAAATCATTTTAGAATTCTGCATGATGAGAAAGAAAAAAAACATACCATACCAGCTGGTATGAACATTTCTTCTTGTTAGCCACTTAGGATTTCCTACAGCCTATAGACTTAATATTGATCAAAGTTCTCCCTTGTTCTAGGTAGGCGAAGCCTAACTCAGGCGAGTCAAGTGGTTCAGACTGTGGTTTGGAAGGCAATAAAACATGGACCTTACAACATTTAAAATTTTCTTGATAATAAAAAGATATATAAAATATATAAATATATTTATAAAATTATATTTATTAAATTTAGTTGCATTAAATTATATATAAATTTATATACTATTAAATTTAAATTTATAAATATATATAAATAAAAAGGTCCAATAAGGATACAGCATTGAGATGGATGCAACTACCCTCTGCAATTACACTTTATCACAGAAGCAGCCCTCAAAAGTTATGTTGACTCCAGCAATAGGAATTCTGATAAGAATAAGGCTCTCTAAGTTAGGCCTTTTATGACTCAGGTAATCAGGAAACCTCATCAACCACTTGAACCCTATTTCCCCGAACCAATTAAGTATTAAGAACAACTTCCCTACTCCTTAAAAGTGACATCAGCCTAGCCTAGGTGAAACAAATGTTGCACCTACCATTAAATTTCAGACTAAATTAAAGACATTAAATTTCACACTAGTCTAAATACAACAATGTACAGTTTTATAATACTATTATGAGTGTGTTGTAAATGAGACTGTAAGCCTGTTCTCCATATGGTCCAGGTAGTTTTCCTCTATTCCATGACTGTGCACTGGTGAACTTTTTTATAATTTGCCACAGGAATGTGGAAGGGCAATGTATACCTATCCATTATAACAAATATACTCAAATTATATGCCCTCCTTACAAATCAATAGTATCTCTTTTTTTTTTCAATTAACAGGGCAATATACAGGCTTTCTTTACCATTAACATTGAGTCTATGAAAATATCAGACAAAACAATGTTATTGGAAATCAGTTAGCTTAATAGGAACCACTTTACAAATGGTAAGCAAATACATGCCAGCAGTTTAGGGCTTCTGGGACTCAAGCATCGTTGCTGATCATGTTTTTTGAGTTGATCAGTTAAATGATGTTACTTATCCAAGGACTTTGTGACTTGGATTAATCTGGTTAAACTACATAATGTATAATAATGCATAATAATACATAATGATGTTATTTTGAAACCAGGTTTTGTGGAATATGCTTATATTGCTGTGAATTTTGAATATACAATTATTGATAACCCATACTAACACTGTATTATGTGCATAAGTTGTTAGAAAAATAATAAATGTTCATATTATAAGTTCACCTTTCTTTATGGCTTATGACCTGTTTTAATGGGGATAATATTAGCGCCCAGTCACATAACTTTTAAGTTTTTTTAAGAAAGTATAAAAATTAAAATATAATACGTTTATTGTGAAATATTCTTAAATATAGATTCTGAGATCTAAAATAAATCCTTTTTCTCCCTTCTATCAGGTTTTTGCTACAGAGGGTTTAAAACTTGCTTCAGTTCTCCAAGGTTTCTCAAAACAGGTAATGTATGTCTCCTGAACACTAAACTTATGCCTCATCTTTTGAAGGTACAACAGTGGGTATAAAAATAAAAGCTATTATTTATTGGAATTATTATAATTTTCAAATTTGCATTTCAGCTGAAAGATGATGACAAGCTTTTACTTCTACTGGAAATAAACAAGCTGATGCCTCTGTGCCAGCAGCTCCAACTCACAGCTAAGACCCCCATTCAGAATAAAATATATACAAAGGTAAAAAGGATGTGTTATTCAGCTAGAAAAATAAAATGCTTTCTTCTTCTGCTTATATTAGTATAGATTTCACAGTCCTGTGTGTTATCACACAGCTCAGCTGCCAGAATAACTTTTCTCTTGTTATAACTGATGACAAAAACCTACAGCAGATCAACTCAGGCTATAAGGAATTGCTTTAATTTAAAAAAAAAATGCCTTAGCCACTTTACAGACTGTCCTCATATTCTTATTTGTCCAACCAAAGCTAGGCCCAAGACATTGAAGAAGTTTCAAGAGAGGAGTCATAGTTCCCTAGAGTGTCTTAATACCACAGTGGAAAGAGAGCTTTGCTCTCATTGCAGAACTGTCTCATTCATGTTATAGGCAGTGGAGCTGCCTGAAGGCTCTTCTGAATCTAGAATTTGGGAACAAAGTGCTTGGGGTCTTTAAATTACTTTTCTAGTCAAGTACTCACACCCATTGCCTTTACCTGTTTTATAGATGTTTCCTGATTTCCTTAATGTAAAAGTGTCTTAATAAATTTGGAGCTTAAATTGACAGTCTTTCTGTAATTACAGGTTGACAAATGTATTCTAAAAACAAGATTTGTCCTGGCTACATTGGCCCAACTTCTCCCAGTTTGCTATAAACTGATGCATAAGGTGAGTTAGTTCTTCCATAACAAACCTTTATCTTTGTACACAGAGAAAGAATATACTGTCAGTTGTGCTGTAAAGTGATATATGTGTCCCTAAAAATCACCATGCTATGCAAAATCATGAAATAAAAACCCACAGGGTATTCAGGGAAAATGGAGTAAGACAACAACACCTAAAAACCTCATCAGTGACACATTAAAAAAAAGACAGGAGCCTAGAAAAACATTACAGTTTTACACATGTTAAAAAGTTAAATGCATAAATACTACAATAGTAAAAGCATCAATGACCTTAGGCTACTGCTCAGCCTGCACTCTGGGTTCACACAGGGGCTTGGACTGGCAAAGCTGACACCTACGGGTGAGAGGGTGACCTTGCTTGGGCCCTCATTCCAGGACCTGGGGCATTGGCCATGGAGGCAGCGAGCAGGAATAGGGTGTGACTCTGGTGCTCCGACTGCACGGAAGATATATATGGTGCATTACCTTGAAAAGGACCTAAAGTTTGCTTGTGAAAGTGGATGCTGAAAGGGCTACAACTTGTGAACTATTGCGAGTGTTGCAGTTTTTGAGTTCTTACCGTTTCTGAAAGAAAAAATAGCACATAAGCAAACCTGAAATATGGATTGTGCTCAAATTTTTCCCTAATATATCAATTGCATTGGAACAAATTTGAATTTTTAAAAGAAGCATTATAGCAGAACTGACTGTACAAAAAAACAAAAGCCACATTTAACTTTATAAAATTACTTTTACAGTGCAAATCAGAAAATGATTGTATAAATTCTCTTCCACCCTGGATGGAAAGCAGATGGCAAACAGTTACAACTAAAGACAGCATGGATGAAAAAACCGTAGAAGCTTTTGGGGTCAGATCTCTAGAACATAACATAGCAAACCTGACATTTTTAGAAAGCAAATAATCGTCAGATTCTTCAGGGCTATGAGAAAATTAATTAAGCACTTTCTACTTTTTTTTTTCCCTTCCCATCAAGATTTCAGATTATCAAACTTGTTGTGACAATTCTTAGCATCTAATAAATGCCATGGTAGTTTTCAAAACTTTTAACTCCAGTGTGATTTTGTAATAGACATGTGTATCATTGCTAACATTTATTTAAGAATCAAAGCCATTTATCCAGAATGTCTTAATGAATCTTCAATCCAAAGAAATAGCTATGGGGCAGCTAGGTGACGCAGTGGATAGAGCACCGGCCCTGAAGTCAGGAGGACCTGAGTTCAAATCCGGCCTCAGACCAAACACTTGTCACTAACTAGCTGTGTGACCCTGGGCAAGTCACTTAACCCCAATTGCCTTAAAAAAAAATAGCTATGAAGATGTTCTCGAGAACCTCTGACATACCACATTAGTTATGTTCTGCTTACATGTTTACAGTTTTTAGTACCATATTAAAGAAATGTTTTTGAAGCAGTTTCATTTCTGGGAAATTCCTCATTGCTTTGTAATACCTTAAATCTCTAGATATCATTTATTTTGGAATATACCTATATGATTATTAAATCACTGTTTACAGATATTACTTAATGGAATAAATATGCTCCAACTGAACTTGTTGTAAAGTGAAATGTTTCCCCACAGCCTCAGTTATCCATTTTACAGCTGGAGATACATTTCCATGGAGAAAATCCATTAATAAGATAAATTAATGTATTTAGCAACCCATAGGAAAAGACATGGGGGCCAGATCTGTAGTGTTGTGGATATTGTAGTATTTATTATGAATATTTTTGCAACACTTTACAAACTATAGGATCTTCACCTACATCTTTTGTTCAGACCCCAGATTTTCTCCCATGCCTCTGTATAACAAAGTCCCCAAACTCAACTCCCAGAACTCACCATTCACTTTCTCTTTGAGTTTTTCTAAAATGTGTAGAGATTTCAACATCAAACCTTATCTATACTGTGACGTGGTAGAAAGGGTCCTATGGAGAATCGAGGGATCTGGGTCCTAGTCCTAGATACGACGACTGTATAATCTTGGGCAAGCCACTTCCTCCATCTGAACCTTAGGTTCTTCATCTATAAAGTAAATGGACTGGACTAAATGACCTCTTACTTTACAGATGAAGAAGATAACCTCTAATGCCCCTTCCCAGGCCTAAAATTCTGCATTTCACTAAACTGATTACATGATAAATTCTCACCTAAAAATTTACTCAAGATACTTGAGGTTTAAAAAACATTGGTCTAGAGCCTTACATATACTTATAAAGTAGCCATGTAATAAATGCTCAAAAATTGAATTATCGTATTTTACCAGTGAGAAGCAGCCTGGCACAGTGTATAGGAGCTAGCCTCAAAGTCCCAGCTACAATAAATACAGGCTTTATAACCCTGGGCAAGTCACTTAACCTCTCAGGGCTGTTAGCAACTTTTAACACTCTAAGCTGCAAAGCAGCTACCACATTTGCCTTTGTAAAGGGAGTTTCTTCAACCAACAGCATCAGTCAAGACCCAAAAAAGAATAATAAAAAGTTATACATTGGATAGCATTTTATACTTTTTGTAATACTTTCACATGCACTAAAACTCATTTGCTACCAACTTCAGTGAGAACTCACATACTTGAATCTCACCATCTCAGCTCTGAGCCGAGATGGGAGAGAACACCCTGGAAACGGGAGGGACAGAGATATGAAAAACCTGACTGGAGATCAGATGACAAGGGAAACAGCATGGTGGACAGAAAGAGTTGGGCCTAGAGGCAGGAAGACCTGGATTCAAGTCCTGTCTCTGACACAGACAGTTTTACCCTGGGCAAGTCCCTAATCTCTTAGGAGCCCAAGCAGCTTTCTTAGGCTCTTTAAGCTGAAGAGCATATGGCCATCTGCAATGGGAGAGAGAAATCCTCACCAAAAGCTCCCCAAATAATAGATCTGGTCAAAAAAATAAGTAAAGAGAAGATGGTCTAGTTTCTACCTTCTCTTATTCCCAATCTCTACTCTTCCAGTTCAGGCAATCAAGAAGTGTCCTTGGGCAGAGTGTACTACCTTGTCTGAAAGTTCTGGTGAAACTGGTGAACGAGGAGGCCTGAGGGGTCGGGTGTGGGGTGTCTTTTGTTTCGCCAAAGTGAATCCAAAATATTTGGGAAATAGTATTTGTAGTTTCCCAGATGTTTATGTTGCGTTTGAATAAGTGAGAAGAGCTAGGGAAAAATAGGGCATACTTGGGCAGGGGAGGGAAAGATGACCTAATAAATCAAGACTGACTGGCAAAGATCACCAATACTGAAGTGGCCAGGAACTGAAGCAGAGCCATCCCACAATACGGAGAGGACTGTTCTACCACCACTTTCTTGTCCAGTCGTGCTCTACAGCAGGTGGTCCTTTAACACATATAGATCTGTGTTTCTTTTTGATTTCATTTGTCTTCATGATGTTTCTGATCTGTTATTAATTCGTTTCACCACGACTTCTTCGTATTCTTTTTGTGTCAACAATCCCTCAGTAACGCTCTTGCTTTCTTCAAATTTGGGTAGCACAACAGCAATATATCCCTCAGTGGATGGCTAGAAAATAAATCCAAAATCTGACATAGCCGAAATGACAAAAACCCAACAAAAATTATAAATAAGGCTTTTTTTTTTACCTTTTCCTGCAAAATGGATGGCTTATCTAGAATATTTTCATTCACTTCCATCAACCGTCCTCTCACACAGCTGTTAAAAAAAATTTTTTAAAGACCATTTTAAAAGAAAATTGCTTCCGTTCTCCTTCTCCCCCAAGTTCTGTTTCAAAAGCAACTGACCTTGACACAGTATATTCTTCTCCATCTGAACAGGATATCCTACAAAGAGGCGCAAGTTCTGTTAGAAATTGTGCCCCCTGGATATAAAAGAAAGAACAAGAATTCATTCATATTTTAATTTTTCTTAACATATAAGCAGTCCTTATATTTAAAGCTAAGAATTTAGTAAATCTTAAAGTATTATATAAATGTGAATTTTTTTTTATAAACTAGTTAACATTCCTGTAAAAATTTACTAACAATAAGTGAAAATCAATCTAATAAACATTTATTGATCATATTCTATGTGCAAGGCACTGTACTAGGCACAAGAAATACACAAAGATGAATTTTTAAAGAGTCCCTGCCCTGAAGGAATTGACAATCTAGTAAGGGAAGGATAATATATTTATACACAATCGTAGAGTGGGAAGACCACGTGACCACTGGCAAGTTAAATTAAATCTCTATAAGTCTCAGTTTTGCCATCTTAGATTAGATGATCTCAAAGATTCCTTCTAGGTGTAAATCTTATGATCCTATACGGTACTAACACAAGTTAGGAGTTCAGTTAAGTGCAAAGAAGGGGTCAAACAGAGTGTCATAAAAAATCTAAAGAGATGTCATAGGGGAAGTGAGAACTGAAGCTGGCCTTGGGAAAAAAAAAAAAAAAGATTTCAAAAGGACAAGACCTGGGGAAGGGACAGACCAATACACAGAAGGTGAAAAAGGCAGGATAAAAATCAAGAAAAGGTCAGTGATCTAGTTTGGCTGGAGTGCACTGTGTATGAAAAAGTACCTGTGAAATAAGGTTGGCAACAAGGGAATAATCCTACACCCCTTAACAAGGAGTTTGTATTTGAGGTAAGAAGAAACTATTCAAGGTCTTCGAGCAGGGAATAAAAGTTACCCACTTCTAAATAAAATGACCAAACCCAGCACACTTAATCGTCTATTTTTTCATCTTTTTGTCCCCCAGCACCTAGCACAGCACGTTGTAAGAAGAGTTTAATATTTACTGAATTGAACTGTAATATTACTGCCTACTTTCTAGGATAAACTTTCCAAAGTGTACAAAAATCAAAGTTGCTCTATAATATTAAATTTTACATGATGGGTTTTATAACACTGTACAAATTTTTTAAATTTTGCTTCCTAATTTCATTCTTTCTTACTAAAACAAATCAGAAAGTGAAGAACATGTCATGGAGTTAGAAGGGCTTCCTCAGCAGATTTTAACAGACTTTGAGGAAGACCTGGGGTCATGATTTTTTGAGAAACTTATCTATCTATCTATCTATATATATCATTCTTTTAAAAATATTCTGTTGAATTAAAAGCATTTTAAAAATTGTTTTAAAATGAATAACACTGAAATATCACATGAAATATGACTAATGTGTTAAGATACTTCAATGTACCATGAAGCAATCCTTTGTGTTTTAACATCCTTCATTTCTTCATGGGAATTTTTCAGCAGAAGTATGAAAGATAGGATGTTTGTAACCAGGGAGGTGGTTAAGGTGTGTATACTTGTATATATAAAATATGATTGGTAATAGAAGATACTGGGTTCACAAGTGGCTGGATTGTAGTAAGAAAAATTTGGAAACAAAGAAATCTACTTCAGTAAAGTTATAAAATGCTCCCAACAAAAGTTGCCTAAATCTTGCAAATATTACAAGAACTGGTTTTCCTGGTACAAGAGGTCACTCACATAGACTTAAGCTTCTTAAATAAGCAAAGCAATGATAATCTGCCTACCCCGGCAAAACTTGAAGGTATTGGTTAGCACTTTGTAAGTTATAACACCCTGCCCCTCATGTAACAACACTAAAAGCATTCACCCCTAATCACAAAAGATTATATGGGAAAACAAGGAACACTAAACCTAGCCATGACTGGGGTTCTGCTCTCCAATCCCAAAACCTCCCCTTCTATCCCTGTTATTCACTTCCAAAGTCAAAAGCCATACCACTTAATTATTAATTACAGGGCAACAAATACCAATAATCTTTTGTGTTTTCACCTTGGCAAAAATAATTTTGTGCTAGCTACAGACAATAAATACTCTTAAGAATTTGCCACTAGTACAGAGAACAAATATTTTCTTTATATTATCAGAAAGGATTTTTTATATCAATTCACCACCATCCTCTCTCAAGGCTTATTTGTTTTTATATTACTATTAATGGTGAGGATGTAAAGAGATAATAAGAACAAATATCCATACCCGTTTAAACTTCCCAGAAACCTTGTTCTGAAGTCTGCTACAGTTGGCACTGATTTGGTAGTTAATACTTTTAATTGTTTTTCCATTTTGAAAAAGTGGATGAGATTCTGCCAATGTGATTACACAGATTCTATAAAAAAGAAACATTATCCATTAGTTAATATTTTAATCTCATCCATGACCTACTATTGTGTCAGGTACAATTTCTCTGAGTTTACACTGTACTACTCAACACTTGGTCCAGAAGCAATGACTTTTGTTCCCCTGTGGTTGTTGCTGGGTGAAAGAAAAGAACTAAGGCTTAATATGCAGGGTATGAAGGATTAATAATTAAGACAAAATTGAAAACTGCTACTCCTAAGATAATACAAAAATGCTAGAAAACAGATTAAATCTTAGTAGCTAATAGAACAGGACCAGAGATAATAGGGTTACTAAAAGATGGAAGACAGAAAGTAAAATAGTTACAACAACAGTTGATATATGTCACTTTAAGCTTTACAAATTCCTTCATATACAGTATTTCATCTGTTCCTCACAAAATTAGGCACAAGTATTATCTACTTATTACAAATGAGAATGATATAAACACATATATACACTCTGATCTATGACAACAGAGATATACATATACTTTTTTACCCTGAGTCACTTTCATCTTCATTTTTATGAGACTGAAGAGACTAGAATGACATCTATTAATTTTGGTAACAGTTCTGTATATAGGTAACAGTGAAAGGGACAAACCACTGAAGAGACCAAAAAAAAAATTATGAACACAATAAAGGCAAAGGGAGTTACATATTTTTAATGGATCCTCATATGGTAACCTAACTTCCTTTCTCTTCTAAACCTTCTGAAATCTTGCTTCTAGTGTCATCATTCAACTGCAAAAGCTCTCTCCTAAGTTTCCAATGTTAATTGCTAAATCTAATGACTTTTTCTCAATTCTGATCCCTCTTGACCTCTCTAGCACCTGACACTGTCAGTCACTATTTCCTTCTGGATAATCTCTCCTAAATTTCCAGGATTATACATGAAACTGGATTATTTAAAGCAAGAAACCTCAATGGCTCTCTTTCCTTTTTTTTCCCCTATCCTATCCTTCTTTCTTTGCACTTTTATTCCCCACCCTCCAAACTGAGGTGGGAGGGGTGAAGCCCTCATTATAGTCAAACAAAATAAATTCCCATATTGGCTATATCCAAAAATGTATGAAAATTGGGTAGCAAATTTCATCAGCTGTCTTCTGAATCACTGATTGGAGTTCTCAAGTCTTTCAAAGTTGTTTGTCTTTACAATGCTGTCACTGTATTTACTGTTCTACTTCTACACACTGTACTCTGCATCAGTTCATAAGTCTTCCCAGTTTCTCTGAAACCATCTCCTTAATTTCTTAGAGCACAATAATATTCCCTTGCATTCATTTGCCATAATTTGTTTAGCTATTCTACAATAGATGAGCATCCCCTCAGTTTCCAGTTCTTTGATACTACAAAAAGAGCTGCTACAAATATTTTTGAATATATGATTCCTTTTCCTCTTTCTTCTATTTGTGATAAATGCCTAATAGTAGTATTTCTGGGTCAAAAAGGTATGCAGAGTTTAGTAACTCTTTGAGCATAGTTCCAAACTGTTTTCCAGAATGGCTATACCAATTCATAGCTCTATCAAAAGTGCATTAATGTGCCTATTTCCTCACAGCTCCTTCAACAGTTGCCATGCTTCTTTTTTGTAATCTTTGCCAATCCGACGGGTGTGAGATAAATCATAGATATTCTTTAAATTTGTAGTTCTCTAATTATTAGGGATTTGGAATATTTTTTCAAGTGTGTTGATAACTTGAATTTCCTTTGAAAACTACCTGTTCATATCCTTTGACCATAAATTCATCTATGGGGGAATGGTTCTTAGCCTTATAAATTTCAATCAGTTCTTTATACATGGTATGCATGTCTTGATATGACAACTTTATCAGAGAAATCTGTTGCATAGATTTTTTCCCCTAGTTATATTTCCCTTCTAATGTTAACTGCATTGTGGTTTTGTTTTGTTTGTGCATATACTTGTTAATAAAAATTGTCTATTTTATCTTCTGTAATCTTTTCTATCCCTCGTTTGGTCATTGTCCCCCTATCCATAGATCTGAAAGGTAATTTCTTCCTCTCCTAATTAGTTTATTATGTCACCTTTAATGTCTATGTCATATATACATTTGAAGAAGTGAGTTTATACCTAATTTCTGCCAGACTGCTTTCCAGTTTTAGCAGGTATTTTCAAATTGTGAGTCCTTATCTGGGATATTTGGGTTTTTTCGAACAATAGGGCTACTGGGTTCATTTGCTTCTGTATGTTGTGTACCAAATCTGTTTCACTAACTGACCTATCTATTTTTTAACCAGGATCAAATCATTTTGATGAATGCTGCTTTGTAAGATAGTTTGAAATCTGCCACTGCTAAGCTCCCTTCCTTCCCACTTTTTAAAATTTCTCTTTAGGTTCTTGACAAGGTAGGTCTGACCATATCATCTTCCCTGCTCAATGAGCTCCAGTGCCTCCCTATTACCTGCATGATCTAATACAAACTCTTCTATTTGTCTTTTAAAGCTCTTCAAAACCTGAATCCTTCCTACCTTTCCAGGTTTCTTATACCTTCCTTCCCACCATGTACTCCCTGAGCTCTACACTTGCTTACTTGGAGTTCCTCTAACACAATCCTTCCTCTCATCTCTGTGCATTCCAGCTGGCTGTCCCTCATGCCTAAAATGCTCAGCCCCTTCACCCCTTCACCTCCACCTCTTAGTTTCCCTTTCATCCTTCAAGACTGAGCTCAAACTCCAAAATCAGAAGCCATTTCTGTCCATTCCCCCCCCACCCCCCTGTTGCTCATACCATCCCCCTTGAAGTTACCTTCATCTGCTCTGTATATATATATTGTATGTATCTAGTTATTATATACCTCCCTATTAGAACACCTGCTTCGTGACAGCAGGGACTGTTTTTTGCTTTTGTTTATATCCTTAGAACTTAGTGCAATGTCTGGCACATAAAAGCTTAATAGACATTTTTTGACCGACTTTTCCATTGTCATGATACTTCTGGTTAAATAACCAGGCTAGTCATCTAGAATCAGAGACCTCTCACCCCTGGACAATGCTGGAAATAAAAAAGTGATATGTTCTTAATCTGCAGCTTTCCCTTTCCTAATCTCAAAGCCAGCTACTCTTCTGTTCATATTAGTTATTATATATTCTGTCTCATTTTAAATATAGCCTATGACATGTTAAAATTTCCATCTAGGGATACAAAGACAAAAAAAAAACAGTTTCTGCCCTTAAGGAACTTATATTCACCTGGGGTAACAACACACCTGTAATAGGAAACACATACGATGTAATTTAGTAGGGCAGACAGTACTAACAGCTAGGTATCGGGAAAGGATTTATGTAGGCATTTGGACTGAATTAAATTCTTCCTTTGAAATGCCCCAGAAAGCAAAATCTAAATCTAGCTGTATCAGATATGGCGTCAATGCCTTAGGACCCTGCTAGCAGGCCCTTATGCTGCTCTTGTGACTGCCATCTCAAAACTGCTTCAAAGTTCTTTTCAAATTATAACAGCAAAATGTAGGTGCTACATATCACCAGAAAGAAAAACCTCTAGTCCTATAAAACAAAGTAAGGTTATATCAAAAATATAAGTAGCCAAGGAACCCTAGACTAGATTACCTTCTAAAGTCCATTCTAGCCTCATAATTATTCCTTGACTCATACTTCATTTGGATATGAAGCAAAGAAAAATCACTAAAGAACTCTAGGGAACTGCAATAAGGAGTATCTACAACCAAAAGGCATTTGGAAGTGAAGAGAACATTGTACACAGTAACAGCAATATTGTACAATGATCAATTGTGAATAACTTAGCTATTTTCAGCAATACAATGATCCAAGACAAGTCCAAAGGACTTATGATGAAAAATGCTACCCACCTCCAGAGAAAGAACTGATGGACTCTGAATGCAGATTGAAGCATACTTTTTAAATTTTATTTTTCTTGGTTTTTGTGTGTTTGTGGTTTGCAACATGGATAATATGTAATTTTTTTTAGTGATTTCTCATCTATAATTTAGATCAAATTGTTTACCTTCTTGAGGGGAGGGAGGGGGAAGAAGAGAACTAGAACTCAATTAAAAATAAAATAAAATAAAATTTTTAAAGGCAATTGGTAAGTGCATTATTGTGAACTGAAGAAATGTATGTAGGAAATATTACACACTTAATGGAGCCACTCCACAAAAAAGGTGCCAAAAATAATCAAACATATTGATCATAAAATGCTCGGTAGAGAATAATTAAGAATGCTACTCAACCTATAAGCTGATAGAGAGAGATGGTAAGTATCTGCTCACTGCAAAAGAGAAAGTATTTGACACTGTAGACAACCCTCTCCCTCCTGGATCAACCCTCTTTCCTCTTTGAGTTTTCCTGACATTGCTCTTTCCTGTTTTTTCAGTCCATCTCACTGACTCATCATCTGGATCATACCCACTAATTCTGGGTGTACTCCAAGAACTATCCTGAGTCCTCTTCTCTTTTGTTTCTACATTCTCTCTCTCTCTCTCTCTCTCTCTCTCTCTCTCTCACTTCACCCGTTCCCATGGGTTCAACTATCATTTTTATTGAGATGATTCCCGGATCTATAGATTGAGCTCCAATTTTTCTCCTAAGCTCCAGTCCCACATGACCTGCCTTTTGGACATTTCAAATGGATGACCCATAGGCATCCATTTAACATGTCTAAAATTTAACATGTCTAAAAGAGAATTCTTTTATTCTCTTTAAACTCACCTCTCTGCCAACCTTCCCTATAACTCCCAAGAGCACTATCATCCTTTCAGTCACCCAGGTTCAAAGATTCAATGTTACCCTCAACTTCTCACTCTCACCCTATCCAATTAGTTGCCAATCCTGTCTCCTCTATGTTCACCTATATCCCCTCCTGTCCACTCACACAGCCACTACCTTATTTCAAGCCTTCATCACTTCTCCCTTAAACTACTAGAATAGCCTCCTAACTGGTCTCAGTGCTTCAAGTCTCTTCCCTACTCCAATATATCCCCCCACAGTTATTAAAGTGATTTTCCTATATCTCTGTGCCTTGGCAATGGCTGTCCCCCATCCTTCTTCACTTCTCTTAGAATCTACTTTCCTTTAGGACTTAGCTCAACCACCACCTTCTACATGAGTCTTTTCTGATCCCCCATATGCAAGTGCAGTCCCTCTCCAAACTGTACATTTATATATGTGTATATCTCCTACATTAACATGTAAGTTCTTTGAAGGAGCTCCTGATTTACCTAGTTCTTAAGTAACATAATGCCTGGCAAAAAGTAGTATAATAAATCCTTGGTGATTAACTGAATTTTGGATGACCTAGTTTTTGCTATTTCCCAAGCAAGTGAACTTGGTAAACCCAAAGTGAATTGTTTGAAGGCTTTAATGACAATTTAGGAATTTAAGAAGCAATTATTTACTCAAAAGCTTCAACTTAGAGGTGTCACTAATGAATGCTACATGCAAATAAAATTATCACAATCATAATATCAGGGCTCCCACAGCTTTTTACTACATAATCCTGAGCATGACATTTGACCTTTCTCAGCTATAAAATGGAAATTCCATTACTGCACCACTTGCCTCATAATTTTTTTTCAGAAAAACACTTAGTAAATCTTTAAAAAATACAAATATACACTATTATTATTTTCAAGTAGTATAATTTTTTCAACAATTAAAATAACAATTCAGATTCACTTGCCTGTTAGAGTGTTGCAATATACAGTGATCCTCACATGGCTTTCCCTTCACATCTAGGAAATACAGAAGAATTAAGTGTATCATAGTTGCTAAATTAATACTTGCTATAATATTACATTCTACTTAAAGAAAACACCTATCATTTCAAAGACAAGTGATCATTTTGATAAGCAATCTTAGAACACAGATAACAGATTTCACGGTACACATAGTTTCTTATGATGTACCAACCTCCCAAAACACAATAAAAAAACTTAATATTAAAAACTAAATACTTATAACAGTATTTTAAGGGTCCAGAGTGGAAACATTCTTCCTTTTTCCCCATGTTGTGGCTGACACCACGGAGGAGGATCGCCCCTACCTACTACAAGGTTCTGGGTTGGAAGAGAACCCACGAGGACTGTTCTCTTATCTATATGGAAGGCTGGCAGCAGTAAGCCTCATGGTGGCAAGTGACATCATACAGGAGGGTACCTCATGGCTTTGATCACCCCATTTTCTCACCAGGGCTGGGAGAGAGGGGACCGAAAAGTCTGCTGCCTCATGAGGCTTTTCCCGACATTGCCAAGCCTACTCTGGGCTCTCAGGGCCTCGGGGAGGGATGCAAACCCGAAGTCCCGGGTAAAGCGGCCGCCTGGACGTATCCACCATCACAGCAGCTCCCCCTCGCCCCCCGCCCCCCGCCCGGGTGATTCTTTGCCATTTAGGACGGCTTTTGATAAATAAAGAAACCCTTCGTGGAGCCCGCCTTTGACTCGAAACCCCAGGTGTGGGATGACACCGGCCCCCTCCAGGGCGGGGTCAGCCCTGACCTTCCCAGGACTCCGCAGTGCTGAGCATCGCGCCGGGCACACAGTAAGCGCTTAATGCATGCTCGCTGAAAGGCGGGGTCGGCGCCCCGCTGGCCCTGGCCTGGCCTTCTGTCCGAGGGCCGGAGCCACCGCTCCCGCCCCTGCCCCGCCGTCTCCCACCTACCGGCCTTGTACCAGCGGGTGAAGTAGCGATCCACCAACGACGGGGCTGCAGGGGCGATGCCCCCGGCACTGGACGCCATGCCGAGCTCGGCTCCTCTAGATCCAAGGATCGCAGCCCCACCGAGAAGTCACCGCGCACTTCCGCCTTCCCACATGGAGCGGCGGCCCCCGCGCGCACCGAGCCTCGTGCGCGTGCGAGCGCCCCCTTCCGGCAGCCGAGGTGGGCGCAGCTGTGCAGCGCCAGAATGGCTTCGAATGCGGTGGTTCGTTCAGCTACTCTGCAATCCTTGGATGAATAGACTGCTGGGATGAGGAGCGAGGTTGAGCGGCCCCTGTTAAAAATAAGGGAGGCCCGGGGCACATGACCAGTTCCTTCAAAGGTGCCCCAGGAGAGATTCTCCATCACTCCTATTTTACATATATATATGTATATATATAATATGTATATATGTATATATGTGTGTATATATATGTATATGTATATGTATATGTATATGTATATGTATATGGTTTCAGGCATTCTCACCTTCCTTTTTTTATATTAGTATATCCCAAAGCTCAGGTCAGGCCACATTCCACCCCACTCAAAAAAAAAAAACTTTCAGTGGTTCTCCAGTGCCTTCTAGGATAAAATATTTGTTCCTCACCTTGACATTTAAGGGCTTCTACCAGACTTAATTCACACCACATTGACAAACTCTTACCTTCCAGTCAAACCATACTACTAGCTGTTCCCAGAACTCAACACACCATCTCATCAACCCATACCTGGAATTTATTCCCTCATCTCTGCTTGTCAGGTGCCACCTCTTCCAAGAAACCTCAGTTTTTAAGTCTCTTGCCTGGGATCATACAAATAGTAAGTCCGTGGGGTGAATTCAAACCTAGATCTTTCTAACTTAAAATTGAATTCTCTCTGTCCACTAAAAGATATTGAATTAAGTTCGAGCAATAGAATCACTGAATCAAAAGATGTAATTAGTTTCCACAATACAATTTTTCCACCTAACAAGCAAAGTCAATGCAAGTTTCAATGTAACTTTAAAATGTTATTAAATAAAATAAAATTCATCTTTCAACAAAGAGAAAGCAATTATACAGTTCTATAATAGCAAAGGGACTTGTAGAAGTACCTAGAAAACTGACATCTCTAAGATTCCAAAATATATTTCTTTACAAACATGCAAAACCTTTAGAATTCCACAAGGAAAGCTTGACTTGAAAAATAAAAGCAAAAGAGCTCATTCCCAGTTCAGATGAGCTAGAGAACGACTTATTTTCAAAAAGGCAGTGGAATAAGGAATAACTGACTCATTCCCACATCCCAAGCAAAACAAAACAAAACAAAAAATAGGATACAATCTATCAAACTCCTTAGCTCTTACTGAATGAAACAAGTTACAAGATATGTTACAAGTTATGAGTTACAAGAATGTCCTCAAGTCTCTTCTTCATTAAGACAAACATTCTGAATTCCTTCAACTGATCCTTGTTTGACACAGTTTCCATTCTTCTCACTTTTCTGGTCCCTTGCCTCAGGATGACTGGCACTTTGTCTGAGGGTCCCAAAAGTTAAAGTATGCTAACATTAAAGGTACTCTTCAGCAGGTAAGAAGTAACTAAGCTTATCATTAATTAGCAAATAGGAACCCACCAAATAACTGACACATTCCAAACCAACTCTCCCTGGAATAAGAACTCAACCTTTCTCACCTAGAAGGTGGCCTCCAAGCAATAGAATTGTGGTCTCCCTGTAGACAAAGATAGAGATTATCCCAAGACCTCTTCCTCTATCCTCCATGTGAGCTAATGTCCCAAGAACTGTGTACAAAGGTCAAAAGTCTGTCACTGTTGTCTCTCCTCACTCCCGTCTGAATTTGTCTTACTGTTGACGCTAGATACATTTGATGGTGCTCTCTTGGGACTTTGTGTATGCTCCAAAGTTGTCAATGCCTTTTGTAAAATATAGTGCCCAAAACTGAATTCAGTGTTGTACCTGTGGTTTGACAGCATAGAATGAAATAGTAGCTACAAAATACTATTTACAAAAGTACTATTTATAAACTAAAATACACTTTCTTCATCCTGAACATCATACTTGAAAATGTCAGCTATAGCCTAAGATCAAATTAGCTTTCCTGGCTGCCCAGTCACACTGTTGAGTCACATTGTACTTACAGTCAACTAAACCCCTGAGGCTTTTCAAATGAATGTCTATCTGGTTGTGAATTCTTCATCTTGTGTTATTTCTATAGGTCTTTACATATCAAACCTAGTTGAAGACTTCACATTAATGCTGTTAAAATTCTATCTTTTTACATTTGGCCAACATGATATATTCTCTTTGGAGCCTAATTCTGCTATCTAGCATATTATCTGTCTCTCTTTGATTTGTCTCTCTCTTCCTGAGAGACAGCATTATGTAATAGAAAGAGAGCTGAGTCTGGAAAAGTCAGAGAAGCTGAGTTCAAATCCAGCTTCTGCTACTTAATTTTCTGTGTGACCTTGGACAAATAACCTAATGTCTCTAGGCCTCAGTTTTATGGTGGCCTCTACGGATATATAGCACCCAGTGCAGATACTCCAAGTCACAAGAACAGATTTTTTAAAAAAAACTGTTTTCTTTGTACCAGGACAGATGAAAAAATGGAAGCCCAAGAAAGGTCATAACATACTGTTGGAGCACAGATCTAGAGTTAAGAAGGACTTCCAAAACCATACAATCCAACTTCCTCATTCTAAAGATGAAAAATTTGAGGCTCAAGGAAGGGAAGTGACTTATCCATGGCTCAGAGGTAGGAAATGGAAAAACCAGGATTTGAACTCAGGTCCTCTGACTGAAAATCCAGAGGTCTTTCTGTTCTACTACTTCTCCCCTCCACATCTCACCTTTGTCCTTTCAGTCACTTGCAACTTTGATTCCTCAGATTGGGATGTTCCAAGATTAGTAACTATAGAGCATCACCAGAAGAATGAGTATATTGAAAACATGAGGCTTTATTGCAGGAAACAATTCAACATTGTATAATTTTCCAAATGCAATCTAGTCCACTCTCTTCCTTCCATTCAATTCTGCTCTCAGGTCACTGTATACTTGCAGTCTGTCCCAAATCTATGCTATAATGTACCAAACTCAATGGCCTGGCCAGCCAATATCATCTTGATGGTATGGCATCACTTCAAAAGTGATCTGGGATTTCCTTTGCAAGGGGTACTCCTTCCAGCACCACAGAACTTATATGAACTGATATAAAGCGAAATGAAAAGAACTGGAAGATCATTGTGCACAGTAATAGCAATGTTATAATAATGATCAACTGTTAAAGGCTAGGCTACTCTGATCAATACAGTGATACAAGACAATTCCAAAGAGCTCATGCTGAAAAAATACTATCCACCTCTGGAGAAGGAATTGATGAACTCTGAGTGCAAACTGAAGTATAATTTTCTCACTTATTTTTTTAAAATATGGAAATGTTTTGTATGGCTTCACATATATAATTTAATATCATATTGCTTGCCTTCTCAGTGGGTGGGGGAGGGATAGAATTTGGAACTTAAAATTTGAAAAGAATATTTAAAATAAATAATGAAATTTTTTACAGGAAAAAAGTCAAATTAATCTCCCTACAATGCAGGTCTGACCACATCACCCCCTCCCTCATTCAATACACTCCAGTGGTTCCTCAGTCTCCAGGATCAAATATAAAATCTTGTGTTTGGCATTCAAAGTCATCACTCGCACCTCTGCCCCTTCCCAGTCTTCTTACATCTTACTCCCCTCCACATATAGTGTGATCCAGTGATAATGATCTCCTGGCTGTTCCTTGCAAGCAAAGTTCAATCTCCTGACTCCATTGCTTTTCATGAGCGGTTCCCCATGCCTCTAATGCTCTCCCTCCTCAATTCTACCCTGTAGCTTTCTTCAAGTCTTGGCTAAAGTCCCACTTTCAGCAAGAAGTCTTTTACTCCGCTACCTTGGCTCTGCCCCTCCAAGAAGTCTCTCTGAAACTACTCCCAGTTTATTTTAGATAAAATGGTTCTATAAAATTATTTTATTATATATTTTTATTTATATAGTTATATAAATTTATATAGAGAGCAGCACTGTTTGTTCTTTGCTTTTCTTTGTATACCTAGCGCTAAGCACAGTGCCTGGCACATAGCAGGCACTTAAGTATTAGTTGACTAACTCAAGGAAATTACTGTTTAGTAGGAAAGGTAAGACATGTCCACTAACTGCTGACCAATTGACACTAGTGGGCATAAGTACCACCCTACCACTACCACCAGCATTCCTCCTTGCAACCCAGACCCTGCAGCCATCATCCAAGGAAGCAACCCTAGTGGAGGTGTCAATATGCTCATTGATTACTGACCAAATGCCATCTCCAGGCCAGGCAAGGCAGCCTAATTGAAGCATCAAGGTACCATGAGGGAGGGACAGGTAGCAACATGGTCCAGCCACATTCAACAAGCCTGGACTACCATGGGCACTCAGACCTCAGTGGAGAAGCCCAGGACACTGAGCTCAAGAACTCTGGGAATAACAGTATACCCAGTACACCCCACACTATCAGCCCTGCTTTCAGCCTAGCCCCCATGGCTTTCATCCAGAGAAGCAACTATGGTGCACATAGTTCAAAATCAGAAACTGTTATGTTTTTTGTCAATGAAAACTGCTTTGCAATTGCACCCAGTTGAAACCTCCAGATATATGTTGTCTCTCCCAATAAAATGTGAGTGAACTCCTTGAAGGCAGGGAGTGGTCTGCACTTTTCTATTTATATCCCTGGTAATTAGCATAAGTACCTTTTAATTCATTCATAAGTGCAAAAAAGAGATACAAAACATTCAGAAGTTCAAAAAAGAGATATAAAATGCTCAGAGAGTCCAGAGATGGCAAAGATTCTTTTTAAGTAGGGTACCAGGGAATGGAGTATTTGAGCTGGCTCTGAAAGGATTTCAATAGCTGGAGGCCTTCCTCCCACGATTAATAAAGGGAGGAAATGGTCATAAGAGTAATGTGAGATACGATTGGAAAAGTAGGTTGGAGTCACACCTTAGAGGAACTTCAATAATAATAATAACTAGCATTTATATAGTCTCTTTGCAAATGTCATCATTTTGTCCTCACAACAAACCTTGGAGGCTATTATTATAGCCTGCTAATAATAATAATTATTATTATTAGTTGTTAAGTGTTGAGTTGGGCAGCTAGGTGCTGCCGTGGATAGAGCACCAGACCTGGAGTTAGGAAGATGAGTTCAAATCCAGGACGTACTAGCTGTGTGACCCTGGACAAGTCACTTAACTCTTATTTGCCTCAGTTCCTCATCTGTAAAATAGAGACACACTGGAGAAGGAAATGGATGTAAACTCAGCCTTAACTTGGCCATCTGACTGGATGTGGGGTGCGGGAGAGGGAGACTTGCAGCAAACTTCGGGACCCGCACAAGTTTGGGAGGTACCTCGGTGGCCAGAGGAGGGGGGCCCCTGGGCAGGACTTCCTGTGGCTGTCCTCCCCGCCCCCATCCCAAGGAGCCTCCGTGCCAGACAGCGCCGGCAGTTCGGTATTCTGGGTCAGGATGTGGAGAGAACCAAGCTGGCTTCCTCCCACTCGCAGCTCACACCTCATTCCCGCCCAAGCACGCCCTTCTTTCAGCGCTCCCGCCCTTTCCCTTGAAGTCATCACGTGTCTGGGCCGCGGTCACGAGGCTGTGTTGTTGTCACGTGTACTTCCCCGTGGCCACTCTGGAGCCGGGCTGGCTCACCGAACCTTGTCACCTCCACTCCCCACCACTTCGTCGGGCTCCAGCGGCCTCTCCCGGCAAGCCCCTCGAGGGCCCAAGAAACACCGTAGAACTGGTGCGCGTGCTTGTCGGCCGGAAACCAGAGCGCGCGCGGCCCGGAGGGAGGTCGGTGCCGCGAGCCCCGGCGCCTGCGTATCCGAGGTTCTCGGCTCGCGCGAGCGCGTCGTAGCGTTGGGGACAGTGTGCACACGGAGGCGAGACAAGGGTACGCGTGGCTACGGCTACGCTCGGACCTTGCCGGACTCGCTTTAGAGAGAGAGCAGCCGCAGGTAAATGCATGCGCAGTTATTTCGGGTGGGGGGGAATCTGGCCATTTGGGATCCATGCCGGAGAAAGAACGACTGGGCAGGGCGCGGAGGCACCCTCCTAGGGCGCATGCGCGCTCCACCCCTCCCCCGCGTGAGCGGCTTTGCGCGTGCCCGCTGCAGGAAGGGGCTCGGGCTTCTCGGGGGCGCTGGGGGTTCACCTTGGGTTTTCACCACGTATGCGTCCCGGATTAATTGTGCATTGATACTTTGTCTCCTTACTGTCCGCCGACTCTGACTCGATAGCTACAGCCGGGAGGGAGGCGGAAGAAGGGGCCACTCCCTTCATTGATTCCTTCGTTCCTCCTTAATATTTGCGGGGAGTGAGGCGTGGTCAGGGAGATGGGCTCCCGGCCTTCACGGAGTTGACCCTCTATAGGAGAGATGACATTCAAACAAATAACTAATACCAGGAGGAATGGGCACAGGAGAGGTACAAAAGATAGTGTAGAAGCTCAGGGAAGGAAGAGATTGCGTATGCCCATGGATTAGTGTACGTGCTGACCTCCCTGGCATCCTTTAAGTCTCAACTAAAATCTCATCTTCTACGGGGAAGCCTTCCCCAATTCCTTTTAATTCGAGTGCCTTCCCTCTGTTAGTTGTTTCCTATGTATCTTGTATATAGCTTGCTTTGTATACAATTTATTTGCATGTTGTCTCCCCCATTAGATTGTAGGCTCCCTGAAGACAGAGACTGTCATTTGCCTCTTTGTATCCCGAGCGCTTAGTACATAGTAGGCACTCAAATGTTTATTGATTAAGGAGGGCTTCATAGAGGAGATGACATTTGGGCTAGACCTTAAAGGATGGATAGCATTTGAACTAGGAGAATTGGTGGAAAGGCAAAAGAAGAGAAGTGAATGAGTAGGGGGAGGGGGAGGGAGATTGTTAGGAAACCAAGGAATGTAAGGAAGGGGGAATAATGAGACAACGTGTGGTATAGTGGAAAGAGCGTACTGGCTCTTGTGTCAAATCCCATATCTGACCCTTACTCCCGCTTTGACCTAGGACGAGTTACTTAATCTTCCAAAACTTTAGTTTCCTTACACACCCCAAAAGTCAGTCTCAGTCAATAAGCATTTGTTTGTTAAGCATTTATCATGTGCCAGGAGATCTGGAAGGAAGGTGGAGCTGGAGAGAAACATTTAGGAAGCTTTAGTCACATTAAATGTGTTGAGTGAATGAATGAAAAAGTATCCCATTCTTCTGCCCCTCTTTGCATGGGAGGGTGAGAAGAGTCATCATGTCAATTAATAGTCAAGCAAGGGAGTTAGTAGTGTTGGAAATTCAAATGGAGGCCCCAGCACCCCTTGGGTTGGACTAGGTAGCCTCTAAGGTCCTTTCCATCTCTAAATCTGTGATCTGAGGAGATCCTCATAATAACAACTGACCTCCTTATAGCTCTTTAAAGTTTAGGGAGTGCTTCACATTTATTATCTCATATGAATGTCACAACTCTGTGAGGTAAGTACTCACATATATTACGTTCATTTTAAAGATGAGGAAACTGCAGGTTGCTAAAGTTAAGTGACTTTGTTATCTTCACGTAGCTGGTAAGTTTCAAAGGCAGGACATGACCAGGTCCAGTACTGTCCACCATAATATGCACCTTTCTAATTAGAAAGGTAGTTTGGGGCCAGATCTGGGGAAGTCTTAAATGACAGCCTAAAGAATTTGGACTTTAGGGGCAGCTAGGTAGTGCAGTGGATAGAGCAATGGCCCTGAAGTCAGGAGGACCAGAATTCAAATCCAGCCTCAGGCCAAACACTTGACACTTACTAGCTGTGTGGCCCTGGGCAAGTTATTAACCCTAATTGCCTAAAAAAAATTTTTTTAAAAAGGCAGTAGGAAACTACTAGAGGTTTTCAGTGAGGGGATAAGTGATCAGAATTGTGATTTAGGGAGATTAATTTGAGAGTGCTGTGTAAGATGGATGGGACGGAGGGAAGACTGGAGGTTGGAGTCCATTTAGGAGACGAGACAAATTTTTGGTGAATGGTGTTAAGGATCTGAATGAAATAGGGTTGCTGGCAATGAGAATGGACAAGAATGGTTACCATCCATTTACCACGTGAACCAAATCCATCCATAGATTGTAGCCCTTGATTTGTCAGGGATCTCACAATGAGTCACCATCAGAGGTGGGGTTTGACCATAGCTCTTCCTGATTCTGGGTGGAGCACTTTAGCCACATCTCTGTGATGTGCTCTATAAGAGCCTTTAGAACAAGGGTTGTTCTTAACCTCTAGGATCCATGAAGTTCAATATAACTGGTTTTCTTTGTAATCCTGTATATACAGTAAATTTAAAAATATTATTCTGAAGAGGTCCATAGACTATACCAAACTGCCAGATATGTCCACCCCTGCTCTGGAAGGAGCAAGGCATGTATGAAATGTTACAGAGGGGTAGATGAGGCAAAAGAAAGGCCATTAATAGGCTGTTTGTGACCATGGAGCAAGCAGTGATGGGGAGGGGGAAGAGTTAGATAGCAGGGCTTTAATGAAAAACTAAGTAGTGAGGAAGTGGATGTGTATAGATGGTGTTTGGGGTTTTTTTGTTTTTAAGTTTGGCAGTAAAAGGGGTAGAAGATTGATAAGCTTTCTAGTTTAAAGTAAAATTGTCAGAGAAACTTTTTAAAGGCTTGGAGAGGCCAAAGTGTATGTAGGCTGATGATGATAGTAGCCAACATTTATATAGTGCCTACTATGTGCCAGGCACTGTGCTAAATACTTTACAATTATTGTCTCATTGGATCGTCACAACAACCCTGGGAGGTAGATGCTATTATCATCTCCATTTTATAGATGAGGACACCGAGGCAAATAGAAGTCAGATGTCTAATCCAAGGTCACACAGCTAATGTCTGAGAAGGAACTAGTGAAGACAAACCCATTAAATGTTCTAAAGGTAGCAGGAAGAGGGATAGGACCAAGGGTACAGTCAGAAAGATTATTAGTCTTCTTTGTGGGGTTGGTAATGCTTTGAAGTGCTAAGAACATGGGGGGGTGAGGGAAGGGTTTGTGAAGGAGCTCCTGTCAGATGGCTCTGAATTTCCTCAGTGAGGTAGGAAGCTGTCAACTGCAGTAAATATGGGGAATGGGAATGAGGTTGGAAGCTTGATGAAAGAGGAGTTTGGAATGATCATGATTAGATTTTGGATACATTTAAGAAGTAAATCATTTGCTTGTATCCCAAAAACAAATGGGGTAAAATGTTTTGAAATCTTAAAACTGTTGGGATTCTAGTGCTCGCTGTTCACTTCTGATATAAAATTAGAACTTTCTACTACTGTCTCACTAAAAGTCTTAAAGTGAACTGCACAAAAAAATATGCTGTATTTAATCTTTTTAAGTTTTAAATTTGATGTCATGAAAGTCAGTTTTTATCAGTTCAAAAGGCTTCTATCTCCTGGGCAGTCTTTTGAAACTTTTTCATTGGATTGGATTGAAAAAAAAAATGCTTACTAGGAGGATCTAATTATTTTAAGTAACTTTTTATGAGGTTATTGAACTCCTAGAACATTTTTCAGAGTAGTAATTTTATAATGCTTCTTGTTCAGCTTAACTTGTACATGTACTCATTTGAGAATTTAGGATAATAGTTTTTACCTAGAAATTAATATTGGAAGCCATCAGGTCCAACTCCTTCCTTTTCTAGAGAAATTGAGTGACTTGCCCAAGGTCATACAATTTTATTTTCTTTTATATGAGAGCATGTCTTTTATCACTCATTTGATAATATATGATTATATTAAATTATTTTTACTTAAATAATAGTAATCCAAAGATAGAATACGCTTTGGGTGTTTTCATGTTTTCAATATTTGAAGTATCCAGGATTTTTTCTTTCAGTGCTCAAGAAATACGAAATTCATAGATTTGCTTGTTTTGAATGGCAGAGCTAGAAATAGATATTAGTTCCTGAATGTCTGCTATATGCCTCCATATAATATGGGGGGGGATTGGGGGTGGGAGGGAGGGAGAGATCACGTGTGAATATGTATTTGTGCAATAAGAATTGTAGTTGCCTGATTTTATTTTCTTAGCCTTTTTCCTGATGCCCATTTACTAATAACTGTGAAACACTTATTGTGACTTAAGCTTTTCATTTTAGTTTTTTGATTGGATGCTGCTTAAGTTTGAAAGTTTATTTTTACCAACAGTTGTTCCTTCACCATGCGCAACCTAAAGTTACTTCGGACCTTGGAATTCAAGGATATTCAGACTCTTGGGAAACCTCAGTGCTTTTCCCTCAGGACTGATCAGGGGACGCTGCTCATTGGCTCAGGATATGGGCTTATAGAAGTGGATCCTGTTGCAAGAGAAGTGAGTCACTGTGGGAGAATTTTATGTCGTCTTGTCATAGCCTTTTTTCCAGTTCTTCTAAAATTTCTCCAGTTCTTTCTCCAGGTTCTAGTGGCATCATTTTAATTGTATGGTTTTTCATTCTTCATTTAATGAGAAATCTCTACTCTTTTACATGTATTATAAAAGGTGTAGTTATTTCAAGTCATGATCTATTTCCACTCTCTGTTTGCCCTAAGATTCAGGCAATATATGAATATATGTTTTTATATATGTGGGGGTGGGTGTGGGTGTATCTATATAATCACTGTTCCATTTCCACTGAAAGAATACTCGTTTATGGTACATATTTTTTAACGTGTTTTGAGTAGTTACATTCTTCTTTTGTTCCACATCCCATAGGGACTTTAATAGGGGGGAAGGAGACACCAACTTTTTTATTTATTGGTGAATAGTAGAGATAACTACTTGTTTGAATTGTTGAGTGAAATGGCATGCACCTTGTTAAATTAATATAAATTTGGGTTTTGCTTTGTGAGGGCTTGTGGGTCCCAAAATTGTTTCAGAAACTGCTGGAATTGAAGACTGATGGTGAAATATGCCTCTTGCCTCTTGGAAGAAAAATGGTAGACCATAGTCATGGTGTGAGGCATGTATTTTCAGAACTGGCCAATGTGTTGATTTGCTTTTTTTGATTATATTTATTTGTTCCAAGGAAGGGAAATGCATTGGGAAGTGACAATGATATCTAAAAATGAAAATACAAATGAACTGAAAGGAACTACTGGAACCCATTTTTTTCTTCTTTCAAATTCCCATACCATTCTTATAAACAACTATTGAAGCACTGGTGTTCACTTTAGTTTTGGTACCACTGATTATAGTTTTTAAACAGAACAAATCCTCCACACTCAAGGATCTAGAGGGCCATGTGTGGCCTCGAGGCCTCAGATTCCCCATCCTTGGTTTAGAGGGTATTTTTTAGCTAGAACCATACAGAGAATTTATATTGTCTTCTGTTGACCAGTCATAGAACTTTACAAGTGAGAATATTACAGTATTGACAGAATTTTAGCATTTCTGAGTGGGAAGCGACCTCAGGAGCTATGTAGTACACCTTGCCTGATTAGTCGTGCCAGGAAGTTCATTTTGCTTTTGGACAGGACCAATTTATTAATATTTTTTTCCCCCTTATGTCTAGTTAAAATCCTTCCTAGAGCTATCATCTGGAATGAGGTAGAACAACTCTTCCACTTGATAGCACTTTACATACGAAGACAGTTACCAACTCCTTAAACGTTCCCATTTTTGGTTAAACATACTCAATTCCTTTAACCAGTCCCTTCTGTGGCATGGATTAAAGTCCTTTCACCATCCTGATCCTCTTCTCTTGGACATTTTCTGGCTTATCCATTCCTGAAATTGAAATGCTTTTCATTCATCCAGGTATATTCTAGATGTGCTCAGGACAGCAGTACAGTAGGGCATTCACCTTCTTTGTTCTGGATACCATATTTCTACTAATGCAGCCTAAAATCATATTAGGGTTTTTTTTTTAATCTGCCATATCACACTTACATTGAGCTCGAAGTCTACTAATATCCCCAGATCCTTTTCACATCAACTCTTCCCTAGCTATATTACCTCCATTCTGTACTATGCAGTTAATTTTTAAAGGTGTAAGTGGTAAAGACTTTATGTTCATTCCTATCTTCTTTTTTTTTATTAAATTAAGCTTATTCTGGCCTTCTAAAATCTTTTGGAATTCTAATTCTATCATATACTGTATTAGTTATCTCTAGGTTTTATGCCAATTGCTGATTTAACACACATATATGTTATCTATGCCTCCTTACAAGTCACTGGTGAAAATTTGAAAGGGAGAAGAGCCAATAGAACCTTATTGCATTCCTCTACAGACTTCTCCTCAGGTTTACACAAATCCATTAGTCACTACCTTTTGGGGCCAGTTTGGGGTTCAGTTAGTTCTAAGTATATTCAAGTATTGACATTTACAGCACATCTGCTTTTTTTCTTCAGAGGTAGTGTTAGATACTTGTGCACATTCTAACTGAAACTCATATTTGCTATACCTATAACATCTGGTTTAATTCTGTTTTAATTTTGTTTAATTTATTCCAATAATTTTGTTTAATTCATTCCAATAAGGTGGATCTTTCAGTTTAATAACCCTCCCCAAAAAGGGAATGAGGTTGATATTGATGGACACAACAATCACTTCTAGAATTTTGCCTGGAGTTTAAGTGAGGATCACTATTCTACAAGTGAAATTATACACTTTTGCTCTTCAAAAAAATGGAACATTTGCCCATCTTCAATTCTGGAGCACCTCTCCTGTTTTTCATAGTTTTTATTTTATTACCCTGGAATGTAATTTGCCTCGACCTGTTGACTTGAATTCACTGAAAACACCTGAGTACTCAGAATGCAATTTCTGCCTAGAACAAACAGGATTGGGTTGAAATAGTGGGAATCCTTTTATTTAGGTTCTCTCTTCCCATTATCCTACTTTCTGCCTTTCAGTAGGTGAACATTTAGTCTTTGTACTCTTTTAGCTTTTACCCATTTTGAAGACAGAGTGTATTACCATTAACTTGCCATTTCTCTAAGAAGATCTCACTGACTCTTTACTTGTTATGATCTTTCCCTTTGCAGAGCTTTAAATTTTCCCTAGTTGAAGGTATTTTATGAAACTTCTGAACTTGTAAAGCCATTAAACACGATTTTGTGATTTGGGTGTTCTATTCTGTTTTGAGAACCTTGGTTTTCTCATTTGTGTCTTTTCTTTGGATGAAAGGTAACCTGTGAGATTTCTTTGGTGTCAGAGGGCTTTCTGCCAGAAGATGGCAGTGGCTGCATCGTGGGTGTCCAGGACCTGCTAGATCAAGAGTCTGTGTGTGTGGCTACGGCTTCGGGAGATGTTCTGCTCTGTAATCTCAGCACGAGCCAGGTAAAAGGAAGTGGAATAAATATCTGCAGGTAACCTGAAAAGTGTCCTAATGTGTCCTGTGTTTACAGTAAAGATCTTGATTTGAATCAATTACGATATTCTTGGGAGTATATTTTTTAGAAGTTAAATGTCACTGTATTCCATATTGTGACCTCATACTCAATGGAGTTGCTATCCTGGCTCTGGCAGTGTTTAGACGCAGGGGTGGGGAACCTGTGGCCTCAAGGCCACGTGCGGCCTTCTAGGTCCCTGGGTGTGGCCTTTTGACTGAATCCAAGTTTTACAGAACAGATCTCCTATACTTGAGCACCTAGAAGGCCACATGTGGCCTCGAGGCCACAGGTTCCCCATCCTGGGTTTAGAGGGTATTTTTTAGCTAGAACCATACAGAGAATTTCTTCTGTTGACCAATCATAGAACTTTACAAGTGAGAATATTACAGTATTGACAAGAGCTATGCCATGTGCTTTTATGTAGGTTGACTATTTCCAGAAAATGTGATCCTAAATTGCAATTGTTTTTAGGTCTGAATTTATTCATTTCTTTTAAACACCTAATGTGACTTACTTTTTTTTTTTTGTCATGAATGCATCAGTGCTACAAAGTATTAAGACTAATGGGGTAAAGGTAGCTTCTAAACTCACTTCATCTTCCTTTATTCTCAGATTGTTGATGTAGTAAACTTTCTTTTTGTGTATATATGGATTCCCCCTCCCTTTTTTTTTTTTTTTTTTTTACTAACAGTGTATCCAGATTAGTGACCTGGCTTCCCTAATTCTTTTTGCTGTCTTGTCTTTCTGTCTCTTACATCAGCTATATAAATTATCCATGATAAATCTTTCAGATCATTTTATGATCAAAAGTGTATTGGATTTCAAATTTTGTTTAATTCATTCCAATAAGCATTTATTAGGGGCCTGTTAGACATTTGTATTAAGAATACAAAGACAAAAATAAAAGAGTCCTTGTCTTCATGGAGTTTATATTCTCGCAGGGAGAGAGAGGGAATGAGGAACTAATATGTACTTAAATAAATAAATACAAAATAATATTGATGTTGGGGAAAAGCCCAAACAGTTGAGGGTGGGATGGAGTTAGGAAAAGCCTCAAGTAGCAGGTGTCACCTGAGCCAAACCTTGTAGGCATCTAGGGATTTCAAGAGGCTGAGATGAGAAATGGAACATCCCAGGAATGAGGGACAACTTCCACAAAAGCATGGAGGCAGGAGGAGCAATTCTGTGTACAAGGTACAGTAAGTAGGCCTGTTGAGATAGAATGGAGAGCTTTTGGAATCAGCTCAGAAACATAGATTAGAGCCATCTTGGACAGCTTGTATTATTTATTCCTTTATTTTAAAAAAAAATTGGGTATGGTGCTTAAGGGTTTTTTGGTTGTTATTTTGATTCAGGGCTAGGAAATTTAAATAATCACTCAGTTGCTCCTAGTTTCTGGTCATTTGAACTTCAGCATTTCACTTTTCTTTTCCCATGTGTGTTTCAGCTGGAGTGTGTTGGGAGTGTTGCCAGTGGTTTGTCTGTCATGAGTTGGAGTCCAGACCAGGAGCTTGTTCTTCTTGTTACAGGTTGAGTTGTCACAGTTTACACTGACCCTCTCATAAAGTATTCTAGCTCAATCTGTTGGATCTTCAAGCTGTTTCTTTAAAAAAATATATCAGAAGGAAGACTTTTGGGGGAAAAGTAATAGAGCATCATAGTCTAGAGGGAATCTCGTTTGTGTCCTTAGAGTTTATAGCACAGTATACTGCTAAAACCTTATTTTCTAAGTTTGTAGAAAGGGAAAGCAAGGTTATAAAATATTTAAGTGGATGAGAATGCAGTGTATTTTTCTAGTAGAATCACTGTTGGTAAATCTCAAGATGCTATTTGTTCTTAACAGTTAACATCATTAAGTTAAGCTTAATCCTATATACCTAGTCTAGTATTTAAGATCTAGGAATTTTGAGATGCCAGAGTGAAAGATACACCCTTATCAACAATTTTTTTAAAAAGTTTTATTTTTCTTTTTCATATCTGTCTGTATCCCTAATAATTGTGTCTGTAAATAGATAACTTTTAATAATCTATTACTGGCTTCCCAAGTATTCTTTAATGAGTAGTAGTAGTCAATATTCATGGAACAGAATTGTGATTACTAATGGAATTACAGGGATGAGGGCATGTGTGTGCACCCAAATATACATATGAGCGCTGGCACTGACAAGCTAATGAATGAAAGGAAATATTAGGATATATTTTGAGTTCTGAGAAAGGACAGCTTAGTATAGTGGATAGAGAGCCAACCTCAAAACCAGAAAGAGCTGGCTTCTGGTCTCATCTTGGATACCTGCTGATCTCTAAGTGCTCTAGTCACCTCTAAAAGTATCAGTTAACCTTTTTTAGTAGAGGGATCTCTTCACTTGGGAGTGCTGTGTTTCAGTGAAATCACAGATCTAGTTTCCTATCCTTTTGAGTACTAAACATTTGCTTTGGGGAATAAATATTGTCTTTAGGGAGTAGCAAAAACTTGGGAAACAAAAAAATTTTTTTTTTCTTTTCCCCACAGGCCAGCAGACCTTAATTTTGATGACCAAAGACTTTGAACCGATCATTGAAAGGCAGATCCATCAAGATGATTTTGGAGAAAGTGAGTAAAAGTCTAACTTTGAAATACCATTTGATCTAATACTTTTAATTTTAAAGTTGGGCACTAATGCCTTTGTTTTATTATAAGCAAATAACTACATGGTACATGAATATCAAATTGATGACTGAGCACGTGTGAACAGACATTTGTCAGTGACTTAGAGACAGGGTCCTTCTTTGGAAACTTATCTCCTCATTCACTCCTCCCCAGGAGAAGGCTCAGAGTTGGCTTCTGGGGCAGAAGCCCAAGGGAGGGAGAGAATTTGCAACTGAAAATAAAATTGAATTAAAGTTTTAAAAAAAAATCAAGAAAATTGAATGGCAGCTGGTGAGTTAGAAGTTTGGAAATGGTAAATTTCATTTTTATCTTTTCCAGTAATTTGCTCTTTGTTCATGGATACATAATTTTAAAAAATGCTCACTTGTGGTGTAAGATAAAATTACTGACCTACCTTACTGGGAAGATTGTTAGATGAATCTCTAAAATAAGTTTTAAAGAACAGGAGATAGAAAATGCTTCTTTAAATTCTTCATAGTAATAGGTATGCATATTAAGAAACAAGGTATTTCAGATGAATTACTTTGAGTCAATTAAATGAAAATTCTAAAAACTCAAGTAATTGCTGATTAGTAGCTTACACAGGAAATAATGGAAGTTTTTGTTGTAATTTATTCAGCTTAATTGTTTTATCTTTCATGTTTTCAAATTTAATCTCTAGGTAAATTTATCACTGTTGGATGGGGGAAAAAGGAGACTCAGTTCCATGGATCAGAAGGCAAACAAGCCGCACATCGCAAGCAAATGGTAATGCCTTTCTGTATGATAACATCTTTCAGTTAAAAAGGGGATAGTTATGAACATACAAAGATGATTTCTTTTCTAAGTTATTTCTTTAATTTAAGTGTACTGGTCAGACCCAAAAGAATGAATTCCTGGGAGTGATAAGCGTATAGTAGTAACAGATATGTTTAATAAATATAGAAGTATTTTATGAAAATCCCAGGTATCCAGCTAATGATGGTAAATGATTTGATCTTTATGTAGTGTAATAAAAGTTCAGTTCTCTGGAGCTAGTGGAACCCCTGAGACAATGAGTCTTGTCATGTTAAGTTTTCTCTAGATAATTGAAGTTAAACCTTTTTAAGGATCAGAATTTTAATAGGATGTTTGTAGCTATGTTGCATTTAACAGGCATTTTTTTTGGCATCTTGAATTTAAATACTATTCTTTCTCACTTGTATAAAGTTTGTTGACAAGGAATGTTCCTCTTCCTGTTCAGAATTTGTATTATTAATTTACTCCAAAGCCTATAGAGTGTTCACCATTAAAAACATAGTGAAGGGAAAAGAGCAATAGACTAAAGAGTCTGGAGCCTTGGTTTCTAGCGTTTGCTCTGCTACCAACCCACTGTGTGACCTTGGGCAAGTCATTTAACCTTTGGGGGCGTCAGTTTGCTTGGGGAAGTTTTACTAGATGATTTCTAATTGCTGTTTAAAGTTTTAGCAGTCTCTGATGACACTTCTGAATGTATTTGCCACACTCTGACCATAGTTTTTGTAACCATTCTTGGATTGTTTGACTTTGAACAGAATTCCAAGACAAAAACAACCTGAGAATTGTATCTTGCATATTAAAAAAAGATCAGACTTTTATTTTAACTATGTGTTAAACATCATTCTAAAAACTGGTTTTATAAATATAAGCAAAACAGTCCCTGATTTCAAGGCACTGAAATTCTAATGGGGGAAGACAATACATAAAGGGGCATGGGAAGCGGGGCAGTGGCTGGAGCTACTGAAACCTGGTTTTCTGCAAAATAAAGTGAAAGCTTACTTGTCACCAGAGTGGATGAAACCAGATCAGAGTTTGGAGTTCCAGTAGGAGTGAAAGAAGATGATGGTCTAAGAGTAGACAAAATTCTGGATCAACTTTCTCCTGAAATCCTATTTGTAATAACTTTGTGTTGTAAATAACTACTTGGCCCATCAGTCATTACGATAATATTGAAGGGCAGGAAGGCAGTAAAAAATATTCCTAGAAATAATCTTCTGTGGCCTAGCCATACCACATCTAAAACTATATTATGAAGTAGCAGTCATCAAAACTACTTGGTACTGGCTCAGAAATACAGTGGTAGATCAGTGAAATAGTTTCAGTACACAAGATACTGTAGCAAGGAGCAACTAGGTGACACAGTGGATAGAGCACCGGCCCTGGATTCAGGAGGACCTGAGTTCAAATCTGGCCTCAGACACATGACACTTTCTAGCTGTGTGACCCTGGGCAAGTCATTTAACCCCACTGCCTAGCAAAAACAAAAAAAAGGTACTGTAGTAAATGACTATAGTAATCTACTGTTTGATAAACCCAGACTCCAGCTTCTGGGATGAGAATTTCTGTTTAACAAAAACCACTGCGAAAACTGGAAAATAATATGGCAGAAAGTAGGCATAGGCCAACATTTCACATCCTATACCAAGATAAAGTCAAAATGGGTACATAATTTAGACATAAGAGATGATGCCATAAGCAAATTAGGAGAGCAAGGAATAGTTTACCTGTCAGATCTATGGAGAAGGGACAAATTTATGACCAAACGAGAGAGAGAGAACATTATGAAATGGAAAATGGATAATTTTGATTGCATTAAATTAAAAAAGTTTTTGTATAAACAAAACCAATGCAATCAAGATTAAATGGAAAGCAGAAAGCTGGGAAACAATTTTTACAGCCATAAGGCTTCATTTCTAAAATTTATAGAGAATGGAATCAAAATTATAAGAATACAAGTCATTCTCCAGTTGATAAATGTTCAAAGGATATGAACAGGTAGTTTTCAGTGGAAGAAATTAAAGCTAGCTATAATCATGAAAAAAATGCTCTAAATCACTGTTGATTAGAGAAATGCAAATTAAAAAGACTCAGAGGTACCACATTACACTGGTCAGATTGGCTATTGTGACAGAAAAGGAATGATAAATGTTGGAGAAGATGTGGGAAAATTGGAACACTAATGCATTGTTGGTGGAGTTGTGAACTGAGCCAACCATTCTGGAGAGCAATTTGGAATTATGCCTAGAGGGCAACCAAACAGTACATACTTTTTGATCCTGATCCAGCAATACCACTACTAGGTCTGTATCCCGAAGAGATGAAAAAGGGAAAAGGACCCACATGTACAAAAATATAGCAGCTCTTTTTGTGGTGGCCAAGAATTGGAAATTGAAGGGATGGCCATCAGTTGAGGAATGACTGAACAAGTTGTGGTATGTGATTATGATGGAATATTATTATACTATAAGAAATGATGAGCAAAATGCTCTCAGAAAAACCTAGAAAGAAATGTATGGACTGATTCAAAGTGAAATGTATGGTTTACAAAGTAACAGCAATGTTATAAGATGATCAGCTGTGAATGACCTAACTATTCTCAGCAATACAATGATCCAAGACAACTCTGAAGGACTTATGATGGAAAATGCTATCCATCCCCAGACAAAGAACTGATGGTGTCTGAATGCAGATTGAAGCATACTTTTTTTAAACTTTTTTTTTGAGTTTTTTTTTGGTCTATGTTTTCTTTCACAACATGACTATTAAGGATATATTTTGTATGACTACACATGTATTACTATATCAAACTGTTTACCTTCTCAGTGAGGAGGAGTGGGGAGGAAGGAAGGGAGAGAATTTGGAACTCAGAGTTTTAAAAACAAATGTTAAAAATTGTTTTTACATGTAACTGGGAAAAAATAAAAAGAAAATACTGAGGAAAAAAAAGAAAGGAAAGAGTAAGCAGACAGATTTCAGGAAAACCTGGAAAGATTTACATGAACTGATGCTTTGTGAAGTGAGCAGAACCAGGAGAACATTGTACATAGCAACAACAACATTGTGTGGTGATTAACTATGATAGACTTAGCTCTTCTCAGCAATACGATGATCTAAAACAATTCCGAAAGTGATGGAAAATGCTAACTGCCTCCAGAGAAAGAACCATGGAGTCAGTGCAGATTGAAGCATGCTATTTTCACTTTTTTTTCTTTCTTGTGGTATTTCCCTTTTGTTCAGATTCCTCTTTCATAACTTGACTAACGTGGAAGTATGTTTAACGTGATTGTATATGTATAACATCAGATTGCTTGCTATCTTGGGAAGGGGTAGTAGGGAGGGAGGGAGAAAAATATGGAACTCAAAATTTTGTGAAAATGAATATTGAAAATTATCTTTATATGTAATTGGAAAAATACTATTAAGAAAAAAATGAGAAATAATCTACTTCCTTAGAATGAAATCTTTAAGTGTCTCTAGCAACAGAATTGTTCTTCTTGTTTCAAGTAAGCCCGTGGTCCTGAAATGATCTTTCACTAAATGTATGCAAAACTGTTAAAAATAGTTTGATTATCTATGCATTAATTGATCTGTATACAGGAGATAAATGTATGATGCCTTTATGATAGTGAATTTTTCAATTTTCAGTGAAGTTTTTTTTTTATCATTTGTGTATAAGTTCAGGCAAAAGCAATCTGCTTAAATGTGAGGCACACATAATTTACAAATACTCACTGGGTAAAAGTAGACAAGTTTTACCATCTTTCTAAAATTGACTATACTCAAATGAGTTATCTGGGAAAAACCACATAATTCTTTGGCCACATGATTTGTTGAATTTTTTTTCATCAGCTGTATCTGGCCTTCTTATGCCATGTCTTAGTTTGAAGTAGCAGTGTCACCCTTCAGAAAATAGACACAGCTTATCTGACTGTTCATAAAATATTTCTGTTTTTTAATAAACATTGGGCTAGAAGTAGGGGTACCTTCAGATTTTTGTCTTCGAAAAACACTTGCATGCAAGTTGATTTAAGTTCTCTAATTTAGTTGTGTGTTATATGGCACAGCTTTATATTTAGGTTACTCAGAATCTGCAAAGAAAATTTTAACAAGCTACACATTCTAAGCCATGGAGATTCACAATATTTTAGCAATCATCAACATTTTCTTGTGCTTCATTTTTTTTAATCATATGCAGGTATCCATTTTATGTTTTAAGGTTAATGCAACCTTTTCGTACTTCTCCGCTTAATCTTTGACTTAACACCAGTCAGTCATAGCCCTCCTGTACTGCTGAGTCAGTGAACTGACCTGCTGTGGGAGGCAGTTTGTCACAGTGTATAGAATATTGATGTGGAGTCAGGGAGACTTGAGTTTGTAAACCACCTCAGCTGCTTACTAACTGTGTGACCCTGGACAAGTCATTTAACCTGTCAGCCTATTTCTTCATTGGTAAAATGAGGATGATAATAGCACCTACCTCACAGGATTATTTGAGAAACAAATGAGATGACACATGTAAAATGTTTTGCATAAAATGCTTTAAGGTGCTGTATAAGTAAGTTATTAAATATTATTATGACTCATTGAAGAGTCTTGTCAGTGTTCCATTATTGTTAGATGTTCGGGGTCTTCTGCTTCATTGCCAAAGAAGTAGTTGGGGATCTGTTTGTTTCCTTTTACAGGGACCCACCACTTCTAAGTATATACTGGTTATAAAGCCTGATGGATCAAGAGATATTTTTGATAGTTGACCTCCAGGCAGTTAGGGTTTTATGCTACATAAAAATATTTTATTTTTAATAACCAGAGACCCTTTTATGGGAGGGGACATACATTGTTTCAGGTATTTATTCATTTATTTATTTATTTTTGTGAGGCAGTTGGGGTTAAGTGACTTGCCCAGGGTCACACAGTTAGTGAGTGTTATGTGTCTGAGATCAGATTTGGACTCAGGTCCTCCTGACTCCAGAGCCGATGCTCTATCCACTGTGCCACCTAGCTGCCCCTGTTTCAGGTATTTAGATGATGTTTCTGTTTCTCTTTTTCTCTTCTCCACTCAGAATGAGCAGCCCGCTTTGCCCTGGGATGATCATAGACCCCAAGTTACCTGGAGAGGGGATGGGCAGTTTTTTGCTGTGAGTGCTGTTTGCCCAGAGACAGGTATGGAGATGAACTGCTTCCATAAGTATTCTTTTTAAAATTTAATCTTATTAGTAAGTTCAAGACATTGTCTCTCATTTCATTGTGGGATAATTTTTTCCAATTGTAAACTTGAGGGTTACATTTATAAATGCCAGAGAATTAAAGAATCTAATTGATGAAAGGAGAATCAGAAGGTCCAAAAGTCTTGATCCAAAGTCTTAATGAAAGAGCCCATCTTTTTTTTTTTACATAGATTTTTTTTTAATAATGCAGATTTCTTTCAGTAAAGTCAAATTTGCAAAATGTGAATTTATGGAAAGCAATAATTGTCTATATAAAAAACTGTTGATACTAAGGCTTTCAAATATATAACAGATTTTGTATTTTGCCTTTTCAATGTAATAAATGCTGACACATTTTTAAAGAATTTTATTTTCTATGATATTTCTATAAATATCTCAAATATCTATTGCAGGAAATGAAATATACTAAATTTACTAGCCACTTAACAGAATTAAAATTGGAAGTATTTTCCCTTTCTTTTCTAGGAGACAAAATAAAATATTTTGATTACACTACTGTCTTTGGAAGGATAAATCATGTTCCTTAAGGATTTTTAGGACTTAGTGTTAGATTACTTTTTTTTTTTGCCTCCTAGCCTACTTTTTAATAATAAGTCATTAAGGTTTAAAATTATTTAATGTTGTTTGGGTATTTTATAGTGGATGGCACGGTGGATGAATGAGCCCTTCTACAGCACCTTTCATTTTGGTCATCTAAATTCTCATCGACTATTTAGGAGCTTACTACTTTTCAAGACAGCCAGATTTAGGCAACTCTGATTATTATAGAATGCTTCCTGAAGAATGAAGCCAAAACCTTTCCTCTATATTCTACCCATTGGACCTAGTTCTTCACTGTGGAGATAACAATATGTGATCTCTATGCTATATGATCTTCCTTTACACATATATAAAGGGCTATTACCTCTCCCCCACGGCTTCTCTCTTCCTAGTTAAATAATGATTGATTCATTGAACAATTATTTATTGAGCAGCTACTGTATATAAAACACTACTTAGCACTGTGAGGGATGCACAGATATATAACATAACACTCTTGCCCCCAAGAATTTTCCTTCAGCTGTATGTTACATGACATGGTTTCAAGGCTGCCCTTCCTATTCATTATTTTGGCAAAGACCCATATAAAGTGTGGTGACTCAGAAAAGTAGGTACTTTCTTCCCGAACTCCCTGGCTTATTTCCCTTAAGTTACTAATACATTTTAGTTTCTCAGTAACTTAATATTAGAAACTTGTTTCCTCTCTGTCTTCCTAGTGAGGATTTGTCCTAAAGACATAATGTTCATGTCATCATCCTTTTCAAGAGATATAATTCTTGGACAGACTTTGCCCTTTTTTTTTTAGCTTATTTTTTCTTTTGAATACAAAATTTGAACCAGCCCCATTGAGAAACAGAAGTGATCCAAAATGGAACAGACTCTGAATTCTAAAAGGCTTGAGGATCTAGCAGAGAGGTGTGAATCTATTTGTGTGTAAACTTATATAGGACAGTTCATCTTGGACTTTTCATTTATAAAGGAATTCCTCAAAAAGTTGCTGAATTGACAGTAAATTGTAGCTTCCCTTCATTTCCTTGATTCCCACCCTTACCCTCTTCCATTCTTCTTTAAATATTGATTCACTGTTTTTCAAACCATTTACTCTATAGGGGCTCGCAAAATCAGAGTATGGAACAGAGAGCTTGTTTTACAGTCAACCAGCGAGCCTGTTGCCGGACTAGGACAAGCACTGGCATGGAAGTAAGTGGAGAAGAATACTGCTTTGTTTGCTAGCTCATGGTTACTTCAAGACCTTGACATTTCTTTTTCTGGACTCTCTTAAAACTCTGGTGAGAATGGAATTTCAATGCTGCTAGATTTTTATGTATTCTTTGTAGTTTGTCTTTGATAAGGTCTGACCTCACTGCTGTTTGTAGATCTCATTTGTGTAAAGGTCAAAGACTTGCTTTTGATTTTCAGTTCTCCATCAGAAATGAGTCTTGAAAAAGATTTTTCTGTTTGCTATTTCATCTCTTTGTATACTTGAATCTCTTATATAAGTTCTCTAAACAATCTAGTTCCTGGTCATGAAAGAGCTCCTTAGAAGTACCATCAGTTGAGATAATATATAGGATGTTCCAGAAGTCTTAGTGCAGTTTTAAGCGTTTATATTTTATATCAAGTACTTTGCAAACCTTTAAGAGCTATGTAAGTGTTAACTTATCGTAACTATAACTTATGTAACATTTGGACTTCCAGCTATCCAAAATTTGTTTCTGCTGCCTTGCTTATTCTCTTTTTTAAAAAAAATTTTTTTTAGGCAATTGGGGTTAAGTGACTTGCCCAGGGTCACACAGCTAGTAAGTGTCAAGTGTTTGGTCTGAGGCTGGATTTGAACTCAGGTCCTCCTGACTTCAGGGCTGGCACTCTATCCGCTGCACCACCTAGCTGCCCCTCTTATTCTTAGATGACAATAGAAGGAGCAACTTAAATTTTAGTTCTAGCCACTTTACCTCAGAGGTGTCAAACAAGTGGCTCTTGGGCCACAATGTGTTTTTCTGATGTGACCCACATGTATTCTTATGTTTGGTTAATGGCCACTGTTTCTTTCTGTGCTCAACACCACTGCTTAACCTCATTCTGTGAAGCAAATTTAAGTAGAGATTGAACTAACATTTGTAGAAGATTTACTTTTAAACTACATTGTTTTGGTCATACTCTTATCACAAAATATGGAATTGTACAATATGCCATATACACCTTTCACAAGAAATGAGTGAGAATATCTCATTAGACAGCAGAATAGATTTTAAAAAATCAGCGATTTTGTTTTGATCACATAAAATTGAAGAACTTTGACATGAATAAAATTAATGCAACTATTATAAGAAAGGAAGTGATCCACTGAGATGAAAATCTTTATATCATTATCTCTGATAAGGGGTAGATATCTAAAATTTGTAGGAGCTAACAGGAGTATATAAGACCCAAATACAGAAATGGTCAAAAGATATCAACATGCAATTTTCAAAGAAAGAATTGCAGACTATTAACAGGAAAAGATGCTTCACATTGCTAATAATAAGAGAAATGCAAAAGAAGACAAACTCTGATGTTTTACTTCACAACCGATGATGACAGAGGATGGGATTAGTCAATGGAGATGGGGAACAAAAAGCATATTGTTATAGTATTTTATATACTGTTTTGAGCATAGAACAAGTAGTCCAAACCATTCTGGAAAGCAGTTTTAAGTTATTCAAATAAACTAAAACATCCACACAGCCTTCAGTTACACATCTCATTTATTATGTTTAAAGGAAAAGCAAGCAACTTACAATAAGAGATTCACAATTTTATATACAGTTCTCTTTTTCTATTAATGTATATGGAAATTATCATAGGAAGGAGTAATTGAAACAAGGAAAATTCTGAGCTGATTATTTTAAGAACTCTCAAGGAATGAATGTAGCTTCTACTTATTGGGAAATCTAGTGAGAGTATGATTTATAAGAGTGGTAAATCTTTAATGGTTGTAAAAGAGACGAGGAATATTTTGGACCCACTACTAAAGAAGTGAAGTCATTTAACATGGAGATTTTATGGAAATTTTAAACTTTTTAAACATTAATATCACTTCCTTTCATCCCACTTTTCTCTGAAATAGTACCTTTTCTTTTAACAAAGTGCAATGAAGAAAAATACTAATTGGCAATGTCTGATAAAGGATGCTTCATCCCATACCTATAGTTCACTGTTTCTCTGCCAAGAAGAGGAAGGCATGCTTTACACTCCATTCTCTGAAGTTGTGATGGTTTGCTGCATTAATAAGAGTTATGATGCCTTTGGATGTTGTTTTCCCTTCTTGTGCTTATTATGTAAATTATTATCCTAGTTCTGCTTATTTTGCAGACCCTTTTGGGGACCCTTTTTACTTCTACTTTCTCTTGCTTTTGAAAAAAAAATCTCTTGGCCTTACTGAAATATTCTTTTGGTTTGCTTTAAGGCCTTCTGGTAGTTTGATTGCATCTACACAGAATAAACCTAACCAGCATGATGTTGTGTTTTTTGAAAAAAATGGACTTCTTCATGGAGATTTTATACTTCCTTTCCAGAAAGGTCAGGTAAAGGTAAGTGAGTAGGTCCATGATGAATCAATATTAAGCTTGCCATGTTGAGCAAACTTTCTGTAGCTGTGGGAAAGCTTTATGATTGTCTTTGGTATAAAAGGAGAAGTCTTATTAACTGATATTAATTAAATTAATTATTAATAAACACACAAGTTCTTAATAAGGAAAATCAATCAGTTATAGCTGGCATTTCATTCAGCAATCATTTTTTAAGCACTTTCTTTATGTAATACACTACACGATTCTTTTCTTCAAAAAAAAAGAGAGAATTGCTTTTGCAAAGTAAATTTAAAAAGCAAGGTGTGTCCCCTTCTTGATTGTGTTGAGAGGGATAAGTTTAATTTTTGCCTTTTTTAATGGGTCTGATATCATGGCTTGATAGATAGAGTTGCTTTTGAATTCGTTTGGATGTCTATTAAATATTTGTTGAATTCAGAATCCTTTCTTTTGATTATTATGAATTCTTTCTCATAGAAAGAATCATGCTTATATCTGATAGAGATAGACTGCATAACAAGTACAGCTGCTCTTTTGGCGGTTCCCTGCATTTTTTCATCTTTTTCATCTCAGCACTTAGTTGCCTTTGTACTGACTATTTGCTATACCTGGAGCAAATCAAGTCAGTAAGGATTTTGTTAAGGCCTCCTATGTGCCAGTAACTGAGCTAAGCCTGAGATTGTGCTTCCTCCTTAAATCTCTCTCTTCCTATGGCAAAGTACAAGAACTGTCTTCTGCATAAAGTCTTTCCTGATTCCCCTAACGACTAGGGCCCCCACTCCTTCACAGACTACTTTGTACCTCACTACTTTGTATATATTTGTATTTGTTCACTTTATATTTATGCTGTATATATTCATATAAGTAATCGATGTCTCCCCATTAGAATGTAAGCCTCTTGCGGTAAGGATTGTTTTATTCCTTGTACTTCAGGGCCTGACATATGTTTGTTGTTCTGTCATGACTAACTCTTTGTGACTGTGGACCAACTGTCTGGAGTTTTCTTGGCAAAGATACTGGAGTGATTTGCCATTTCTTTCTCCGGTCTTGTGCAGGCAGGGATTAAGTGCCTTACCCAGGATCATGCAGCTAGTAAGTGTCTGAGGTCAGATTTGAACTCTGGTCTTTCTGACTCCCGGCCCAGGGCTCTACCCACTGCACCACCTGGCTGTCCTACCTGCTATATAGTGCGTGCTTAATGAATGCTCACTCACTGGTTAAAATGCAGACTTTATGAGTAAGCTGGTGCTGAGTAGGTTAGTTGACTTCTCTCGAGAATTAATCTTGAGGTTGGACTCATTCAAAACTGTTTGGTTTAAGCAGACTTTGAGGAGTTGTGAAGTGCGTGGGACTGGGTGTGGGACACAGTCCCTTAACCTGGAGCTCAGAGTTTTATACTTAAAACAAGAGAGAGACGGATGCATACAGACATTCTTTTCTGAGCTCTTCAGCATAGTTTGTTCACTGTTTCAGACACTTCAAATGCAATTCTGAAAAACATCTGTTAATATATAATCTTACTCTCTTCTTTGAATATGGGAAAATTCATTGATGTTTGACAAGTTTATAACTTTTTTTTTTAAAGAAAACCTTATCACATCTCCACCATGGGTGCCTGTTGTTAAAAACATGACTCTTATTGAACATAAACATTGAATAAATGTCAAATTGAATATGTTTGTTTGAACTGATTTTTTGTCCCTTTTAGATGTAAATGGTTTTGCTCCTCTGGCGGAGAGAGATGGATTGTTGAAATGTGATATGTCCTCTATCACCCCCGATTTTCCCTGAAATAAAGTTATATTGGAGATGAATGAACTGTATTAGAAAATGGGAGTCTGTGTAGGGAGAGAAATTTGTTGTGTTTTATTGTTAATTTTACAAGACAATCACCTCATTACCAAGCTAATCACCAGTTAAAAATCAGATACCGCCTTTGAAAGCAACTTAGTCACCACTGAGGTATTATTTGAGATCTTGTCAGCTAAGCAGCCGATTAAGTTCTTGGAGCTCTTGATTTGTACAAAGGAGCAGAAACATTTCTAGCATCACTGAGTCTTTGGGTTTTGGAAACTTGAGTGAAAAGTCAGTGATAGTTAAAATACAATAACGACAGAATCTTTCTTACCAGGTAAATGAGCTGCTATGGAATTCAGATTCGACAGTCCTTGCACTTTGGCTGGAAGACCTTAACTTTGAAGAGAATGCAGGGCCAGCATCCTATGGTAAGATGGTGTAGAGTCACAGCTTTGCTTATCTTGAGTTTGGATAAAAATATTAGGATGGTAGGAAGGACAGGAGATCTCTTTTTTCATTCAGGGACTTCACAGTGCCTTTACTCTGTTCTACCATTTCCTTATTTTGTTTGTTTTTAATAATTATGCATGTGTATTTATGCAGACAGTTCTGTACATAAGTGGACCCTTCTGCAGACCTCTCTGTAAAGCAATTTTTATGTCATACAAATTTGCCCGTGGACATGGGGAAGGGAGGGATGTAGGAAGGCAAAAAAGAGGCTGAGCCAGTGGTGGGAGGGGGCCGGTACATGACTCAATAACATAAAGAACATTTGGGAGGCAGACACGTGACGGCCGATCGTAGACACAGATAGGAGAGGTCAGGTGACACACCAGGGAGGGGACAGACTTGATGAACAGAAGACAGACACGTGGCAGATGGACCTACTGGGGCAAAGGTCTCTTCTCTAGAGAGATCTTATGCTTGCCCCCAATCCAGCAGCTAGGCTGGGGAGGAGACAGGCTCTCTGCTCTTCCGTTCTTCTGCTTTTACTTGGAGGTTTTTTTGGGGGGATTTTTTTTTTGTTGTTGTTTTGTTTTGTTTTGTTGGTGGGGTAGTGGGAGGCTGTGGAGTGCCAAGGTGAGGGGCAGGAGAAAAGTTAGAGAGCATGGCACTGTGCAGTAAAGTTAACATTGGATTTTTTTGGATTGTGGATTTCTTTCAGAATTCTTTACATAATGTTAAATTTGCATAATGTGAATTTACATAAAGAAGAACTCTCTATGTAGGGAACTAAGTCAAATATACAAGAATAAGAACAGTTGATAAATGGTCAAAATAGACAGTTTTCAGAAAAAGAAAATAAAACTGTCAATAAGCTATCAATAGCCATATTAAAAAAAGTTCTTAAGTCACTAATAACTAGAGAAATGCAAATTAAAATAACTGAGGTACCAGCTCATATCCAATAGATTGGTTATTATAACAGAAAAAGAAAAATGGCAAGTGCTAAAGGGGATATGGGAAAATAGGCACACTAATACATTGTTGATGGAGCTATGAACTAGTGTAGTTATTCTAGAAAGCAATCTGGAACTGTGTCCACAAAGCTCTTAAGTTGTGCATGCCCTTTGACTCAGTGATACTGCTACTAAATCTGTACCCCGAAGAGGTCACAGAATGGAAAAGTACTCATACATATAAAAATAGTTATGGTAGCTTTTTTATTTTTATTTTTTGTGGTGGCAGAGATTGGAAACTGAGGGGATGCCCATCAATTGGAGAATGGCTGAACAAGTTACTGTATATGAATGAGATGAAATATTACTGTGTTATAAGCAATAAAGAGAATGGTTTCAGAAAAACCTGGGAAAACTTGTTTGAACTGAAGCGAAGTAAAATAGGCAGAACTAGGAGAACAGTGTAACAACAGTAATGTAAAAATAATCAATTTTGAAAGACTTATTAACTGATCAGCACAGTGATCAACCACTGTTCCTAAGAACTGGTGATGAAGCACCTATCCACCTCTGGATAGAGAGGTGATGGACTGAGGGCAGACTGAAGCCTTCCTCCTGTCTTCCTTCCCTCCCTCCCTCCCTTCCTACCTCCTTTTCTTCTTTTCTTCCTCTCTTCCTTCCTTCCTTCCTTCTTTTTTCATGACTATATGTTTGTAATGGGTTTTATTTTTCTTGTCATCTCAATGGGGAGGGGAGAGAGAGAATATGGAACAGAAAATAAATTCAAAATAAAATAAATAAATGCTTGTTCCTACCACCACTACCCTTTCTCTCTATGCCAAACTGTCTCTTGTTCATTAATTAACATGGCTCAACATGGTGATATTTACTTTAATAATATATAATTATTTTTCTCGAAGGATTCTTTTTGCTAATCCATGTTTCTTAGCCAGCTGAGTACTGAGTACAAGAATATGACCAAATTACTACTGTCTTGGCAGTGTACCTTAATTTCAAGCCAAGTACCTAGTACAGGGGTGGGGAACCTGCAGCCTCAAAACCACACGTGGCCCTCTAGGTCCTCAAGTGTGGCCCTTTGACTGAATCCAAACTTCACAGAACAAATCCCCTTGATAAAAGTATTTGTTATGGGGCAGCTAGGTGGTGCAGTGGATAGAGCACTGGCTCTAGAGTCAGGAGGACCTGAGTTCAAATCTGACCTCAGACACTTGACACTAACGTGTGACCCTGGGCAAGTCACTTAACCCCAATTGCCTCACCAAAAAAAGAAAAAGTATTTGTTCTGTAAAACTTGGACTCAGTCAGAAGGCTTCACCCAAGGATCTAGAAGACCATATGTGGCCTTGAGGATGCAGGTTCCCCACCCCTGACCTAGAATAAAAATCTTTTTGGTACTGAACTTACACATCTGAATATATAGTGATAGCAGTAAGTTCACAATTATATAAAGGGTAGGGTATTTTGTTAGTTATTTTTAAGGGCCATTTGCAGAATTTTGCCAAGGTATCTTCTGTAACTGTTACTCTGTGAACAGCCTTCCAAGAAAGAGCATCTTATGCCTTAGGATTATTTCTTTCTCTGAATTCCTGTTACCATGAAGTTCAAATCCAGGATAAAAGTAAGCATCTTTATGATTCCCCTTATTGATACCTGACATTTTCTTTCCATAGGAACCAGTTTTTTAAAGAAGTTATGATCTCTTGTTTTCTTCCCCCCCCCAACTGAACCCTCCCTGTTAACAAAAAAAAAAATAGCTAAGCAAAACTATTAGCATCGTGACTACTTCTGACCATATTCTACCCTAGTTGTCAATTTCTTGCTTTTTCAGGTCAAATGGCTAGAGAGCTGTTACTGCCTACACTTTCACACTCTTGCAAGTAATAGGAAGTTTAGTTAAGTCTGTATAGCTTTTAACAGCCCTGTTATTTTCTCCTATAGTTCAGCTGTGGACAGTTGGAAACTATCACTGGTACCTTAAACAAAATCTACACTTCAGTAATTACAAAAAGAGCAAGATTGTGTCCTTGACCTGGGACCCAGTGACTCCATACAGATTACATGTCCTTTGTCAAGGATGGCATTACCTCTGCTATGACTGGCACTGGAGTACAGACCGGAGTGCCGGAGAGAATGCATGTGACCTAGCAAGTGTGGCTGTCATTGACGGAGGTAAGTCTAATCAGGGAGAGCCAACATGCAAACAGTTATATACAAGGGTAAATTGGAGGTAATCTCAGAGGGAAAGCACTAGTGCAAAGGTGGTCTAGGAGAGGCTTCTTGAAAAGTCTGTAATGACTTGGGCTCAAAGAATCTATTCTAGATCTTTGTGATTGCTGTTATCTTAGATGTTTCTTTTATCAAGAGCCATCTCTTTCCTAATATTCTCTAGAGCAGAAATCTCAAACATACTGGGCTATGAGAACCAATAATTGGGAAATATTTAATAAAATAAATAAAAATAAAATAGAACATAGGTAATGTTAGTAGGTGATTTTAAAAAGCTCAGTATAGCAGTCTCTGGCAGAAACTAGGTATAGAGCAATATTTTACACCATTTACTAAGATAAAAGTCAAAATGACCTAGATGTAAAAGGAGATATCATAAGTAAATTAGAAGACTATGGAACATATTTCCTATCAGACCTAAGAATAGGAGAAGAATTTATGAATAAACAAAGTATTGTGAGATGTAAAATGGAATTATATTAAATTAAAAAGGGTTTGTACAGATAAAAACAGTGTAGCCAAGATTAGAAGGAAAGCAGAAAACTAAGGAAAAAATTTTATAGACAGTTTCTCAGATAAAGGTCTTATATCTCTAATATATAAAGAAATTTGTCAAATTTATAGGAATATGAATCATTCCCCAATTGATAAATGGTCAAAGGGTATGAACAGATGGTTTTTTGATGAAGAAATCAAAGTGACATATAGTATTATGAAAAAATGCTCTAAATCATTATTGATTAGAGAAATGCAGATTAAAGCAACTTTGAGATATCATCTGACACCTGTCAGATTGGCTAAAATGATAGAAGGGGAAAATGACAAATGTTGGAGGGGATGTAGAAAAATTTCACACTGTTGGTGGAACTATGAACTGATCCACCCATTTTGGAAAGCAATCTGAAATTGTGGCCAAAGGGTTATAACACTGTGTATGCCCTTTGACCCAGAAATACCACTATTAGGGTCTATTTTTCAAGGTGATCAGGGAAAAAGGAAAAGAACCTATGTGTTCTAAGCTGTAGCAGCTCTCTTTGTGGTGGCAAAGAACTGGAAATTGAGGGGATGCCTATCATTTGGCAGGAGTGGCTAACAAATTGTGGTGTATAATTGTGATGTAATACTACTGTGTTGTAAGAAATGATGAGTTGGTTGATTTTAGAAAAAACATGCAAAGACTTACATGAAATAATGAAGAGTGAATGAGCAGAACCAAGAGAACATTGTATACAGTAACAGCAAAATTGTTTGAGAATAAGTGTGAATGACTAAGCTATTCTGAGTATTGTAAGTACTCAGATCACCTACAAAGAACCTGTAAAAGAAGATATCCACCTGTAAAGGAAGATATCCACCTCCAGAGAAAGAACTGATAAATAGAAGTATGCATAATATTTTTTACAGATATTTAATAGGTAGATAAATATCTGTGTCAAACGGTAGCTTTGAGGGAGGGAAACAGTTCAGAACTAAAAATGTAACAAAAAATAAATTTTTAAAAAAATGAAGTCAGTATACTTCTTATGTTAGCAACCCTTCCCCACTTTCTATTTGAGTTTGATATCACTGTTCTAGAGTTTTGCCGCTAAATGAAGATAAGCTCAGTGGTTTATAGTTTACAGACAATAAACTACCTTCCCTTTTTTGAAAATTGGGCCATTTCCCCATTTCTATTCCTGAAGTGCCTGTCCTGTTCTTTTGGATATCACTGACCACCTCAGCAATTCTTGGCCATCCCTGGGGGAGGAGAAACCCTCCCAATATAAACAGCATATATTTGGATGCCCTTTGTGTCTCCTTATCTGGTAATGCTAATGGACATTCCACCATAGCCTTTAAGCTTGTTATTACGATTTTCTTTCGTTTTACGTTTGTTTGTTGCAGAGACAGAAAAAGTAAGATAGATTTTAAGGAAAAATTAATGGAGATATACTACTGCCATCTCTATTTAGTTATGCAGTATTATTTAAATGCCTACTTTTTAATGACAGCATCATTGTAGCTAACCCTTGATGTACTGATTTGTTTTTCAATTGAAGACAAGGTATTGGTGACAGCCTTTCAACATTCTGTGGTGCCTCCACCTCTCTGTACCTATGAGTTGCATCTTCCACATCCTGTGAACCAGGTCATGTTCTGTGCACATCCTAAAAAAAGCAGTGATCTTGCCGTTCTTGATGCCAACAACCAGATCTCTGTCTATAGATCTGGTATGAGTGTTTTTTTGTTTGTTTGTTTTGTTTTAAATGCATAGATTTTTGTTTTTCCTTGTTTTATTCTGATAGAGACCTTGATCCAAAAAAATAAAATAAACTCTACTGTTGTATTTTAATATATAAAAAATTTTTAAATTTAATACTGCCTTTGGGGTGTATTTTGATATTAAATTGAACTAAGGGTTACTTTATGTTTCTGTTGGCTTATAAGTAATTCTTGTAGAGCATCATGAGCTTGAAGAGTGGGTGTCTAAGGGTATGGTTGTACCTGGGGGATATACAATAGCTATGGGATTCCTTCTTTATTAAAACCAAAATATAAATTTTATGTGATATTTGTACTCTGAGTTACAGTCACTATTGGGCAATTTTGCTTAAACTGGGGAGGGATTATATTTTGTGAGGGCAGTTGTTTAAGTGTTGGGAAGCATCTTCTGTGTCAAAATATTTTATCAGTAAGTAAAATTTGATGCTTTCCGATACTGTGAATTAACTTTTGGTTTTATTTGTGATTTATATAATTATTTTATAAAAGCCTTGACTTGTTCTGTAAGGACCAATTTTTTTAAACTGGAAAATCCTTACTTGTCATTCTCTCGGCTAGTGCCTTCTACCCTTCCCCTTCTCCCTGCCTCAGCCATCTAGTTCCTTAATATTTGTTATAGAAATGAGAAACAATGTGCAAGAGTCATGGATAAGTTAGGTAAATCAGCTTCTATGTGTTTCAGTTTCTTCAATAAAAATAAGGAGCCTGTGATCCCTACTTTAATCTACTTTTAAAGAATGATCAGTCATTCCAAATAAAAAAATAAGAAGACATTATTCTGTTCTGGATCAATATCTCTGTGTGGGGAGGGGGGATAGTGTCCCCTCAGGCTTTCACTCCTTACTGTGTAGTAATGCATTTATCAAGTAGTTTGATGGTAATGAAGGAAAAATTGTAGTGAATTGTATTCTTGCATATGTGTGTGATGATCATAATTACATTTGTTTTTTAGGTGGTACTGCAGATTTAGACCCCACAGTGAAAGTAGGAGCTGTAGGGGGAAATGGATTTAAGGTTTCTGTTATGACCCCTCACCTGGAAAAAATATACAAGTAGGCATTTTTTTTATGATATGATGCTGCAGTGTGGAGTGGAATAGAACCTGACCTGCTAAGTCACCTTTGAGAAAAATAAATGTTTATTTAATTTTTTCAAAGATTTCTTAGTCCAGGGTATTGCCCTTTACCCCTGCTTTTCTCCTTTTGGTGATACTATCTGCTACCCCTTCAGGTGTGGGTTCCTTTTCCCCAGATCCCTGGAAGTGAAATACTTTGAGCACTCAAAAATTTGATCTACATTCTCTTACTCTTTCTTACAGTTTGCCTTAAAACTGTTCCCATTATTTCAAATATGCAAAATAAGATAATGTATATTAAAATGCTATACAAATGCAAAGTATTATATTTATAATTTGTATATATCTACTCAACAACACTTCTGCCAGTTGAACTAAAGGTTCATTTAACTGAAATACAGAAATTGTAATAGAAATATGAATATCTGACTAATCTTAACAGTATTTACTTCATTATATCACATAGAGCAGTTAACCTGGGATCTGAGAACTTGGGTTGTTTTAAAAAATATGTATTTTGATAATTGTATTTCAGTATAATTGCTTTCTTTTGTAATCCTATGTATTTTGTGTTGTTCATTTAAAAACATTATTGTGAGAAGGGGTCTGCAACACAAAAAAGTTAGCCCCTGTGTAGAGGAAATTAATTCAGTAGGCTTTTCCTCTTCAACATATAGATGACTTTTCTGGCAGACTTTTACTTTAAAATTGTGCTTGTTCTTATCCATACTAAATATGAAATTCAGAAATACTATTGAAATATAAAGTTTATTACTGATCTGTAATTGAAGCTCAGCCTATTAGGTTTTTAATTAATTAAAATAATTAATTTTTTGAAATTAATTAAAGCAATCACCTTGTTTTAATTGAAGGATAATGCATTATTTTGAGAGATAAGTGGTATACTGCAGAACTGCTACCCACCAGATTAAAATGTAATTGGGAGATGTTTAACAAAAAAATGAAAATACATTACAACATAGATAATATTCATTGAAGTTTTCTAAGTCAATATGCTGCTGGGATCCCTTTCTATTTGGGTTTTACCTCACCGGCATAGTGGATTGACGCCCAGTCTTTGATCCTGAAAGGATTGGGTTTAAATCCTGCTTCTGATACATGCTAGCTATATAATCATAGGGAAGTTACTTGACCTTTGAAGACCCCAGCTTGACTTGTAGATGGACTTTGCACATCCGGATTTCCTTACACAGATGAAATCACAAGTTTAAACCACAACAAAAGATACTAATTTGCAAATTACCTTTTCTTTTTGGTAGATTGATCATCATTAGTTTTTGGCCATGATTTATCTTTATTTTAGAATAACGGCAAAAATAAGAACTAGCATTTATATAGCACTTTAAGGTTTGCAAAGAGGTTTACAAATATCTCATTTTATCTTCAAAATGCCCTTGGGAAATAGGTACTATTATTCCCTTTTTTACAGTTGTGGAAACTGAGGCAAACTTGAGATAAGGGACTTGTCCAGAGCTATGTATCTGGTAACAGTCTGAGGTCAGATTTGAACTTAGGTCTTCTTGACTCCAGGTTCAGAAATCTCTCTACTGGACCTTTATATAATCAAAGAGCAATATAGTTGCCAAGAAACCTGAGTAGTTTATTCTATTACATATTATCATCATTTGTATAAATTGTGTATTCCATTGCACAGCTTGCCTTCAGATTTTTGTTGGCAAAAGTATGCGGTAAAATGTATTGTAGAAAAGATCTCGTTTACTTTTGTTTTCAGGTAGCCTTCTGCACAGCAGAAGGAAAGATTTTAAAACCAGTTATCATATTTCTCTATCATAACTTAGAGCAAGTGGAAACCAGAGCATAGCAGTCTAAGAAGTGACAACTTGTTTTAGGCTAGTGTTTTCTGGTGGCCTGAGAAATGATGCCTTTATACTTTACCATGAAATCAATAGCATGGAGTTCTGAGCAAGGAAATAGGGTGGCAAGATTTAAGAGTCTTTTATCTCCTAAGTAATGTATTTGCAATGTGAATTCATTGTTTATTTTTTTAAAGTGTTGTGAATTCCAAGAACATAATATATACTCAGGTACAAATGAAAATACATTCAAGTCATTTTAGCTGTTCAGAGCATAAAAGTTTTTAATAATAACAAAATATTAGTTTTAAAATTTAAAGATTACTTTAAATTTACAGGAGCAATTAAAATTGCAAAAGTAGTTTATAGATGACATACAAAAAAATTTCAGTTTGCCTTTAAAACTTTATTGATGTCTTGAGTTTCTTGAATATTTTAAATAGAATTCAGTTGGAGGATAAAGAAGATCAGGAAGTAAATCCCTTGAACTTGTGCCTTCTCACTTGGATCCAAGAGGGTGCTTTCTTGGCTGTCAGTCATGGTCAGACTGGCCCATGTTCTCTTGTGCACCATTTGACTGTGGCCTCTTCTGAAACAGAGGACAAAAGTGGACGTCTGAATATCAGGTATTAGGAACTTTTGGATGTTTTTGATTCATTAATAATAAAAATGAAATTATGATGTTTGAACAAATATTTATTGAATTGACTGTCACTTGGTAATACATTGGTAATACAAAATTCGATGATATATGCTTGAAAATCTTATAGGAGAAATAAGACAGGAACAAATATACAAAGCAGAGCCTGATAAATATAGGAAAGGAATAAAAAAGAAAGCCATGAGATTTCAGAAGAAGAGAGAACTCGGTTCCCTTTAACAAGATAAGAGGAGACAAGAAAACACTCATTTGAGGATGAGTAGGATTTAAACAGGCAAATGTTGGAAATAGGAATAAGGAAATAATTGGCATTCCCCTCCAGGTAGAGGGATGGATGAGCACAGGTTTTGAAGCAGAAAAGGAAAAAAGGAGTTCAAAGAATGGCAGATAGGCTAGTTTTACCACCCTATAATCTGTGTGACTTGGAATAGTGTAATCTTAGATGGGAAAGATGATTGGAGACAGATCATTGAAGACTTTGAATGCTAGACTGAGGAACTTAAAATTTTATTCTGTAGAGAGTAGGGTGCCAGTGAAAGTGTTTGGGCTGGGAATTAATTTGATCAGGACTCCGCAGTGATCAGTCTGGCAGTACTATATGTAAGATGGATTGGAGGGTAAGAAGTCTGAGATCAAAAGATTGGTAAGGTAGCAGTAGGTCAGATGAGTAGTAATGAAATGCTGTACAAGGAGTAAATGGACGGTGGATAAATTCAAGAGATCTTAGATTCTGTTGTCATGAATTTTTTACACTGAACAAGTTGGGCTTTTGCCTTGTGTCTAGCAAAGAGCTTTTCCTACAGAAAAAGCAAGTCTTTTTATATTTGTGTTCTGACAGAAGCTTTTGTGACCAAGAAAGTAGTGTACCTACTATAAAAGCATAGTCCTTATTTAGCGTGCAGTATTGCATCAGGTGGAATTAAATATTTTTAGGGAAAGCTGTCAAAAACATGCCATTTTTTTTTCAAATTTGAAATTATCTCATGTAGAGACACAGAAAGAAGACTAGTAATAACAGTAATAAAACGCATTAAATTTACATAGCACTTTATGTTTTACAAAGTGCTTCCCTCACATCTGTCGTGTAGGTAGTACAAGCATTAGTATTTAACTGGTGAGGAAATCAAGGTACCAAGAAGCTGTTACTTCCCCAAGGCCATAGGACTTGTACATGATGTTGGTTGGACTCCAATCTAGGTTTTCTCACCCTAAGCCTGGACTTTATTCCACTGTACCATGCTTGCCTCTGTATGGAAATAGAAGAAGTCATGCCATGTGGAAACCAGTTCTTATATTCCTTTCCTTGCTAAAACCAGGAAATCTGTCAGATAATTGTTTGTTCCTCTCTCATTTCTGTTAGCTCATCAGTGACTGTGGATGGAGTTGTGATCAGTCTGTGTCACAATCCCAAAACCAAGTCAGTGGCACTACAATTAGCTGATGGACAAATCCTCAGATACCTTTGGGGTAAGTATAAAAATTCTATATAATAAGTTTTATGGGTTTTCCTTATAAATTTAAATGGAAGAGTTTAGCTATCATACTTTTTAGGGTGTGCCAATAAAGAAACAAATGCTAGATTTTTTTTTTCTTTTTGTTGAGGCAATCAGGGTTAAGTGACTTGCCCAGGGTCACATAACTAGGAAGTGTCAAGTGTCTGAGGCTGGATTTGAATTCAGGTCCTCCTGACTCCAAGGCCGGAGCTCTATCTACTGTGCCACCCTAGCTGCTCTTAAATGCTAGATTATTTATAACCATGGGTTGGAACTTCTGTCTGTCTACTGTATCATTTTTCTATCTGTTAGTCTTTTAGAAAAGTGTAATATATTTCATTGAGCCTTTTTCAGGGTTTGAATTCTTGCCTTTTAAAATGTAATTTATATTGTTAAATGTATTATTCCTCCTTTTATGTGTTTTGGAGGGTATAAATGATTTGGTGTACTACTTTAATATTGTTCCACATCACCTGATTAAGTGCCTTAAAACTTGTGCTATTGTTTCTCTGAAAGTATCAAAATCCAAAAAGGAATGCTTTTGTATATATTTATAGAATCTCCAACTCCTGCTATTGAAATATGGAAGGATCGCAGTGGTTTTGCTGTCCAGTTTCCCTACCCGTGCACACAGACTACACTGGCTGTGATAGGTGGTGAAGTAAGTGATCCCGGGAGAGGACTTCTCCAAGAGGGAATTCTGTGCTAGAAACAAATCACCCTGTGCAGCTGACTTGTGTGTGCTTGGCATAGATAGAGGAAGAGTTTAATAAATGCTTCTTACTCCTTCTTTGAGTGCATCAAGGTGGAATCCAGACCTTATTGTGCAAGTGTACATCCTTGTTGCACAAAAAATTCAGTGGTGGATTTATTCTGTACTCACTTTTTGGGTTCTATAGGATTGAATGGAAAGATAATCGGTGCTCAGAAAGCACAGAATATTAGGAAAAGCTGTACATATAACATGTTATCGTACCCTGTAAATGTGGAATGTTCTGGTAACCATGACAAAAATTTAGATTCTTCCCATATAGAGTACTATTACTATATATTTGAATATGCTTCAATCAGTCATTGGTCTTAGCAATGTGGGTATTTCCTCTAATGGTGCAGATTGCCACCTATCCACACTTTCTCAGCCTATCTGAATCTTGCCCCATGTTTTTCTCATAAACTTCCCCCTAGATGGTCCACCCAACATCCTGGGAGCCTTCTTCCATGTTTTTTAAACAAAGGTTGGCCACTTTACTTTATGACTGGTCTGCATCCTCATCCAACCATTCATCTCTTTACATTGTTTCTTGTGTACAATTCAGTATTGTCAGTATTCTGCAGCCTATTTATGCCCACCATATATCTCTGCATTGCTCTTTGAATGATCCATAATTTTGATTCTTTAGAGATTGTGGTATTCCTAGTCATGTTGCATCATTGGAAGGCTTTTAGTATTAAAAAGTTGAGTTTTCGTTTCAAAGAGAAACTTGGGTAGTTGAAAGGGTAATTTAATTTTCCAAATGCAAACCAGCCTATCTCCTTCCTGTTTAATTCTGGGCCAGGCTTATTTAAATTTGCATTGCATGTACAGAATGTATGTCCTGATAGGCTCCAACTGTATATCATGATCTAGAGAATAAACATTCTTTATTAACTTTTCTTTTTTCTGGTGAGGGTTGTTAAGCCTAATTCCTTTGAGTTGTTAGTTTTAATAAGGGAACTTTATAATATTCTGGAACTTGATACAATCACCAAAATGCTGTCTGCAAACAGCAGCAACATCTTACAGTTGAACTCAGTGGTAGTTATTCTTCATGACAGTGAAGGTACCCTTAGTGAACTAATGCCTTCCCATTTTGTGCTTCTCTTAGTTTTGATAATCAGGATCATCACAGTACTTGTGTTGCAACTGTGAAGGAATCTCGTATGATATTAAAGTACGCAGGGGAGGGAGATTGTTGGAAGAGAACTTTCAAGGCTATTTTTTAAAATAATGAACAAACTGTAAACACAATTAAATCTTGTGTTTTCTGTACCTGTTAGTCAATTGTGTGACTATAAAGGTATGATCCATTCTAGAGAATCCTTTGCAAAAGCTGCCCTTTTCCATTCTAATGTTTTTATCACATGTATCTTTGATATGTATATAGATCATTTTCAAAGATTTTTTAAAGGCTTTATTTAGTAATTTATTTTCCCCCAGTTACATGTAAAAACAATTTTTAACATACATATTTAAAACTTTGAGTTCCAAATTCTCTTCCTTCCTCCTCCTCCCCTCCTCCCCTCCTCCAAATTGAGAAGGTAAGCAATTCGATATACATGTGTAGTCATGAAAAACACTTCCATAATAGTCATGTTGTGAAAGAAAACATATACAAAAAAAAAACCACCTCAAGAAAAATAAAGTAAAAAAAAGTATGCTTCAGTCTGTATTCAGACATCATCAATTCTTTGCCTGGGAATGGATAGCATTTTTCATCCTAAGTCCTTTCAAATATTTTTTTGAAGAAGTGAATGTAGTCATATGGGTCCTTAGATGTTGATATCCTTTCGATTGCCTATTTTCATTTCTATTGGCATCCATACTTTTCCCTTCAGGTGTTCATTACCTCCTTCTTTTTTCAGATAGATTGAGAGTCTGTCCTTTAATGTTTTCAGGATCCTGTCCTTTACAGTAATGGTTTCTTCTGTGCCCTAGTTCACTTGCTCTTTCCATTCTCATCATCTTGATTACCATTTTTATTTCTTCCTATAGTTATAATATCAATGATGATCAAAATAGTTTGTTATGGAAATGTTGATGGTTGTGTTTTTGCTAGTAAAATATAGTAAGGTAAATTATTCTAGGTTATAACTGTTATTGACCAAGAAAACAAAAAATTCAGCTTTTCTGTCCAGGAATACATTTTCCTAATTCTCCTGGCTCACTCCAAGTGGAAGGGCCTCTGAACCCAGATCAGTTTAACCTTTCTTAACATATCTTTAGTTAATCCTATTTTTTACTTTCTAGTGGTTTGTACCCTTTCAATTGTTATGACCAAACCTTTGGAGAAATTCTTTCTGACAGCAAACAAAGCAGCTTCTAATTTTTTCTCAAAATTGGGTTAGGAGGGAACATGTGAGGAAAGAAGTTGCATATTAGATTGGCTCAGCAAAATTCATCTTTTGGACTAAAAAAAACAAACGAGCATTAGGAAAAGCTTGATCTTTTTTTAAGACATTAAAATATCCAAATGAGCATTCTAGGAGAGATGGTATTGTCCCTGTACTGTCACTAGTGAAAAATTAGGGTGGACCTCACAATGTACATTTTCTTTTTTTTTTGCAGGAATGCATCCTGGGACTGACTGACAGGTGCCGCTTTTTCATTAATGACATTGAGGTATCTAGGTTAACTTTTAAAATCGATCCATTGAGCATAGCTTAGAGTATAGGCAAAATGCTGACTTTGTCTCCCATGCTTTATTCTCCGCTTTTGTAGGTTGCATCAAATATCATGTCATTTGCAATATATGATGAATTTTTGCTGCTGACAACCCACTCTCATACCTGCCAGTGTCTGTACTTGAGAGATACTTCTTTTAAAGGTGAGTTTTCAGATAAGAAGTATAATCAACTATGAAAGAAGTTCTCTGTCTCCTTCTAAAAACTTGATGATTTTGTGTTCTTGCTTATTTTTTCATTTTTATTTTTTAAATGTGGGAGAGTGTAAAGAATCTTGGGATGTAGCTTAGTCACTTCATTTATTTATAGACAGGATAATTAAGCCATTCTAAACCAGTTAGAATCTGTTCCATGTCCCATTTTTAAAAGTCTCCAGAAAATAAGATTCTGCAACTCTCTTTAATGATCCCGTTAGTAATCCATTCTAATATTCACTGGTTGTCTTGTCAGAAAATGTTGCCATATATCTGACCTCCTAAATCCATCATTCTACAGACTAGGTCTCTTTCCTCATATTTTATATACAGTAGCAGTAAGAAAGGATTGCTTAGCAAACATATTTTCCTCTTCCAGCGTTTCCTTTATTTTGTCCACCATCTGAAGGAACCAGTAATATTTTAGTTTGCTTAAAAAGACAAGGTCCTTTCTACTCTGTTTCTTCTGCATTTTAAAAGTTACTGCTTTTCACTTATCCTAATGTATTATACTTAATTTAATAATTCCTCCCACCACCACCCCTTCCATTTATCAGCAGCTCTGGGAGTCTGCTTTTTTAATATAATTACATTAGACCATTCTGCTTGAAAGTTGAAAAGCTGCCCATAAATTTTTTTTTCATTTTGTTTTTCTTTTTTTTGAAGGCAGTAGTTAAGGGGATTCTCGTCCATATTAGGGAAATAAAACTTATGGGCAAAAATAAATATTACCAGTTTTGCTTGAGGCGTGAAAGATCCTGGGTAACATTTTATTTAGAGTAAGTTTTTTGAGGAGGCTTAGGCAGTCTAGGTTCCCTAGCCACCTCTTTATATCTCTAGAATAAGGGTCATCCTGAACATGAGGCATTTTGTTATCTCCCTCTTTGTAAATAGGGTAGGATGGATGTTATTAAGTAGACAGGTATAATGTTGCCATAGCACTAAAAAACAGAAATCTATGTTTGCTAAGTTCTGTAGATGTAGGTCCCATTCTCAATTCCTCAGTCTGGGTCTCATGAACCAGAGGCCTGTAGTACCCTTCTATTCTACTTCCATGATGATTCCCCTCAGGAGTAATTATAATATAATTATGTCACATAATTATATATTAATATATTATTATATATAACATATACAAATATGTTATATAATTATAATTAGTAAGTATAGACAGTTTCAGTCCCAACACGCAACAGCATCTTTTCTGTTAGCAGCAGCTTTCACTTGTTACTTCAGGCTTGTGCACTTTAGTCATCAAAGGTTATAAGGCTCCAGGCAGCTCATAACTTACCTAAACCTATGTCACACATCACAGGCTGCCACAGCTGCTTTCTCAGGACGAGGAAGGACAAGCGGTTTTTTTGTTTTTGTTTCTTTGCATTATTGCCCATCTTCCTAATCTTGTGTTCAGATGCCAGGCGTTATGTTAGGGTCTGGGGATACAAAGAGACAAAAGGTAGTCTCTGCCCTCAAAGAACTCACAATTAACAATTGGAGGAGATAGTATGCAAATATATACAAAGTAAGAGATATACAGGATAAACAGGAAATAAATAACAGGGAAGGCACTCGAATTAAGAGGGGTTGGGGAAGGCTTATTGTGGAAGGTGGGATTTTCATTGGAACTTAAAGGAAACCAGGGAAGTCAGTGGGCAGAGCAGATGAGGGAGAGCATTCCAGGCATGGGGGATTGCCAGAGAAAATGCCTAGAGTCAGGAACGGAGTGTCTTGTTTGTGGAAGTGAAGCCAGTGTCACTGGATGGAAGAGTACATGTCAGAGTGTAAAGTGTAAGAAGACTGGAAAATTAGAAAGGGGTTGAATTACAAAATACTTTGAATGCCAGAGTATTTTATATTGATCTTAGAGGCAAAGGGGAGCCCCTAGAGTTTATCAAGTGAGTGTGATGTGATTGAAAAATCACTTTAAGGGAATGAATTAGAGTGGGGAGAGACTCAAAATAGGCAGACCCACCAGTAGGCTATTTCAGTAGTCCACGAGTGAGGTGATCAGAGCCTCTACTAACATGTGGGCAATGTCAGAGAAGAGAAGGATATTTTCTAGAGATATTACAAAGGTAAAATTGACAGGCTTTAGCAAAACAGATTGGATATAGAGGGTGAGAGATAGTGAACAGTCCAGGATGACTCCTAGGTAGTGCGCCTGGGGGACTGTGAGGGGGTACTACCCTCTACAGTAATAGAGAAGGTCAGAGCAGGGGAAGGTTTAGGGGAAAAGATGAGTTCAGTTTTGGACACATTGGATTTAAGATGTCTACTGACATCTATCTGGACATCAAAATGTCTGAAAGGCAGTTGGGGATGCAAGATTGGAGGTTAGCAGAGAATTTTGGGCAGGAAAGGTAGATTTGAGAATCATCAGCATAGACTTGGTAATTCAGTCCATGGGAGCTGATGTTGTTCTACAGAATGGTTAAAGCAGTTTACAATTCCATCAGCAGTATATTTGTGTGCTTGTTTTCCTGCAGCATCTCCAACAACCGCCATTTTTTCATTTTGTTTTCTTTGCCAATCTCATGAATGTGAGGGAGAACCTCAAGAGTTTTTTAAATGTACATTTCCCTTACTAGTTATCTGAAGCATTTTTTCATATGATTGTTGATAACTTTTCTTTTTTTAAGAACTGCCTTTTCATATCCTTCAACCATTTATCTCTTAAGGGAAATGGCTCTTGTTCTTATATATTTGAATCTGTTCCCAATTAGTCTTTGATACCGGCCCTTTATCAGAGAAAAGACTTTTTTCCCCATTAAGTTTCACTTTTTTGTTTTTTTCTATATACATTGTTGTAGTCACTGTATATGTTGTTTTTCTGGTTTTATGTACTTCACCCTACATCAGTTCATATAAACTTGTCCTCTGCATCTCTGAGTTCTTCATATTCATTGTTTCTTGTAGCACTCTATTGTAGTCATGGAGTTGATTGCATGTTGGTATGTCTTATAAATAGGCTAAGTTTTCTTAGTCCTCTGTTTGAGCCTGAGTACAATTCTTTGAAGTTCCTATAATATATCTGCATCCTTTTTCAGTCCAGACCTTCACTGCATATAGTTGGGTGATTATGGTAATTTTTCACCTTGTTTTACTATTGTGATATTTTCAGCTTTCCAAGCAGGTCTGACCAACAGCACTGCTTCTAATGAGGAAACTCTCCGGAAAGTAGAAAGAGGCTCCCGCATTGTCACTGTTGTGCCACAGGATACAAAGCTTGTATTACAGGTCAGCTTTTTTTTTTAAAGGTAATTTTTACTATATAATTGATACTGCAATTGAAAATATGTCCAGAGGAAGCCGTTGCCCTTGAGATTTCTTCTGTGAAAAGTCATCCAAAGCTTTTATTAAAAGCTTTGTAGACAAAATGTAGACAAAATCCTGCCCACAAGGAACTTTGTTGGAGGGTTCACCTCTATTGATAGCAAAGCAAGAGTCAGATAGAGATTCATCATCATCAAAAGATAGTTTAATGTTGAGCCTCTACACTAAGTCTGTGCCAGAAAGTGTGCCAGTTACCTTGCTCCCATTTCCCTTTGGACTGGGAGGCTATTATCTGTCTGCTTTTTTTTTTTTAATGAAATTTATTATATTATTTACATTGTTATGTTAAAGATGCCAAGGGGAAACTTAGAAGTTGTTTATCATCGAGCCCTGGTTTTAGCTCAGATTCGGAAGTGGTTAGACAGGTGAGTACCATATACAGTTTCACTATTTACAGTATTGTCAGTGTGATGATTGTGGGGGTTTTTATTGGCATTAGGAAAATTTTAGAGCCTGAAAGAAAAATTGCCTTTGAACAGCCTTGTGAGTTCTTTCTGCCTATGATTCCTGTCCCGACAGTAATCTTTTAAGAAGTTCAATGAACTCTGGCATTTGATTTTTTTTTTTTTGTGCTCTTGAAAGTAGAAATCCATTACTACATTCTTGTGATAGAAATTTATTTTTTTTTGTGTATGAGAGATAATGTACTTGTAAATTTTTTTTTATAATAGTGAAAACATTCTGGTTCCACTGAAATGAATTTTTCTGAAATATGTATTTTCCATCTTTTTTTTTTATTATCTTACCACAGGCTTATGTTTAAAGAAGCATTTGAATGTATGAGAAAACTGAGAATTAATCTAAATCTAATTCATGATCATAACCCTCAGGTAAATGTCTAAATCTCTAATATTTTCGTATATACATTCCTCAGATTCATAAGGGAATAGCAGCTCACTTCTGTCCTATACTTAAATCTTCCATCTGGAAAGAAACAATTAAGGCTGAAATGAGAGAAGAAAAATAATGAGGAAAATTTTCAAAGAACTAACACTGACCTTGAATACTTTAATTTTAGAATTAGTATGAGAGAGTGTACATAAAATTGTTTTAAAATTATACATTTACGTATTGTGGAGTCATTTCAAGGCAGAAGTTTATTAACTCTAAACATTTCCTTTTGTTTACCATCTTTTTGTGTTTGTTATTTGACAAACTGAAATCATTTTTGCTTTTTTATCAGGCATTTCTTGAAAATGTGGAAGCCTTTGTAAAGCAGATTGATTCTGTAAATTATATCAACCTGTTTTTCACAGAATTGAAGTAAGTGTTGGGAGATTTTTACCCTCCTCCTTACATGCTTTTTATTACTTAGAGCTTGTTCAAAAATGGAATGGGCTATAAAGTAATTTATTTCCCTGTCACTTGAAGTATTCAAACATAGGCTAATAGAGATGTTTTAGAGGGAATGTTTATTAGGTGGAAGCTCATACACAATGATTTTTCTGGTTCTTAGAAGACCTCTAAGAGGCTGTAATCTCTTTGAACAATGATTCTTAATTTTGATGTCATTAGGAATTGAAATAAATTTGAATGACTTCTTTTGGGGACGTGAATAAACTGCTAGGATTTACTTCTGGCATTTTTGATAAAGACAAATATGAGATTTTTTACTGTTTAGAACTGTATTGTTGGTCCCTACAACTTTTTTCATTGTTTTACTTAGGCACATTTGGGTGTAAATTAATAACTGGATTCATGTGATGGGGTTCAACTAGTGATATTTCATAGACACACACACACTCACATGCTTTTTTTTTGTTAGGGAAGAAGACATTACAAAGACTATGTACCCTCCTCCAGTTGCCAACAATATCCAGATGACTAGAGGTCCTGATGGTAAAAAAGTAGACCTTATCTGTGATGCCATGAGAGCAGCCATGCAGAACATAAATCCTCACAAGTATGTATGCTATATATTAAGAGAAATTATGGAATAGCAGGAGTATGGAATTATGCTTGTATAGCTTTGATGTTCCTCAGAATTGGAAGTAACTGTTGTGTTTTGTGTGTATAGACGCTTCTTGCTTTATGTAAATTTGCATTACACAAATTCAGCTTCCTGGCAGGCAAGTTGCAGGACCCTGCCCCAGTTGCAACCCCACTCCAGGGGTCCTTCACTGCAAGCATTAAAGCTGCTCTGGCTATGGGAGTAGGAGAGAGCACCAGGCACTGAAGCCGGGCTGCAGAGCCACATAGGGAATGGGGGCCACATGGAGCCCCCAGAGGGAAGGGAAAGGAGAGGTCTACAGAAAGTGAGCACTGTTTGTATATCCTAGAATCTAGTTCAAAATTTGCATTTTTTTTTAATTTTACCCTAAGAGGAAGTATAGTAATTATAGAAAGGACCCTTGACTTGTAATCAAAAGACTGGATTTAAGTTCTTAATATCTAACACTAACTCAACCTTTCAGGACCTGAGTATTCTAATTTGGAGAATGGGGAGAATAGTACTTACACTACCTATCTCAAAAAAATTGTTGCATTGCTTTTGTAAACTTTGTATCAGTATGAGATGTTTTTATTCCACCATGGGGAATATTGTTATGACTTTGTCTTAAAGACAAGATAGTGAACTCAAAATATAAATTTAAGTAATGGGATATTGGCATATTTATCAACTTCAGATTTTGCTCTTGAATTCTCAAAATAAAGACAGTAAAACAAGATCATTTATTTTTAGAGGGGAGAATTTTTTGATCTGAACAAATCCTTTACAATTAGCAAATGCTTATTGAACAATTCTTGCATGTTACGTTTCATGAAAATACAGCAAAGTATAAATCATCATCCCTGCCTTCAAGATATTTGCAAATCAGGGATAGCTAGGTGGCGCAGTGGATAGAGCACCGGCCCTGAAGTCAGGAGGACCTGAGTTCAAATCTGCCCTCAGACCAAACACTTGACACGTACTAGCTGTGTGACCTTGGGCAAGTCACTTAACCCTGATTGCCTCACTAAAAACAAAAAACAAAACAAAACAAAAAAAAAGATATTTGCAAATCTAATTGTGAGGCAAGATATATACATAAGAACAGTTGAATGATGATACAAGGCAATGGTACAAGACACATTACCAGGCAGCATATGATTAATTGCCAAATGAGTGGCATAGATTGTAAATCCTCTAAGATCACTGTGTAATTAAGTGACCCAGAAAGGTTTCACAAGAGGGATAGAACTTGACCTGGGCCTCGAAAGAGATAAAGGACACGGATAAAAGAAGAGAAAACAGTAAGACATTTTTGAAGAGGGGAAGTATGAGCAAAGGGATGGATAGTCAGAAAAGTACTAGACTTCTTGAATAAACCAGCAGAAGTACACAAGGGATATAGGAAAATGGTGGAGCATAGGCCAGATAGGTAGGCTGAGGCGAGTTTAAGGAAGACTACCTGGTTAGGGAATTTGGACTTCATCCTGTAGTGGTGCGGCAAAGTAGAAAGTATTTAAACAGGTGAGAGGCTTACACAAAATAGTGTTTCAGGGTGTTCATTATGGTGATAATTGTTCAAGATGAACTAAAGGACAAACAGCATGGAGGCAGGAAGAATTATGTTGTTAGAGTAATATGAAACTTTTTACAGCATTCTATTTGTTGTTTCTTTCTAATCAGAGTAAAAAAAAAAAGTAATATCAGGCATTTATTTCTAAAAACAACTTCCAGAGTATGTAATGAAGTACATACCCAGAGCCACTCCATTCTATTGTTTTTAAAATTTGACAGTGTTAGACAATGTTATTTGAAGTTTATAATGATAACTGACTCACTGAAAGATTCTGAAGTTGTTTCTGAATCATCAAAAAAAAAATTAAATTGTTTTTATGGTTTTAGTGTCAATCATATTTTGGTATAGTCTAGTTCTTTGAAAATTAGTGATCTTGTATATGACATATAAATTTCAGTTAATTAAAAGACCCTCGTTACTCAATTGAATAATAAGTTAAGCTTTACAGGATGTATCTAAGACACCCTAATCTTTGGACTCACAAAAGGCCACATCCGAGGACCTAGAAGGCTACATGTGGCCTCAAGGCTGCAGGTTCCCCACCCCTGCAATCAATATCTATTATAGATAAACATTATTTTACCACAGGCAAACTTTTAATACTAGTATTGCATTTCATACCTAAAAAAAGGAGGAGCACAAGTATAATCTTTCTGAGTAAAAAGTCAAATGAAGTCTCTAGTAATGCTAGTTAACAGCATAAGGAAATGTTTTTCATTATTTTTTTCCTCCTTTTCATCTTAGGTACTGCCTATGTATACTGACTTCTCACATAAAAAAGACTAAACCAGAACTAGAAATTGTCCTGCAGAAGGTCCATGAGCTTCAAGGTACAATAACAATGTGTTAATATTGTTGCAGTCTGAGAGGTTGAGACCCCTCAAAGAGCAGAGTACAGGATGGGGTCATCTGGAATGAATTCACAGACTCAAGCATTCTTTGAGTCAAGTTGGCAAAGATTTATTATTACACTATGTAGCAGGCAAGGATTCTTAAGGAACCTGTGAGAGACTGAGGATGGAGCTAGGGGTTTATATGGAAAAGGGCATGGGAAAGGAATGCCAGGGATACTAATTAGGTAATCTAAAGGTCCTATGAATGGGAAAGTGTAGGGAGTATGCCAGACAGGGAGGGACATGTCAAAGGATCTTGGGAATCTGGTGGGAGGAAGAGACCCTGGTCCAACCAGGGACAGAAATCCTTGGGCCAGGCACCTCTCTCTCTGTCCTGATTAGAGAATGCTTTGCAACAAGGGAAAGTTTTCTCATAAGACAGGAACTTACTAAGGAATTGGGAGGCTTCCAGAGATGTGGTTTTAGGCTGGGAGCAGCCCAGCACTCCCTCACCCAGCTTTATATAACTGCATCAGGGAGAGATAAGTGTCTTGCTGGGGCCCACTCATGAGTAATTGCTAGGCACAGTGTCCTTGGGCTTGGGGAAAACTGCCAGGGATAGTGTTTCTGAGGCTGGCAAGAAATTGGCCAAGCACAGGCACCCAAGCACCCCATCAAATGTCATCATTTTAATTTTCTTAATTTGCTATAAATTTTTCTGTGGAGCTATGCTATTTGCACAAGAAAAAACTAAAATTATTTTTTAAATAACAGAGTAAAGCATCATAGTGTAATGCATGCATATGAGAAGGAATTAGGTAGGAAAGGGGGAGGGCAGAGATAGTGTTGCATGTTGTATGTAAAACTTCAGAAAAATTTATGTTCAGATATGTCAACTCTGTCAAAATATTATACTACTTTACTGCTCAAAATACAGGCTACGCTTTTCTACAAATCTACCTTGTATAGAATCCTGGTGTGATTGATATTTTTGTTGCTTTTCTGGGTGTACTTGTATACATTTTTTTCTTTAGTGAGATTTCCTTTTACGACAGTGGTTAGTGTAATAGCATATTAGCATAAAACTTAATAGTAGACCCAACATAGTTATTGTTGTCTTTTGCTGTGTTGATGTGTGTATTTTTAAATAATTATAGGAAATACTTCATCTTTTCCTGATGCTGTGAGTGCGGAGGAAGCCTTAAAATACTTACTGCTTTTGGTGGATGTCAATGAATTGTATGACCATTCTTTAGGGACATATGACTTTGACTTGGTGCTCATGGTAGCTGAGAAGTCACAGAAGGTTTGAATAATATCAATAATTTTTTGTTTTTATGTCTTTTTATCCCTGTTACCTTGATAGTGGCAGTTGAAGTTTTATTCCAAAAAACTGATAGAAATGACAAAATTTAAGAACTTTTTCAAAATAGTAGGTAAAATATCGCTAATGCTAAGTAAGCACATGCATGCCGTGTGCCATTCTGGAAAAATGGAAAGGACTACTTCTTATTGTTGCCAAAATTTACTTGGATTAAATTATGGTTTCTTGTAAAGTCAATCCTGAGGGTTTTCTTTTTCTTTTGCTTTTGTATATGAGTCTAAGACCCTAAAGAGTAAAATTTACCCATGTCTTTCTAACTTCTTCAAAGCACATAATAGATATTTTCTCCTTTTTCCCAAGTCAGGTACGAATGGCCCAATTATGTTAAGTGAGTCTGCTCTGCCAGAGAGGACCTAAATGAATTGCACAATAGCTCTGCATGGTATAGTGGCATCACAGAACCTAAGAGTTGGAAGGGAGGCTTCAGGGATCATCACTTTGAACCCGTGACTTCCAACAACTGATTAAAGGCTTCCAACGAGGGATGCCCCCTTCTCCCCATTCCCCAGCCCACCCTGTGGCAGGCAGCCCATTGGATGACTCTGCTAGGCCGTGGCTAAAGCTTAAATCTTCCTCTCTGCAACACGTAGTCATTGTGGCCGGCACAGCAAGAGTTAAGTAACTGCTGTGTGCCCTGTGGATACAGAGATGAAAAGGAATTGTTCCTGCCCTCCCCTAGTTTACATTCTGCTGAGCAGGGCTGACCCCTCCTCTGTATCACAGTCTTTAAATATTTGAAAACATCTGTCATATCATCTCTGTCTTCTTTTCTCCGGGCTAATTGTCCTCTGCTCCTTCAAGCAGTCTTCATATGGAATAGTCTCCAGTTCTCTCAACATCCTGGTTGCCCTCTTCTGGACGTGCTCTGCCTTTTCTGTGTCTTTCCTAAAACGCATTGCCCAGAACTAAACATGTGTGGCTTGATTAAAATAGTATAAAGTGGAATTATTCATAACCCACCTCATACTGGACATTGCTTCTTTTAATGCAGCCTAGGATAGCAATAACTTTTTTAGCTAAGCAGCAAAGTAGATAGAGCTCAGGACTTGGAGTCAGTAAGATCTGAGTTCAGATCCTGCCCCAGATACTTGTTCACTGCGTGAACCTAGGCAAGTTACTTAACCTCTTTCGGCCTCAGTTTCCTCATCTATAAAATGGGGGTAATAATAGCACCTACCTCACAGGGTCATTGTGAGGATTAAAATGAGTTAATATATGTAAAATGCTTTGAAAACCTTAAAGTACCACATAAATATTTACCATTAATCATTATCATCATTATTAACTACTATGTCACACTGTTACCTCATGTTTTTCATACAAACTGTTGTTTAGCTTCACCTCTGTCCCCATACTGCTTTTGTGAAGCAGAAAGTTTTCAACCCAAATATAGAATTTTAAATCTTTCCAAGTTGAATTTCTTCTTACTCACTGCAACTCTTTATTCTATCATGTAGACTTTTTTTGGGTCCAGTTTTTGTCATCTAATTAGCTATCTTTCCAAGCTTCATGTCTTTTTAAAATTTGACAGGTATTCCATCTGTGTCTCCATTTAAATCATGAATAAAAATGTTGGACAGGATTGGACCGAGCATAAGTTCTTTGGGCATTCCACTAGTCACCTCTCTCCAGGTTGTCAGTGACCCATTAGTAACACCTCTTTGGATCTTGTCATCCAACAAGTGAGATTACCCTGAGGAGAGGGACCATAGAGGCTCATCAGATTTAGAGCTAAAACAGAGACTTTAGAAGTTATTTAGTCCAGCCCCCTCATTTTTCATGTGAGGGAACTGGGGATAAGATTTAATTAATTTAGGTAAGATCATACAAATAATAAGAACCAGAGCCAAAATTTTAGCCCAGATCCTAAATGATATATTGGAAAAGGTGTTGGACTTGGCGTTAGAGAGACCTAAGAATATACATAAGGCACTTTACAAATCTTTAAGGGCTCTATTAATGTTAGCTATTTTATTTTATTATGCTCTAAAATCAGTGCTCTTTCTACTAAACCATGCTGATTCCCTTTGTCTTTTGTTTTGTGTAAATCTTCCACGACTCCCTGTGGTTTTAGAGACTGGCATTCAGTAAATACTTGAGTAATAAGTCCTAAGACTTGTTTAATGTGCACGTTGCTATACATTCAGTTTATTTCATACATAACATTTGAAAACAAAGGAATGTAGTAAGAGAAGTCTATTGCAATAATCTTTTAGGTAGGAACTTTGACATTATTAGCTTATAAAATGAAGCATGAGAATGAGGTAGATGAGGTGAAATTTTAGTTAAATATCAAAATGTATTCTGCTTGAAAAGTAAAAATATTTTAGATTTTTTAAAAATTTAGCCTAAATTGACTTATGTTATTTGATATTCAAGAGAAATGAATGTAGCATTGTTGTTTGGTTCTTTAGGATCCCAAAGAATATCTTCCATTTCTAAATACACTTAGAAAGATGGAAACCAATTATCAACGGTACACAATAGATAAGCACTTGAAACGGTATGAAAAAGCCATTGGTCACCTCAGCAAATGTGGTAAGTCTATGACAATATTTGTTATGTTTCTTTACTATTTAGTTTTTAAAAGGATAACATTGATAAGAAAGTCATGCAATGCAGATCATAATTTCTCCTATCTAAAACCTATATTGTTTACTGTAACTGCACATCTTACTTTAATCAGCTAAATATATTACTAAAATGTTGCATGTAATTCAGATTTTTAAAAGTGGAATCATTTAAAATTAATTAAGGGACATTGGATACTTAAATTTTTTTTACTATAAACTTATCATTAATACAAATAATGAAATAAACATACAAAGTAAGAAATAAAGTCATACACAAAAACTACCAAGCTTATTATACTGTACATTCTTTTAAATAATTTGACAGATTAACAAAAGACAATAAACAAAAATTAAATGTATTTTCAGTGTTCTTCCTAATCTTTCTTAAACACTGTAGCTCTATTGTCCTTTAAAAATATAATTGCCGTTTGACATCAAAAAATGTTATCAGTTTATAGCTAAGCTCTGGTTACTAAAAGAATGGTGTCAGTGTCCAGGGAAATGTTGTAAAGGTAGAATCAATAGGACTTAGCAATGTATTGGATTTTCATTAAAAATTAATTTTTATATGAATTTAATAACCATAAACAAACTATCAAATACACATACAATGCAAGGCATTAAAAACATTTAATTAGCAGTACAGAAGCAAACAAGGTAACAGAAAACAAGGAAGATGTGTTCATTCTCTGTTCCATCCAATCCTGTCTAAGGTTTTACTATCTTTGGCTTTCTTCCTTTGTATATGTTTGTATCTGTGTGTGTATGTATGCCTACTTGTGTGTACAAACATATATATATATATACACACACACATTATATATATGTGCACGTATGTAATCAGTGTATATTCACTTCTAGTTCCACTCAGTTTGCTTTGCAATCTTTTATATGGGTCTTTCTGGTTTGTGTTCATATTCCCTCTCTCCCTCCCCCTTTTTTTTTAAACAACATTCATGATATGAACCCGAATTGATTCAGCCATTTTCTAATTGTTATACATATTAAACTGTTTCCAGTTTTTTCATTATTATAAATGATGTAGCTAATGAATATTTTTGTACAGTGATAAATACTTTTTTTTTAACAGAGAGGTGAATTTTATGACATTTTTAGAAGGTCCTAGTACAGAAATTAAAGGGTCAAAAGATAGATTAAGATTCTTGTATTTTGCCAGGTTGCTTTTTAAAATATTTGTATGAGTTTTAATAATTTTTCTTTTTTTTCTTCTAGTGTTTTGATTTGCATTTATCTGATTATTAGGAAACTTGAGCTTTGTTTCCCATAGTTATTAATGGATCTGTATTTCCTCCTTCATAAATTGTCCATTCATGTCCTTTGACTCCATTGACAATTTATTATCAGTCTTAAAGAGTTATTTTAACTAAAGTTCAGATTCTTTAAATCAGATTTTCTTTTTTTTTATTAATTTATTTTTAGTTTTCAACAATCATTTCCATATGCTTTTGAATTTTAAATTTTTCTCCCCCTCACTCTCTGCCTCCCTCCCCAAGATGGCGTGCAATCTGATACAGGCTCTACATATACATTCCTATTAAACATATAAAAGTAAAAACCTCAGCTATGATCATAATTTTTTTTTTTTGGCAAGGCAATTGGGGTTAAGTGACTTGCCCAGGGTCAGACAGCTAGTAAGTATTATGTATCTGAGGCTGGATTTGAACTCGGGTCCTCCCGACTCCAGGCCCAGTGCTCTATCCACTGCGCCACCTAGCTGCTCAATAAATCAGATTTTCTTAACACAGGACACTGCATCATTCTCTTCAACTTGATTATGAATGACTTCATGAAATATATGTGATTACGAACTTCAAATTTATTTATTCTTAAAGAGACTGAATTTCATTTAAAATGATACCTAATTTGAGCCCAGTTCATGAAAAAGCCAATTTTGTTTTTTATTAATTCATTCAGCAAACATTAATCACAGGTATGATTAATGAGCACTTACTAAAGTACAAGTTTTAATAGCTTAGCTGCACTAAGACTTTTAGGACACCTCGTACAAATACGTGTACATGTGATATGTAATATATAAGTACATGATAATTGAAGTTTGTGTTATTCACATACACATATATGTGAAATTGAATCTACATTGAGCACGCTATCTTGAAATCTCATGGGAGGTGAGCTATTTATGAAGTAAACTGTTTTACTCCCGTAAAATGAGTAAGTTACAAAGTGGCACATTTCAATTCTACAGAAGGAAGAATGACCTAGTAAGTAGCTTTTCAACAGGCTGTCCTCGAAGGTAGTGAGGTTTATAAACAGATGACAAAGATCCATTTATCTCCCAGGGTTATTCTGAATGGGATTATTCACTAATTGGGCAATTGAACTAGATGATTTCTTAGGTCCCTTCTAACTGTAAGTTCTGTATGTTAATTAATTCTGTTTCCATAGGACCTGAGTATTTTCCAGAATGTTTAAACTTGATAAAGGACAAAAACTTATATAATGAAGCTCTGAAATTGTACCCATCAAATTCTCAGCAATACAAGGTATGTGATTTGTTATCCCAAGGCTTTGTTGAGTTTACAGTAGCATTATTTGGACTAGTATTATGCCCAGCAACACTATTCTTGACTTTGAGGTTTATCTTCAAGAAATGTAGACATATTATCATCCTAAATAAGTGATTGGTAAAAAAAAAAAAAATTGTATGACCAAAGCAGCCTCTGTTAGGTTTATTTTATTGATGCTATATTTTTTGTACTTTTATTTGCCCTTAAATTCACTTTAGGATATCAGTAGCATATATGGGGAACATCTGAAGCAAAAGAATCTTTTTGAACAAGCAGGACTGGTATTTGCGCGCTCTGGTGCCTGTGGGAAAGCCCTGGATGCTTTTGTGAGCAGTGGCAGCTGGCAGCAAGCCTTCTGTATGGCAGCTCAGCTGAACTATACCAAAGACCAGTTGGCTGGCCTGGGCAGAGCGCTCTCTGGTAAGACTCAATACTTATTTCACCAGTTCTGCGCAATCCTTTTCTTTTTGTTACTTCTTTGACCCATTTGTACATTCTTAATTTAGTATGCCACGCTTTAAGGTGATTTGCACAGCTGTAAATTAAGATTGGGAATGGTAGAATACCTAAATCCGACATGATTTAGGATAAAGCTAGTTTATAATTTTGGAGGTAAGAAGGTTGTGAATTATGGAGTAAATGGGGAAATGAAAGACTCAGAATAAACAGGTTAAGAACCAGCCTGTTAGTAATACATAAATGGAGCCAGAGAGCTTCAGAGAAACCTGATTTACTATAACATAGCAGAGAGATCTTTTTAACTGACTGTTTTGTCCACAGCGCTCTGGTTGGGAAGCACCGTTACAGTAGTACCATAAACAGATACTTGAGTGGTGAAGAAATAGCTTTCCTCTTGTATCCTCTAGTTCCCTAGCTGCCAAATTCGTTCCGGTCTTTCAGCCTCATCTCTGTCCATTCAGCCCTACTTTAGTCTTTCTGCCTATCCACTCATCCACTTTTCATCGTTCATCGCTTTTGTATCCTTTCACCTGTATGTATGTGTATGTGAGTTTATTTGTGTATTTCACTGGGTTTGTGGATAGTTTAACACCTGCCAAATGCAATAACCCAGCATCCTGACCTACAAATCATTATACATCTGGCCACAAAAATGAACGTCTCTCATAGCCCTATTGATAATTTTTTTTAAAATGCACATTGTGAATATAACTAAAATATGAAAGAATTTTTGGCAGTATAGAATTGCAAGCCAAACAAAAGCCAACAGAAGTAGAGTTCTAGGGCCAAATGGCTTGGAGTGTTCTTCAGTTTTTGCCACATCTTATTCTTCTCATCTTGGTCTTGTCTAGAGGAAGCATCAGTTCTCCTTAGACTATGTGTAGGAGAGAGATGACTTGCAGGCACCATGGAGGCATGTAGCTCTAAGAGGAGACAGTGTTACGATGCAGCTTGAATGTTTCTGGTAGTAGCCAAGAATTTTTTTCCCAAAGGGACAGAGACTTTGTTGTGCTAAGGCTTCTCTGTAGAAGAAGTTCAAGACACTGACTTGTGTGTCTTTAGTGTGTACAATATTGTGATATGTCTTTCTTCTCTCACCTGCTGAAAATCCTTCCATGGGCTCCCAAGGCGCTTCTTTTCCAGTGGTCCTACGCCAGGGGTGGGGATCTTGCGGCCTTGTGTGGCCACATGTGGCCTTCTAGGTGTGCAGCCTTTTGACTGAGTTCAAGTTTTACAAACAAATTCTTTTATTAAGGGGATTTGTTTTATGAAGTTTGGATTCAGTCAAAGGGCTGCATTTGAGGACCTAGAGGGCCACATCTGGCTTTGAGGCCGCAGGTTCCCCACCCTACTCCTTCTGCTCCAGTTTTCTGCTTCTGTTTTATTCAACTAGAGCCATAAAGGCCATCTTACCTGTGTGCTAGGTTAAAACAGCCCCACGTAACCAGAAGTCAATATGCCACAGCTAGCTTTTTCCTAGGTATGGGAAATTTTTTTTCACATGCGGCAAGAAGATGGAATTTTTAGCCATGTAGGGATATAGGTAGGAAGATATTTCATAAGTTTTCTAAAAATGTTTTGCATGTCTGCGCTGCTGAGTGATTGAGAGGTATTTCCTGCAGACTTTGTTCTCCACACTTTGAGCATTTTCTCATTCTTCATGAATGTTGGATTTCTTTTGTCCAGATTCTCTATCCTTTGTTCATTTTCTCTTCTGTGTATTTTTAATTAGGCTCTGAAATTGATCCAAGTATTGTTTTTTATATTCCTTTCTTTGCTTTTTCTCCCATTGTTGGTAGATAGAAATAATCTTAATCTAAACTCATGCTTCAGGTTAATATCTCAATCCAGATAAACTGCAAAATTTAACTTGGTTCTCTGTTTTGCCACTTAGCTCTTTTCCTGCTGAAACAATAGATAAATACTGTGCTACAAAGCGGGGAAAGCTCTAATGTGTTTATGTTTGCATAATAAATACTTTAAGTGCAGCTCATTTTCTGATCCATGGTACAATATATAAAAACTTTTTTCTTCAGAAAATGTTATGTTGATCTGTTGAAATATAAAATTTCTTCTATCTTTTTGTTCCGTTGATTCAATGTGTCTCTCTGTTTAAGGAGTCAGTAAATTAGGTTGCCCTTAATCAAATTAGCTAGCTTTAAAATTTGTGTTTTTCTCATTTCTCTTCAGATTTGCTATTTTTTTTAATACTATACAGAAAATTGTCCTTAGTTTCATAGGACCTTGATAAAATACCATTCTAAAGAGGCATTTATCTGTGCACTCTGATAACTCTTAACTTCAGGTGATTGGGGATTAAAATATCTTTTTTCCAACATTAAAGTGGTATAAACTAAATACTATTAAAGTTTACTGGAGGGGTTTCTAAAAGGTTTTTCATGACAAATCATCAATTAGTAACATCCTTTTCTTTTTTTAATTTTTTCAAATTAATTTATTTTTAGTTTTCAACATTCACTTCCATAAGCTTTTGAGTTTTAAATTTTCCCCCTCCCTCTCTGCTTCCCTCCTCAAAACATATAGACCCTATATATGTATTCCTATTAAACATATTTTCACATTAGTCATGTTGTAAAGAAGAATTAGAACCAATAGGATGAACCACAAGAAAGAAGAAACAAAACAAAACAGAAGAAGGAAAAAAAAGATCAAATAGTATGTTTCAATCTGCATTCAAACTCCATAGTTCTTTCTCTGGATGTGGATAGCATTTTCCATCAGGAGACTTGGATCCTTGCGTTGCTGAGAAGAGCTAAGTCTATCAAAGTTAGTCATCGCACAACGTGGCTGTTTTTGTGTACAACATTCTCCTGGTTCTACTCACTTCACTCAGCATCAGTCCATACAGTTCTTTCTAGGTTTTTCTGAAGTCCACCTGCTCATCATTTTTTATAGCACAGTAGTATGATACATTCATGTATCATAACTTGTTCAGCCATTCCCCAATTGATGGGCATCCCCTCAATTTCCAATTCTTTCATACCACTGAAAGAGCTGCTATAAATATTTTTGAACATGTAGGTACTTTTCCCATTTTTATGATCTCTTTGGAATACAGCCCTAGAAATGGTATTACTGGGTCAAAGGGTATGCACATTTTTATAGCCCTTTGAGCATAGTTCCAAATTGCTGTCCAAAATGGTTGGATCAGTTCACAACTCCACCAGCAATGCATTAATGTTCTAATTTTCCCACATCTCCAACATTTATCATTTTCCTGTTTTGCCATGTTAGCCAATCTGATAGGTGTGATGTGGTACCACAGATTTGTTTTGATTTGCATTTCTCTAATCAATAGGGATTTAGAAATTTTTCCATATGACTATAGATAGCTTTAATTTCTTCATCTGAAAACTGCCTATTCATATCCTTTGACCATTTGTCAACTAGGGAATGACTTGTATTCTTATAAATTTGGTTCAGTTCTCTATATATTTTAGAAATGAGGCCCTTATCAGAGACACTGGTTATAAAAATTCTTTCCCAATTTTCTGTTTCCCTCCTAATCTTGGTTGCATTGGCTTTGTTTGTGCAAAAACTTTTCAATTTAATGTAATCAAAATTATCCATTTTGCATTTCATAATGTTCTCTGTCTCTTGTTTGGTCATAAATTCTTCTGTTCTCCATAAATCTGACAGGTAAACTATTCCTTCCTCTCCCAGTTTGCTTATAGTATCAGCCTTTTTATCGTGTACCCATTTTGACTTTATGTTGGTATATGGTATAAGATTTTGGTCTATGCCTAGTTTCTGCCGTACTATTTCCAGTTTTCCCGGCAGTTTTTGTCAGATAGTGAATTCTTATCACAGAAGCTGAGGTCTTTGGATTTATCAAATAGTAGATTACTATAGTCATTGACTACTGTGTCTTGCATACCTAACCTATCCCACTGATCCACCACTCTGTTTCTTAGCCAGTACCAGGTAGTTTTGATGATTGCTGCTTTATAATACAATTTAAGATCAGGTGCAGCTAGGCCACCTTCCCTAGCTTTTCTTTTCATATCCCTTGATATTCTGGACCTTTTTTTCTTTCAGATGAATCTTGTTATTATTTTTTCTAGTTCTATAAAATAATTTTTTGCTAGTTTGATTGATATGGCACTGAATAAATAAATAAATTTAGGTGGAATTGTCATTTTTATTATATTAGCTCAGCCTCCCCATGAGCAACTGATGAATAACATCCTTTTCTTACAGGAAAACTAGCAGAGCAGAGGAAACACAGTGATGCAGCCCTAGTTTTGGAGCAGTATGCTGAGGTAAAACCTCTTTTCTTTCCTTCATGTTAACTTCCTTCACCAGTCTGTACCAGTCCTAGTCAACAAAGTGAAAAATTAGTATGTCCCAATTTGTAAAGTTAGTAAACCTCTTCTTTTGGGGGGATGTGTAGTAGCACTTCTCTTCAATATGCTAAACATGAAAGACTTGATATTTGGAAACCCAAAAATTTAGTATAATTTCTCTACATTATTGAAAATACTTCATAGGAGTTGTTAGAGCAAAGGTCTGCTTTGAAAAATGCACTAATACCTTATTTGTTTGCTAAAGAGTATCATTTTTACTTCTTTAGTAGTTGTGCTTTTAATAATCCCTTATTGACTAGGAAATAAGGGAGAGTAAATTGATATACAGGTCAGTTGTGAGAATAAATTGTTATATAGGTAAATAGTGCCCCAAATACATGATTTCACCACAAATCTCAAACTAATTCATTGGGTTGTTCCTCTCTACCTGCTTGTGTTGTCATTTCGTCATGCAGTTTTGTGTAATCCTAAATTTCCAGTAATACACAGACCAGATCAGGAGAGAAAATTGAATATACCAACTGCAAAGAGTCTCCTGTAATCTCTTTCTGACCAGCAGTCTGACTTCTTTACCAACTTTAGGCTGAGAGCTCTAGAAACCGCTATCACTAATTCTTTCAAGGCCCACCGCTGGTGCTGCCATCTGGCCTGCTCTCTGGGCTGGCTCCTACCCCAGTGACACAGACCTCTTCCCACCTCCTAAGTTATGTTAGGCTAGGAAAATGTCTCACTCTTACCTTTATTGACTCTAACACTCCAGAATTTGATTTGAGGCATTATTTTAAAGTTGTTTGGAAGGAATGATGGGAGAGTTTGACTAATTTGCTGCCTTTACTCTGCCATCTTGGCTCCACCCAAGAAAAACTTTAAAAAATCAATTCAGCCAAAGCAACCAACATAACCTTGTCTGACAACACATGCAATATTCCATATCCATTGACCCCACCTCTGCAAAGAAGGGAGGGAGGTATAGTTTCTTAATTCTTTGGAGTCAAGCTCGATCATTATAATTAGTGTTGACTTACATGAATTGAATGTTGGAAGTCTGCTAGGATGATGGTAGGGGAGAAGGTAGTGAGGAGGATTAAATGTCAGTAACTAAAGTCATTGGGAATGGTGGGAGATCATAAATTGAGAGGTAGATCAGTGGAATACACTAGACAAGGAAGAAGCTGAAATAGTGGAACTCAGTAACCCAGTGTTCAGTAAACCCCAAAATATAAATTACCCAGGAAAGAATTCCCTATTTCATAAAAACTTAGGGGAATACTGGAAAGCAGTCTGACAGAAATTAGCCTTAGACTGCCTCTTATACCATATTCCACAATTCAAAATGAATAAATAACCTTAATATTATCATATTATGGTCATACTATAAAAAAAAAATTAGAAGAGACAGATTATATACCTTTCACAGGTGTAGGCAGATGTATTCTCAAAAATAATTAGAAATAAGAGATAATTACAAAAGATACTATACATAGAGATTTTAATTACATAAAATTGAAAAAGTTTTACACAAAGAAAATTAATGTGTCTAAGTTAAGAAGGAGAGTGGTCCAATGAGGAAAAATCTTTGTGTCAAATTTCTCAGATAAGGATTTGGTATCCAAAATATATAGACAACTTAGATACATGTAGATAGATAGATATATCTGTATCAGGTATCCCAAAAGTCTTAGTGGAGTTTTCATCTTTAATAGCTTTGTGCCCTCTTCCTTAAACTTTAATAGCTTAAAACATCACTAAGACTTTTGGGAAACCCTGTATATATAAGATCAAAAGCCATCCCACAATAGATATTTGGGGGGGGGAGCTGAAAGGGAATACTGAGTCATTTTAGCAATGTAAAAACAAAAGATATCAGTAAGAAACTGTTTTTTAAAAAGAAAATAATAGATGAGCGTGCTGGTGGTCAGATGATAGACAAAAAAGATGGGAAAAACTTCTTATAAATGAATAGTATGGCCTTAAAAAGAGGGGAGGGTGTTGATCTAGTGTAGAACCATGGTTTAAGTTTACATAAATATGCTTCATATAGCTCTTTTTTCTGGAAGGCATCCATAATTTTGAGGTATACCTATAACATGTCAGATTAGCTGAAAAAGTAGGAAAAGAACATAGGACTTAGAATCAGAAAATCTAGATTCAAATCCTTCCTCTGCCATGGAACTAGATATGCAACTTTGAGGATGATCTTCCCCCTCCCTGGACCTCCTCAAGCTGAAATGAGGACGTCCTCAAATGAAAAGACTAGGTCATCTTTACAGCCTCATCTAATTCTAACATTTTGTGATTCTAGCTTCCAAAGATCAGTACAATTATTAGGATATCATGGGTATATGTGATTTGGATTTCAGAAGTGTGAATTAAATCAATGTGAGCCAGTGGATGATCTGGAAGTGGAACATAATACTTTGCTTCCTAATGCCATATGCTGACTCCCAATTCAGTGTTCTTTGTGCCCTCTTCTTTTTATCAGCAGGTACACATTAAGGAACAGAAAACAATTTAAATACTACTTAAGATAATAAAAGTAGTCAGAACCCTAGTATATGTTGTTCTTTAAATGGGTATAGAGGCTGATCTGGCTTGATTATAGAATTTTGCCAGTTTCTTAATTTCACTTATTTTAACATTTTTGAAAACTGTTGAATGTTGAGGATTGTGCATAAGTGATTACCTTGCCTTTTATTTTCATCTCAGGACTATGAAGAAGCTGTACTATTGCTGTTAGAAGGAGCTAATTGGGAAGAAGCATTAAGACTGGTAAGAGCATTTTCAGACTGTTGTTTTGATGGATATTGAGTTGATGTAGTGAAAATGGAAAGAAAGTCACCTGAAGTCTTTCATTGGCTGATGGCAAGTAGTGAGCTCATGCTCTTAGTTTGAGGGTTGGAGGAAATATATTTAGATAAGGCTCATATTTTTTGTTCTTTCATTATAAATATGGAAATGAGCTTAGCCCTAATGTAATATATATTTATATTTGGTCTGAAATTAGTAAGCTTTACTTTTCTTAGCTTTTATTGAACCCAGTACTCCAAGCTGTCATTTAGTAATTCACTGGGAAGGATGTTCAGTTTCTAAAATTAGCTATTCCTAAAGAACATTTATTTATCATTAGTGGAGGCCTGTTCACTTTGTTCCTATTATTATTGTTGAGTTTTTGCTTTTAGGTTTACAAATACAACAGACTTGACATCATAGAGACAAATATTAAACCTTCCATTTTAGAAGGTGAGTATTTCGTTTTGTTAAATGGGGACTCATGCTTTACAATGCCTCATTTGAAACAGAGAGGGAGAGACTGAGAGGTCCTGACCATTTTCTTTTCCAGTGTTGTCACACTGGAGAATGAAGCTAGGCAGCACAGCAGATAAAGCACTGGACTTTGAGTCAGGAAGACCCAAGTTCAAGTTCAAATCTGTCCTCAGATGCTTACTAGCTGTGTGACCCTGGGCAAATCACTTAACCCTGTTTGCCTCCTCACAGGGTTGTTATTATGAGAATACAATGAGTTAATATTTGTAAAGTGCTGGGCCAACCTTAAAGTACTATACAGAATGTTTCAAAAGTCTTAGTGTAGTTTTAAGCTATTAGAGCTTAAAGCCATTATTATGTATGCCCGTCTTATAAATCTGATGGCTATTTTTCAATCCCTGTCCTCCTTGACTTCTTTGCATCATTTAGCCTTGTTGGCCCTCCTTGAAGTCTTCTCCTTCCTTGATTTTTTTTTTTTTAGTGAGGCAGTTGGGGTTAAGTGACTTGCCCAGAGTCACCTAGCTAGGAAGTATTATGCATCTGAGGTCGAATTTGAACTCGGGTCCTCCTCACTTAGGGCTGGTGCTCTATCCACTGCACCACCTGGCTGCCCCTACCTTCCTTGATTTTTAAGATATCATACTCTTTAGTTCTCCCACTTTAATGCCTCATTCTTCTGCTCCTTTTGCTGATTTCTCCTCTTGATGCCCTAAGAAAAGTTTTCTCACCAAGATTTGGTCAGGTGATAAAATTAACTCTTTATTTTAATTTCTATATTGACTTTATGCTTTATTAACCATAATGCTGCCTCACAGACTGGAGGTTGGAGTCTCACTTTTCTTTTTTATCCCTACTAAATTGTAAGATAGATATTATATTGGCTAGTGAGAATTTTGCTATCTTGGTTAGAAAACTTTTGAGACCCTTGTTCTTCCTGGGTTTGTTTTTTTTTTTTTATTTTTACTTGTGCCTCTTTGCCTTTAAAACCATTCCAAAACTTTTTTTTCCATCTTACCACTCAGCCCAAAAAAACTACGTGGTATTTATGGACTCTCAGACAGCCATTTTCACCCGCCATAGAAAGCGTTTACTGGTGGTTCGAGAGTTAAAGGAACAAGCACAGCAAGGGAATCTAGGTATGTGCTAAATGATTTAATTCGCATAAGAGTGAGGCACTTCATGGTAATATCAGAAAAATAACTTTAGTTATAGTGAATCTTAGATGGTCTTGTTTAACTTTAAAGTCAACTTTTGTGGCTTTGACTTATTTTCAAATTGTGTATTTTTCCATTTCCTGTCAAGTTTACTGTAGTCATCTTAAATTAAATTAAATTTAAATGTTAAATTAAAATGTTTGGAAGAGAAACTCAGAAGTGAATGAGTGTGTTTGTATGTCTTTAACTATGAATAAAAAAATTTTGTTTATCCCTCTTCTATTACAGATGATGACATGCCAAATGGCCAGGAGTCAGACCTCTTCTCGGAAACTAGCAGTATGAGTGGGAGTGACATGAGTGGCAGATACTCTCATAGTAACTCCAGGATATCTTCGTGTGTATACTGATTATTAAACAACTTACTGTACTGTATTCTTAGCGCTGTGGTCTTCATACTATAAAATGCAAGTGTTTGGTATTTCTAGGACAGAGGTTGCAGCATGCAGTAGTGGAAAGAACCCTGATTTTAGAAGCAGAGAGCCTGGTTCTGCCATTAATTTGCTGCTGGCCTTGGGCAAGTCGCCCATTGCTTCTAGACCTCAGTTTCCTTGTCTGTAAAATAAGATGTTAGGACTAAATGGTATTTAAACTCAATCTGAATAATAATGTGAACTCATTAAGGCAGCTAGGTCTCCTCATACCATATCATCAGTTACTGTCTTGGGATTTCATTTCCTATTAGTTTTTTTCCCCTATATTTAATTGTTTGAAGATAATTTTTTTTGGTGGAGGGAAAAAAGCAAAAATGTAGTTAAGTTAATTCTGCCTTTTTTTCATCTCTCCTGTTATTGATGTCTACCCAAAGATCACTACTTTCCTCTCCCAGGACAGATTAAAAAGCCCTTTAAAAAGTCTTTAGCATTCATTTCAAGCTTCTGTTGGATAAATTAATTCTAATAGTATTTTATGGGAGCTTCATTCGTTTACATTCATCCACGGTTACCTGACCAGTTTGCTTAGTCAATAAATTCTTCTGTGTTCAGAAACTAAAGAAACTGTGTTCCTTTAGTCACTTCTCCCTTGTGGGCCATATTGGAATCATTTTTGTTTGTCTCATCAGAAATTCTTTCTTAAGAGCATCCCATCCCTTTTAAACTAACTTCCCTTGTAGAATCGTAGACCTCAAAATAGGGCCTACCTTTTTTGTGAAATCTGCTCGCCCTGAGCCTAGGATTTGGATTGGACTGTGCCTAATAGCCTCCTTTTATCTATTACAGGTGATATGATCACGTAGCTACTTCTACCCCTAAAGGTTCATCATTTCTAGTTTCAGAACTCCTGATGTGTTTTTGTGTGTGTTCTGTGTATGTTTGTTTGATATTGCCAGCCTAGCTAAATCTGCACATTTGTTCTGTGTCTAAACACAAAGGGATTCTGACTTTACGCTACCTGGAGAGAAGGCAGCAAGGTGCACAGGACATGAGTTTGAATTTGCCCTGCCACATACTCCTTGTGTAATTTTGGGCAAGTCATTAAACTTTTCTTGGCCTCAATTTCGTCATCCCAATGAAGAATCTGAACTAGGTGACTTTAAGGTCTCTTCCAATTCTAAATCTTTAACTCCAAATTTAAGTCTTCTTTAGGCAATTGCTTCTTTAATAGTAGGTCTCAGTCATTTATGGATTGGTCACTACCATCCCACTCAGGTTCTCTGATTCTCCCATGAGAAGTTCTCCTTTTTAAAACTAATTCTCAAATCTAATAGGAGATCTTCCAAGAATCGTCGAAAAGCAGAAAGAAAGAAACACAGCCTGAAAGAGGGGAGTCCACTCGAAGACCTAGCTCTTTTGGAAGCCCTGGGTGAAGTGGTAAACAACATTGAAAAACTGAAAGGTATGTTCTTGATGCTCATGTGCCAAATATGTTGGTTCATGTAGAAACTACTCCTTAGGAGGAAAGCGCTTAGTTTTTTGGACAGACTTACTGACTGACAAGAAATTAGTAATGGGCATAATGTACTAGTCATAAGAAACAGGAGGCATTAAACAAAGAAGGAGTCATGTCTGATGCTGTCATGAAATGGTCCTGCCTTTGGAGTTAACATAGTTCATAAGAAATAAATAAATAATAAAGACTTCACCCTGGATTCCCACAATGAGCAATCAAACCTAAATTCTTAAACACCACTACCGAATTAAAGGAAACCAGTGGAAAGGTAGAGTAACCCACAGTATGACTGTTTTCCATAAAGCAGAACCACTGAACACTGCAGTTTGTTGTTTGGAGGAAAGGGATATGTAAGGATTACAGCTGTAGTGTATGATATTATCCATATTCCTTTTGGAAAAAAAAGCCTATGACCCCTTCAGCATTATTAAAGGGATGAGGATACAGTTGCTTATTCTTAGGCCTTGATGACGTCTCAAATTTATTCTCCCTAGATGAGGTTTATCAGCTTTTAAAAGTACTCTTTCTCTTTGAGTATGATGAACAAGCAAGAGAGTTGCAGAAGATGTTTGAGGATACTCTGCAGCTGATGGAAAGTTCACTCCCAGAAATTTGGACCCCCTCCCGCCAGCAGAATCCAGCTATTCCTGTAAGTTTTCACTAACTTGATTCTCAGAGATTACATAATTCATATATTGCATTGCTTTGGTTTTTTTTTTTAATGTTAATACTATTTATTTAGTTTGGAGAACATTTTAGCATTCTAAACATACAAAAAAAGTCAACAAAATGTTTCAAATATTAGGTACAGAATATGTTTTAACTTCCATTGCTGCATTGTCCCTTTAGTTTTCTAAAAAAGTTCCCATTTTTAAAATGACAGCATTTAACAACCACAACCAAAAAACCATTATTCTTGCCAGCTGGAACCCTACCCCCTTGCCACATGTAAGAATGGCAGCAGACTGCTATTTCACTATATACAAAATGACAACTTTAAGCTAGATGGACAATCATCGTATAAAGCTACTCTAACAGTGCATACTTTGGGCCATGGCACTTAATGAAAGATCCAAATTAATTTTCCCTTTCTAAGGTGTCATAATTCCAAATATTTATGAGAAGAATTTGTCTAGTACATATAAACACACATACACCCACACATATATATGTATATATAAACGCATATATATATACACACATATGTATGTATATATGGTATATGTATACTTACATGTAGATTTATATGGGTATGTGGAGATATGTACATACCCCCTCCCCTCCAGATATACAGAGAGAGTATAAATTTACAACCTGGGATTTCTAACTAATAACCATAATTGCCACACACAAAAGCCTGTAACTTTTTAAAATGTTTTGTTATAGCAACAGCAAAGTGCACAGAGAGAGGAAAACACTAAATTTCCTTTTCATTTTAAAAATGTTTGGAAATATGTACAACTTTGATACAGTTTCACGGTGCACGTAACACTTTTTATATCCATGAGAGATAAACCAGGCAAACTGTCTAGAGCACCTGTTTCCAATTTCAAAAGTTAAATGCTACAAATGCAGTAGACACTGTATCAATAAAGGTGTTTTAGTGTTTCCCCAACTCTATGGTATTTAAGACAAATAATATAGTTTTATTCATCATCATCTTCCTCATCTTCTTCCTCTTCCTCCTCCTCTACTTTTTTCCGGAATGCTTTAGCTGTTCCCTTTGCACTGTCAAACTTTCCTTTGGACTTATAATCAGCAACATCCTTTTCATACTTTTCCTTCAGTTTTGCTGCCTTATTGTTATATCGCTGCTTTTCACTATCACTCAGATTATTCCACCTCTCACCAAGTTTTTTTGCTACATCCCCAATGGATATCCCAGGGTTTGTAGATTTTATCTTGGGGCAAAATTCTGAACAGAATAGGAAGAAACCAGACAGGGGCCTTTTGGGAGCATTAGGATCCTTTTCTTTTTCCCTCCTTTAGCTGGTCCATAATCCTTCATCTCCCTGTCATACCGCAACTTATCAGCCTTTGCCATTTCATCAAACTTGAATTTTTCCTTCCCAGACATATTCTTTCATCTTTCTGAACACTCCTTTGAAAGTTCTGCAGAATTGACAGGAACTTCAGGATTTTTTTTATTATGTTCCTCCCAACATGTTTGTACAAAGAAGCCATAAGCAGACAGTTTGTCTTTTGGGTTCTTTGGGTCACCTTTAGCCATCTCTAGTGTGTAACTGTATTGTTCGCTAGTCTGTGTAACGCGTTGTGCACAACGAGAGACTCCATTGCTTTGTTTTTAAACTTCCATTTTATAAGTAAGGGAACTTATGGTTTGGTTCTTTTCATTGAGTTACCAAAAATAAATTTCCTTGGATTTTTTTTTTTTTTGATTGGTAAACTGACTGGTAAACAACATAAAAATTCAAGAAAATTTAGTTAAGTCAACTCAATAAAAAGGGACAGAATAATGAATTCCCTCACCTATAAAAGGAAGGTTTAAAAATGAACAAAAATGGGATGCATGAACACTGTAATCCCTGAGACTTAAGAACTTTCTGGTTTTCTAATCATTTTGACATATTTTACTTCATTTGATCTTCACATATATACCTTTTGAGGTAGTAAGGTAAGTACCTTACAAATTAGAAAACTGAGCCTGAAAAAAAAAGGTTAAATGATTTGCCAGGAACACATAATGAGTCTTTTATTTTTATTACAAATTTGATGGATATCATCCAGAATATTTCCAAGAAGGAAAAGAAAAAGAAGATTGTATGTAAGTCCAATACTGATCATAGCATTTCACAGACTTGCAGAATTTGAGAGTTGGAAGGGTCCACCTTGTCTCACTCTTACCAAAAGAAGTCCTCACCATAAGCATACCTGATGTGTGATCATCCAGTCCCAGCTTGAAGACCTCCAAGGAAGAGGAACTTACCAACTTTAGAGGCAGCCCATTCTGCCTTTGAACAGTTCTTAAATTATTAGGAAGCTTTTCCTGACATTAAGGTAGAATTTGTCTCTTTGCAACTTCCACCCATTGTCCTTTGGAGCTCAACAGAATAAGTCTAATGCTTCTTCCACATGACAGCCCTTTAGATTTTCTAACAGTTATCACATGCTCCCTGAGTCTTTTTCAGGCTAAAGTTCTCTAGTTCCTTTAATATAGGGGGTCCCAAAAATCTTAGTGCAGTTTTAAGCTAAACTTAGCTTACCGCTAAACTTAAAACTGTACTAAGACTTTTGGGACCCTCTGTAGACAGTATTCTACTTATCAGTGTACTTCAGCTGTAGGGCCCAGAACTGAACCCAGTATTCCAGATGAGGTCTGAAGGCCTCTTGACTTTAGATGCCTTTTAGTGTTGTTTTATTTACATTATTTTTAGTTGTTGGTATGTATTCTCTTGGTTTTCCTTTCTTCATGCTGCATTAGGTCATATAAGCCTTCCCATATGTCTCTCAATTTCTCATACTCATCATTCCATGATGGGAGTGGGGGTATAGGTGGTCCAGACCTATAATGTCTTTGGTAGAGGAGATCAGCAACTGTTCTGCAACTTTTGGTCTTAGGGAACTGCTTGGGGCACTCAAAGGCTAAGCTGTTTGCGTCTGGTCATATAGTAAGGATGTGCCCAAGGTGGATCTTGAACATGGTTTTTCCTTACTCTGAGACCAGCACTTTATCCACTTTGTTATGCTGCCTTACTAGGACATATGACAATCTTTTGGGATTCAGTTTGGGTTTTTATTTGCTTGCTGCTGGGTTTCAGCTCATATACTTAAATTTCTTTTCTTTTCTTATGCTCTTGTTCATATATTTGAATACCTACTTATACTTGTCACCTAATGAAAGTCAAAATTATATATTTTTTAAAGTGATCATCTTCATTGAGATTGTAACTTTTTGGGTAAATAAATTGTCTAGAAGTTTATAATGTCTCTTTTTTTCTCCGGAACAGTCATCGTCCTCACAGACACCAAATCTATGCAACTTTAGGGAAAATGACAGAACACTTTTTTTTTTGTTATAAGCTCTAATGTAGCATCAATTAGTAAATTCCCAGCAAATTTTTTTTGAATGCATGTATACATATATAACAGGGTTCAGATCCTCAAAATCAAAGCTTTTTCTTCTAGTAATGAAGAATTGAAAGAGCTAAATAAAGCCATTCATAGGAGTTCACACATTCTTGTTCCTCTGAGAATTGTGTGGCTGTGCTCTCAAAGTGCCTTGGAAAAGCCCTGTCCTCATTCATCTGGCAGATCCTTTGAATGCTATAAACAATTTGCACCCACAAGAAAAAAATTATTCTTGAATGTGCTGCCAATAATATTTGTGTTTTCTACTTAGGTTATGGGTCCCAATTCAACTGCAAACAGCATCATGGCTTCTTATCGACAACAAAAGGCTTCAGCTCCTGTATTCCAGGGTTAGTTTTTCAAAGAAATATGAATATGTTAGTAAGCTGAAGAAAAAATTTTATATCATTCCAACTTTCTAGTCACTGTTTCCATAAGTTCTTGGCTTTAGATTGATAGGAATATGTTTAGCATTCAAATCAAATTCCCTTGTAGCAAACTTGAGGATCATTAAGAGTATCCAAATTCCTTGATTATATTAGAATTTGATTGTATTAAATTTGATAGAGTTTTAGAATTGTAAACTATCATCTGAAAATCTCTTGTTAAATCAAGATTTTACCTGGAATCTGATTAAGGTGGTGGCAGTGACTCTAGGATCTTGTTGTTGCCTCCTGAAGTTGGATACAGTGACATGAGGGAACTGAAAAAATGATCATAGCAGGTCATTGGGAAAAGGACAAAATCTCAACCTCCGTATCAAGTTGCATTTCTTAGTGTTGAACCTCTTAAATGAATGTTGTCTTTCCATTATGTGTATGTAAAGGAAGTACTGTGTAGTTCCCAAGAGCATCAAGTATGATCATTTCTGATAATAGACAAAAAAAAGTAAGGTCAGAATCATTTGTTTCCTTGGAATCATTTGTTTCCTTGGTTCCTGTTAACAGTTTATCAGCCAGATATTGAAATGTGGGATTTCCAGGGTCTTAGAATCCACAGGTTCATTTCATTTTAGCATATAATTTTTGCTTCTCCCTTTAAAGCTAGATGTTATCTTTCTTTGTATCATTCAGATTTTTCTGTTTTCTTTCCCCTTTTTTCAGGTGCAGAACTTTTTATACCTCCGAAGATCAATAAAACTATCCAGTGGAAACTCAGCCTTCTAGAGTAATTCTGTGCCATTTGGAGGTGTTCTGATGGTGAATAGTATTATTTTAAACTCATCTCAGTGTTTTTCCATCCCTACTTTGAGGTCCTAGTATCTGAACCTTGGAGAATATAAGAGGAACATCCTCTGAAATTACTATTGCTTTTTGGGTCAGACCTTGGCTAACACCTTAAAATAATTTTTTTCAGAGTACTCGTCTCTTCATTGTCTTATGCTATACTCAGTATGAAAGAGACTTCAGTCTGTATACAGTATCAAGTTACAAGTACCTTATTCATGGTGTTTTTAAAAGTTAGTGAGTCCTGTTTAGTGCAGGAGTCAGGACTGCTTCTCTTTTCACCACATGGCAAATCACTTGGTCTTTGTGCCTCATTTCCCCATCTTTAAAATGAAAATGATTCCTGGTTTCTACCTCACAAGAGTATTCTGAGGGCAAATGACATCGTACCCATAACATGCTTAAAGTTCTTGGTGAAAGACAGACTATATGAAAAATAAGCTATTAGTAGTTGTACCACCTGAAGAGTTGTGAAAATTGATGATTTATATGTCTTTTTCCAAGTTAACTAAAGCATAATAAAAAGTTTTATGGTTCCATTGAATTTTTAAACTCTCCTATTTATCAGTTTTCACTTAGTTGGCAGTTGTTACTTTCATAAAAATTACAGGTTATACCTTAACAAATCATAAGCTTCCAGGTGTTGAGTTTTTACCTCCGATAGTCGGTTTGTACATGTGGACTATTATATTGCCTTGATACTTACTGCTAATGAGATAGCAATGTTAGAAGATGGATTCAAATTGAAATGCCTGTAAAATACTGTTACATTCACAACAGAATTTAGCAGAGTGCCTACATAGCATATGTATAATGTAATAACCACTCCTGATTCTCCAAAGACTGTTTGCTTTTATTGAGATGTCTTATGTAGAATCTCAGATACTATTTTGTTTTAATGGTGTTCTGATTTCCATTCCATTCTTTTTGACAAATAGCAGATTTTTCAGGATGATTTTCTTCCCTGTTTTGAGGAAAGAAGTTGGAATTAAAAGGCAGATTGGGTGTGGGAATACAAATGTTGAGCTTGCCAGTCTAGTTTATTCTGATTACCATTTCATGGCTGTTAAGTCTTGTCCGAAACCTTCCATAAGCTGGCTTTTATATGAAATAAAGCCCCAAAACAACTCATATGTAGAAACCACCAAGAAATTCTATTTCTATTACTCTGGATAGATATAGAATACTAATATGAGAATTTTTACATCCTTGCTTGTCATTGGTAACTTTCTGATGAATCTCTAGTCAGATTTGTCATATTTGATATTGCTTTAAGCAAATTATAAAAAGCAAAGTTTTAGCTTGGAATAGGAATAAAATATTTGCAGAATTTTGCTTCCTGTAAGACCTGTAACAAGTAGGACCACACTGCTTAAGAGTTGAATCAGATTAGAGTCTGGGCTCTGATAATTTGACATTAAATAAGCGTTTATTAAGCACATATTATCTTTGAGGCTTTGGAAAAATGTATCCAAAAATTAAAAATAGTTCCTACTCTTGAGGAGTTTATATTTTACTAGAATCCCAAAGGAGTTCTTTTATTGCCCGGAGCATTAGTAAGAATTCAAGATCTCTTTAGAACGCTAAGACTACATCATTTGAAGAATGGCTGAACAAATTGTGATTCATGATGTAATGGAATATTATTGTGATATGAAGAATAGAGACTCCTGGAGGAAAAGGCGAAGTAAGCTAAACGAGGGAAAAATGTATATGCACAATGATTCCAACAGTGAAAAATGGAAAGAATAAAAAAAATCTGTTATTATAATGAGCAAACTTGTACCTGAAAGAGATATGAAAATGTACCCCCCCCCCCCTTTGGAGAGGAGATCATAGATGTGGAACACTGCATGTACTGTGGAGGTGAGAGATATAGTGAGAAATTAAAGTGATGTAAAAATAAAAGATGTCAATAAAAATGTTTAAGTTGAATCAAAAAAATTCAAAAATAAAATATATATATGTACACACACACACATATATATACACACACATACACATACATGCGTAATCAATTTACAATGATCCTTTTCTGAAGAATATACTAACATAGTACCTAAGTGAATTGCCCTACCTGCATGAGGCCTTTCCCTGCCTTGCCAGTACCACCACCACTGCCATCACATTCCCTTCATCCTGCCCTCCCTCCAAAAAAAAAAAAAATTCCTTATATTTAGGATATAAGCTCCTTGAGGGTATTTTTGTATTTTTAGCCTGGCACATACTAGACACTTAAATACTTCTTGATTGGTTGAATGAATATAAGCAAATGGGAAGAGATCGACTAGGGTGAGGCATGTTGAGTTTTTTATCACCCAACCAGCCCAGGTAAGAAGCTTTCAAGTATAGCAGTGACTCCCTATTGCCTACTAAATACAGCGTTCGAGTCCTTCCATAATCTTGCTCCAAACTCTCTTTCTTACTTTCTCTAATACTATTTCTCATCATGTACTTTGTACTTCAGCCAAACTGGATCCCTCTTTCTTTTCCAAATGGATCCCATACTTCCTCATGTGCCTTTGTTCATATTTCCCTAAACCTGCTCCTCTGTTATCACACACACGAGTACACACACTTTTCATCCTATTTCTGATATATTGCCCTCCTTCAAGAGAGTAAAATGCTAACCTTCCCATGAAGCCTTCCCTAATCTCTCCTAATTTGAAACGGGTTTTCCCTCATCTCAACACTTTGCATTCCTCTTAGCATTTATCATATTCTAGTTTTAGATATATGTATCTGTATACGTTTCATTACTGCTACTAGAATGTAAATTCTTGGAGAGCATGAGGAACGTGGCTTGCTTATTTTTGCATTTCTAGAGCCTACTACAGTACATTGCGCATGTGGATGTTTAATAAATATTTGTTGAATTCATTTACCTTGTGAAAGATCAGTGAAACCAGGAAAAAAATGTGCAAAGTGACATCTCTTAATTTAGGATCATTATCTATGTGTATTGTACAAACCAAGAAAGGTCCCACAGGAGGTAATGTTCGAGGCAATGTCCATTGAACAAGTCATAATACCAGGATACAAAGGCAAGACTAAAATATTCCCTGCCTTCCAACAGCTCACATCCTGTCTGAGGAGAAAACATGTATGTAAATGAGCATATACAAGATATATACAAAATTCAAGGTGATTTTGCAAGGGTGGGCACTAGGATCTGAGAGGATCCGGAACAGCTTCATCTAAAAGGTATTATTTGAGTGAGCTTTGAAAGAAACAGGATTTTATGAGGTAAGAGGAGGGAGAACCTTTCAGCCATGAGGGATGGCCAGAGGTACAGAGAGGAAAGATGTGTTGTAAGGAATAGCACGGATAGTTTGGCTATATCATAGAGTACAGAAGGAAGTAAAGTATAATTAACCTAAAAAGGTAGGTTGGAGCCAGGAGTTTATATTTGATCCTAGAGCCAATAGGGAGCTTCCAGAGTTTACTGAGTGGGACAGCAGACTCCTGCTTGTAGAAAGTCCTTTCGGCATCTCAGAGGTGATTGGACTAGAATTGGAAAAGGCCACACAAGGAGAATAATTAGGCTGCTACTGCAACAATATAGGTGAGAGAGAGTGAGGCTTTGAACTGGAGAACAATAGCAGTGTGCCTAGAGAAAAGGGAATGAAGTAAAACCAAGATGTGGCAACTGATTAGATATGTGGAGTACACAAGAGGGAAGAACTGAGGATAGTACCAAGGTAGTAAACCTGGGTGATTGTGGTCATGCTCTTAGCAGAAGTAAGGAAATAATAGAGAAGGGAAAAGATGAGATTAGCACTGCAGATGGTAACCCATCCATGCCTACTCATCCTATGTGTCAACTGTTCACTAACTCGGGCTGCCAGCAACCTGAGGGCTCCTGCCACAGCCATGAGATGCTTTGGGAGCAGGGTGTGAATACATTAGATGAGAAAGAATTTTCCCAGTGGCAATTATACGGTAGATGTGGGTGCCTGGGTCAGTATTAAGTTGTAAACACCTGAGGAATTGATACTTGGCACTGGAAGGGGTAGGTAAGGAGTTTGCACAATGGTGAGAATAGAGGAGTGGTAGATGATAATGAGTGAAGATAATAATGGTGGTGTGCTGGAAACAAGCATTCAGTTGACTATCATAGGAAGAGTGGGATACCACTCATTTTCTCGTTCTCCAGTTGGCTTGTCATGAACCATCCTCCCATTAACTGCTTTGGGGGGTAGTGGCCCCCACTTTGGAAACCACTGCTGTAGATGATCCTGAGCAGTAGCAAACTGCTCTATATGATTCATTTTCGCCAGGAGTACCCTGAATCCCAGATATGTGAGAGGCAGAGCCAGAAGTTTATTCCACACAGGTCTAGATTTCTGTTAGAGTTAATGAATTTGTCCTTTGAAGGGCGGGGAGGGGAGAGAAGAGAGAAGGGTTACAATCAAAGGGATTCTAGACCAAGGATGATTTGGCTCTAGAGTAACCCAGCCTAGGTGATGTTTACTCCCGCAATGCTTCACCACCCTGGAACTCCTAAGAACATTTCCAGACTTGGGTGGAAAATGCACAGTAGAAGAAAATGCTCTAGTTTTTGGCCTTCTACTTCCACAACAGCACTAGTACAATTATTTCTGTGCATATCATCTCCCTAAATGGGCTCAAGGTGCCACGAATGCAAGGCCTATGCTGCCATAGCACTTAGCCAGCACCTTAGCATATCCACAGCAGGCATTCACCTAGGCGTCACAGAATTTTAAATCTAAAAGATGCCTTATAAGTCCAACAGTCTAATTGCAGATAACAAAAATGGAAGCCTAGAGAGAATATAACTTGCCCATGGTTAGGTAAGCTTTTTGAAGGTGGCAGGGATGTTGTCATATGCAAAATCAAAGATCACAAAGTTAGAACTAGAGGGACTTTAGAAGTTGTCCACTCTGGCCCTGTCTCAATTTCCAGAAGAGAGAATTGAAACTCAGAAACATTGAGTGACTCGTCCAAGGTTTCACAGATAGAAACCCGACTAAAGCTAGCACTCTTTCCACTGTATCACACTGTCTCACCCATGGTACCTTACACAAAGATATTTAGTATATATGTATGGAATAAATTAATGAATAAATGTCAGATCTAGGACTAGAAGATAACTCGAGACCATCTAATCCAACTAATTTTGCAAATAAGGAAACAGGCCCAGGGAGTGTAAGTGACTCACCTAAGGTTCTGACAAAGGGACTTTTCCCACCATCAGAACTTTGTGTCTTGACTGTCTGGGGAAATGGGAATGATTAGGTCTGTGACCCATCTGGGTGTTGACTATGCAGCCCTTAGCACAGTGCCTGGCATACAATAGTTGCTTAATGAATGCTAGTTGATTATATACTTCTTTGTATGGTTGACCTATTCCTATAATCAACCTGCTTGACAAATATAACCTGCTCTAGCCCCAGTTTGGAAAGGTATAAAATAATTCACACCTACAATTTTTTAAGTTTATGCTCTACTGACAGGCCAAATTCTAAGAATAATTTCATATTTATTTGATATATGTGGCCCTGGGTGGAAAATTCTAATGTAAATTTGCATTTCTCTATGAATGGCCTAGCAGAGGTTTGTGAACCTGTGGTCCAAGTTGCTTTTACTTAATTACTGATTTCCTTATTTATGTCTGTACCTTACTGAACCTTGCTTGCCCACTTCCAAGAGAGCATACATACAAATGATTGGCCTCTTCTTATTATCTTAAACATTTCTCTTCTTGGATAATTTTACCCCAATTTTGAGGAGAAAATATGCATTTTTGTGTCTCACCTGGTAAGCTATAGTCACCGTTATGACTAATGGACCTTCTTACTTCCCCCAAATATATAAATATAAAATTGCACTAAGCACTGCATGTAAGTAAATAAACTAGACTCTTTTTCCTCTAAAGGAAAAATAAGTCTTTTAGGTTAAACAATATAGTATATGCCTTTAAACTTCCCTCCTCCCCCTACCCTTTCATTTTGGCAAATACCTAAGTCAGATGACATATTTGTGATGTCTGCCATTCCTGTGAAATCAAGCAACAGAAGATCATTTACACTGTGAATTGGAACATGGTAATTATTGAATAGAACATGAGTTATGATATTTTAGATATGTCTTGGGCCACTGTCCTGAGAGGTAGCAGTTAATTGAGTTATGAGTACATGTTCCAGCAGGCATGCTTTGGCTTCAGAAACATCTCCTGTATAAGAAGAAAGGCCCATGTTCCTGGTATTCTGACCGCTGGACCCAGAGTGACTGAAATCCTTGGAGTGAGGCCAAGATTGACCCTCCAGTCCACACTGAAGAATCCCTTTCAGGTAACACATTCACAGTAGGTGTGTCATTTGGGCATATCTTAGACAGCTCCTTCTGCAAACGGACAGGAAAGCCGTTCAACATGGTGCTGCCCCCACACAACAAAATGGTGTTCATGAGGTCCCTTTTGAGGGCAATGTCACACTTGTTGAGGCAGGTCATAGTCTGGGTATGAAGGCCCAGTTGCATGGATTTGATAAGGGAAGGCTTGAAGAACATCTCAGAACACAGGAAACGTTCTTGGCCAATAGTAATCTGTTCTCCATCTGGAAGCCGGTATTTAATCATGTCATCTTTGATGTGGGAACTCCCTTGGATGGGATCGGGAGCCATAAAGCAGCATTTCTTCTTGATGTCTTCTACAATGTCTGTTTGGTCTTCTGTAAAGTGCTTCCCAGATTGATTCATTAGTGTCATTAGATAGGCAGTAAGGTCAGAGCCAGCGTAGTCTAGCCTACCTGTGATGCTTGGCAAAGGATATCCCTCAAAGATTGGGACCACATAGGAAACACCATGGCCAACTTCTACTACCAGACCTGACGTCTTTCCGTAAGAGTACATGGACAGTCGAGATTGATAGGCTATGTGCATTGCTGGAGTGTTGAAGGTTTCAAAGAGCATCTCTGCATACTTCTCCCTGTTGGTATAGGGACCCAGGGGAGGGTCTGACACTAAAACAGCATGTTCCTCTGTAGGGATCCTCATCTCGTGCAGAAAAAGATATTCCCAGATATCCTGCACTGCGTCCCAATCCACGATGATACCGTGTCTCAGGGGATTGACTAATTTAAGGCGGATATCAGGGCACAGGAGCTCACGTCCAATAAAGGTTTCTTTTCGGTTGTCTCCAGTTTTAGCGGTCTCCATATAAGGTTTCCCTACCATAGATGAAATCATATGGCTCGGCCTTGGCTCTCCAGCATAGCCACATTTACAGTAGCCCGTGCCGATGTCAACAACCACTGCTCTAGTTTTCTTCACTCTCTTTGGTTTCTCCTTAACTAATGTAGAAAGGGCATTTTCTTCAGGTTTCTTCTTCTTATTGATAAGCAGTGCCTTTTTTGCAGGACCTTCTGTCAAGGAGGCAACCTGGAAAGACTCAGGTTCCTTTGAAAATTGTTCAGTTGCTTTAACAAGTAGAGCTCTCTTTGCTGGGCCTTCCCCTATAGTCGCTACCTGTGGAGCCCATGTCTGTGTGAATGCCATTTTTTTTCCCCTCCTCTCATGGATGACTCTTTTCTTAGGCTCTATTGGCGTAATATAGAGGAAGAGGCCAAAATCAAAATGGTGACTTCAGAATCTTCCTGACAATGACATCACTGATTATGACAGAAGGCAACTGTTGGTAGGGCCTGGTGGAATAATGGTTTTCAGTGACTGAGAAGTTTTGTCTGCTGTAGGATAAATCTTGGATAAAAAAAGTAGGTCATTTTTGTGTGCTCTTTTCCTAGGGCTTCCTACTTAAAATCACTCAAACCTTTGGCTTTCCTTTCTATACCACTTGCCATAAAACACTATGTGGGTGATTTCTTTTTCCTTATCTCTGCCTCTCAGTGGTTCTCGGGTCTTACAGTGGGGAAAATCATCATGGGCCATCCTATTTCACCTGTTCCCACTTACCATGACTCCTCTCAAATATGTGTGTGTATGTGTATAATACACACACACACATACACGCACATACACACATATATCCCTGAGAAAATGAGGCCAAATGATATTTTTAAATTAAATATCATAAAAATAATTCATGCTAGAAAAAAAGTATATTCCTTTTTTTCTATCATAACTGCTGAAGGAGACTTGCTTGCTAGTCAATGAAAGTCTCTCAAGTTACTCTAAGAACTACTTCTTAGTAACTAAGCTTCCTGGAACCTCTTCTCTACCCCATTCCCTTACTAGCAACCTTAGACACCATTACCCTGTGGGACTAAAAGTGTTACCTGGGTTATGGTCCTATTCAGCCTTTCAACTCTGCAAAGCTAGAGTGGCGATACAGCTTCTTAAAGTAATGTTAGACAGGCTGTATTATAAACAAATATAAAACTAACAAAAAAAAGAAGTTCTTTAAGATTATTTTTGTTTATAACAGAGAAGCTTATGTATTTTCTGTTTTTCTTATCTTAAAGGAAGAAAAGGGAATGGGCCTGTGGGTTTAATTGGTTAAGGAAATACTGTATGAGGAAATTCCCTCTATCTAGTCATATTAGTACTTTCTCTGCAACTTATAGTTTTAGAGCAAGCTGTTCCCAAACTTTTTGGTCTCGGGACTCTTACACTCTCAAAAACTCAGTACCACAAATAGCTTTTGTTTATGTGTATTATATCTATCAATATTTACTATATTAGAAATTAAAATGAATACATTTTTATAATACTTATTGATTTGTTTAAAATGTAATAAACTCATTACCTGTTAACATAAATAACATTATTTATGGAAAATATCTTCTAAAACAAAAAAAAATTAGTGATAAGAGTGGCATTGTTTTTACATGTTTTTGAAAATCACATCTGGCTTAATAGAACTGATCGTCATAGTCACTTCAATCTGTTACGATGTTTTGATTGAAGTATAGAAAGAAAATTCAGCTTCACACAGATATGTAGTTGGAAAAGGGAGTATTTTAATAGGTATAACATTTTAGTATTATTATGAAAATAATTTTGACCTCACAGACCCCTAGAAAAAGGCCTCAGGGACCCCTGGGGGTCAATGGGCCATACTTTGAGAACTGTTATCTTAGAGAGTTGACTGAGAGTTTAAGTGACTTTCTTGCCCAGGGTGACACAGCCAGTGTGTGCCAGAGACAGGTCTTGAACACAGGTCTTTCTAACTCTAAGGCCAGCTTTCTATCCACTACATCCACTATATCTCGCTCTAATGGCACAATAATAGGTTATAGAAATAGTACTTGTTAATCATGTTTCCAGAAGATGAATAAAATTTGGTGTTAATATTCACTATAGATATCATTTCTCCCATCTACATGAGTGTTACTAAGGGTAGTAGGTAAGGAGCTGAATCCATCAGACTTAGGTACTCCTGAGGCCAGTCAGAAGCCCTGTTGCCCCAAAGCCTTATACAATACAATTTCTCTCTCTGTCTCTCTCTCTCTCTGTCTCTCTCTCTCTTTCTCTCTCTTCTCTCTTTCTCTCTTCTCTCCTCTCTCTCCTCTCTCTCTCTCTCCTCTCTTTCTCTCTTCTCTCTCTCTCTCTGTCTCTCTCTCTCTTTCCCCTATCCTCATTGATTGTCTTCTTTAACAATTAAAGCAAAGGAATTAATTTACTAAGATGGCATAAGAACCTCAAAGCATTCTTCTCATATACTTGTGGGACAAGCGGAGCACAGACTTGGAATATAATGATGATGACATATAGACAAGGCAACTCCTGCCTCTGATTCTGCAGGACTCCAGTGTCCTTTCCTCTTCACAAGGTGTCTGCATACTGATCTCCTCTAGGCATAGTATCCAATAGTGCTAGGCAGGTTGCTCAACTGAACTCTATAAACCTGCTCTCCACAGCCCAAAACTACTATCCAGGCTACTTCTTTCTTGAGACTCTCTTTTCTGCTGCCAAAGGCCTTGCTCCTTAAAACTGCTTCCTGTCTAGAATGTGTCTATCTCCATAGAGAGTGTGCATGTGTCTGCTACCCTTCAACTGGGGCTTGAATTTTCTCAAATTGTCCAACTGTCTTTTAAGGGATACTCTGGGCAGGTATGGCCAATCACTTTCTCAGTCAATGGCCAGGCTCCCCTTGTAATTCTATCAGAAGTAATTTCACTTTTCTTGAAAGGATAACAGGGCGGTGTTAGCATGTCTTTTTATCTTCCCCTTTGCTTTCTGTGATCACATGAACTAGCTATTGATAGAGGCTTTGGAACCAAATCCCACCTTTCATGTCCACTACACTTGTATTGTGTGTATGTTATATGGTCTGGTGCCAGGGGTGGGTGGGTAGGCGGCACTACTATCCTACTATCCCCAGTACTTTTGGGCTTATGATGCTTCAGTAACTCCACTGGGGCTTAAGAGGAAGCAGTAGTTGAGGTAGTGAGTGGTTAGATCCTTGCTCCTCTCAGAGATAGGATGAGGGGTGGGAGGGAAGCATTCTGGGTTTAGGGAAGTAAGAACAAAAGCATGGAAGTAAAAAAGCATGAGACCCATTTCAGGGAGAAAAAGGACATCCAATTTGGCTAAAACACACAGTACACGATGAAAAGTCCTATTAGAGAAGGCTAGAAAGGTAACTTGGAGCCAGATTATGGAAGAACTTGAATACTGAATTGTTATTCAGTAGGTAAAGGAGAGCCATTGTTGTATTTGAAATTTGCTTCTTGCTTGGACTGCTGGGTCAGGCTATTAGGAACTCAACCTGCCTTACCCTAGACTAACTGATCTCTCACCATTTGCCTATATGTAATCAATCAACAAACATTTAAGTGCCTACACCAAATACTGCCCTAGACTAAAAAGAAAAAAATGAAATAATCTCTGCCCTCAATGGGCTTACATTTTAAATACAAGGTAATTTTTTTAGGGGAAAGGGAGGTGGTAGTGCCATCAGGTCAGGGAAAGGTTTCATGCAGGTGGGGCTTGAGGTCAACCTGGAAGAAAACTAGGAGACTGAACTTTAAAACCTATCATACCATCAGACCAACAACTCCAGACTTCCTGGTAGTTATGTATGGCTCAACAGATTTGCTTCATAGTAAGGGCTTATTAAATACTTTTTCATTCATTCATTATCTTCCCTGATAGAATGTCAGTTCCTGAAGTCAAGGTCTGTGTCATGTTTGTCTTTGTAACCCCAGGGCTAGCCCAGTGCCTGGCATAGAGTTGGTTCTCCTGCTACCTACCTGACTGCTTCTTCTCAAGATCCTTTGCTGGTTCATCATCCATTTGGTTACCAAGCATGGATTAAGTGCTTACTGTATACCAGGCACTGTGCTAACTGCTTGGGTATACAGAGAAAGCAAAAAATAGTCCCTGTCCTCAAGGAACTAGCATTCTAATGCGAGAGACACCATGTAAAGAACGAGGTTCATACAAGATACATAGTAGATAGAAGGTAGACTCTAGAAAAGTCCCTTAATCTCCTAGACCTTTCCTGGGCACAGTGGATAGAGTGCCAGGCCTGAAGTCAGAGTTCAAATTTGGCCTCAGATACTAGCTATATAATCCTAGCCAAGTCACTTAGCCTCTATTTGCCTTGGAGATGATAACATCTACCTCCCAGGATCAAATGGGGTAATAATTGTAAAGTGCTTAGCCCTGTGCCTGGTATTTAGTGAGCACTATCTAAATGTTAGCTATTATCATTCTATGCTCTCACTCCTGGTGATTTAATCAGCCTCCCCGGGTTCAGTTGTCAGATAACTACCAGATCTCGCCTCTCTCCTGAGCACCGGGTTTGCATCACCAACTGCCTATTGAGTATTTCAAACAAGATGTTCAGTTGGCAACTCAAATTCTGCAGACGTGTCCAAAACAGAGCTCGTTATTTCTCCTTTCAAATCCATTTCTCTTTAAACTTCCCTATTACAGTTGAGGGCACCACCATCCTTCCAGACACCAGGTTGGCCACCTTGGTGGCATCCTCCATTTGTCACTCTCACTCTATATGTGCAACCAATTGCCAAATCTTGTTGTTTCTATCTCATGCATCCCCTTCTCTCCACTCACATATCCCCTCTGTCCTGGAGTACTGAAATAGCTTCCTAATTGGTTTCCCTGCTTCAAGCCTATCCCTAAGTTTTACTAATCTCTGTCTCTTATACAAATTTTGTACTTTCCTATCTCCCTGCTTTTAGGTTCACACCATCCCCTATGACTGAAATATTCTCCTCTAACTCTGTCTTCAAGATTTGTTAAAATAATACCATTCCTCCTTAAAGAATTGACTCAAATGCTACCTACTTACTCCATGAAGCCTTCTCTGGTTCCCAGTCAAAAATGATCTTCCCTTCCTCTGATGTTATATACTTTGTACCCCTCTTATGCATGTCTGTTTTGTTCCATGTTAGACTTATTTGTGTATTATTTCCTTCTAGATTAAAAACTACTTGAGGGAAGGGATTGTGTCTTACTCATATTTGTATATTCCCTAGCACCTAGCCCAGGACCTTAATGAATATATATTGAACTGTTCTATTTATTCTGTTTTTTAATTGCTGCCATAGATCTAAATTACTTTTAACCATCATAATAATGCCATTTTTTAATTTTATTTTTTATCTTGAATTTATTAAAACAGAGAGAGAGAGAAAACATTTCCATATAGTAGAACTTCCTGTTCTACTAAAAAAAGGAGGATCATGATAATGCTAATGTAAATAATAGCTTTCATTTGTGTACTGTTCTACATTTTACAAAGAACATTTACCTACAACATCTCATTCGATTCTCAAAATCACACTGTGAGGCAGGCAGGACTGTTAATTAATATTAATCCCTTTTAGAGATAATTCCCCTGAGCCTCAGTTTCTTCAAATAAAAGTCTAAGGTCACACGATTAATGACTGGAGATAGATCTCAGACTAAAGTCTTCTGATTCCCAGTCTAACTCACTTTCCTTTACTCTACATTGCCTCTTAAAATATAGTAAAGGAATGAGAATTGGATTTATTTCATTAGTATAGGCTACTCCTTCTATAATACAGGTCAGTATTTTCTCTGCAATTTCTAGTCTAGGAGAATTGCTTAGAGTACTGAAAGTTATTTGCCCTGGGTCACATAGCCAATACGTATTTGAAGGGGACTTAATCCTAGCTCTTCCAGGCTCCAAGGCTGGCTCGCTATACCGTATGCCACAACAACTATATTTACTAAATTAGGTTTTTGTTTCTTGTCTTAGAATAGCATTTCTCAAGTTGCCTCCCTTGACTTGCCTGGCTGACAGTTTTTTATACCTTCTCAAAGAAATTAATCAGGGGAACTTCAGTTCTGGACCTGCCTGATTCTTTGAAACACGTGTTACTAACACTTTTAGAGGACTCAACCTTCCTTAGCAAAGGAGGAAAAGGAAGAGGCATAGAGAGCTTCTCAGAATAAATGGAGTTCGGAGTTTTAAAATGAACTGGTATGCATTTTCTGCTGGACAAAAACTTTTAAGTGAAGAGTTCACATGTCCTCAGTACATCATATAGACCACTGGGGGGTGGGGGGGCAGAGAAGCTCTGAAGTATGAATGCTTATTACATCATAGTTACAGCTATCGCCATGACACCCACCAGAGAGTAATCCTTACTTATTTCTCACCACAGATTTCAAGTATGTGGATGTGAAAACTGAGTCAGGGAGGCAAATGGCAACGAGAAACACCCCCAGCCCTAGGCCCATGCCTGTAGGAACTGCCCAAGGTGATCCTGGGGAAGCCAGTGTGTTAATGAGCCTAGATGGGAAATCCATAGATAATGGGACATCGGCACAGATGAAGATGAAACCAAAGAAAACAAGAAAGGTCAAAGCACTAATCATCGACCTTGGCTCCCAGTATTGTAAGTGTGGCTATGCAGGAGAACCAAGGCCCACCTATTTCATCTCGTCGACAGTTGGTAAGCATTTCCTGGAGACTGCCAACTCCGGAGACAACCAGAAAGAAACCTATGTCGGACATGAACTTTTGAACATAGAAATACCCCTCAAGTTGGTCAACCCTCTCAAACACGGTATCGTGGTGGACTGGGACTGCGTCCAGGACATCTGGGCGTACATCTTTCATTCAGCCATGAAGATAGTCCCCGAGGAACACGCTGTTCTTGTTTCTGACCCTCCACTGAGTCCCAGCAGTAACCGGGAGAAGTATGCAGAACTGATGTTTGAGACTTTTAGCATCCCAGCCATGCACATTGCTTCTCAGTCCCTGCTGTCCATCTATTCCTATGGCAAGACCTCAGGACTGGTAGTAGAGAGTGGCCATGGTGTCTCCTATGTCGTGCCCATTTCAGAGGGGGACATCATACCCGGTTTGATAGGCCATGTGGACTATGCTGGCTGCGACCTAACCGATCACCTAATGAAATTACTGAATGAAGCTGGGCACAAATTCAACGATGAACATCTACACATCATGGAACACATTAAGAAGAAGTGTTGTTACGTGGCATCTGATCCAGATGAAGAGTTTAGCTTGCCTATCGAAGACCTACGGGTCGACTATGAGCTCCCGGATGGGAAACTGATCACTATTGGCAAGGAGAGGTTCTTGTGCTCTGAAATGCTCTTCAAGCCCTCCCTGACTGGCTCTAGCCAGCAAGGCCTGCCCTCCATGACTGCTGCCTGTCTCAACAAATGCGAAGCCTCCTTTAAGGAGGAGATGATGGCCAATATCCTCTTATGTGGGGGCTGCACTATGCTGGATGGCTTCCCAGACCGCTTCCAGAGGGAGCTGAGCCAGCTCTTTCCCGGTGACAGTCCCCTCGTGGCGGCAGCACCAGAGAGGAAGACTTCTGTATGGACTGGAGGCTCCATCCTGGCCTCACTCCAAGCCTTCCAGCAACTCTGGGTCAGCAAAGAGGAATATGAAGAACGAGGGAATGCTGCTATCAACAGCAAATGCTGAACTCCAGTGAGGCCCAGATGCCCCAAGCAGCAATACCATGACAATGTTAACACATTACACATTTACTGACTTTCGCATAAAGCTTTACTCTGAATTGCTTTGGTGATGCTTCTGTCAGATTAGTGGGTAAAGTGGCAGCATTGTGATAGTTTGTGGCAAATTGAGTTAATCAAAAGACCAGTAAGCCATAAGAGCTCATATTTCTTTAGTACTTTGAAGTCCACAAAGTGCTTTCCTTAGAACTTTTTGAGGTAGCTAGATAGTAGGGGGGCAAAGGGGGTTAGGTGTTGTTGGTGTTAATGTACATTTCTGTAGCATTTTAATTTTTACAAAATGTTATCTTCACAGCAATGAGGGGATCATACTAGTAGTAATCATAGCAAACATTTCTATAGCTCTTTAAATCTGTGTAAAATGCCTTCTTCACCGCTTAGGAGGAGTGGGAATAATCATTTATTTAGTATTTTAGTTATTACAAAATGCTTTCTTTCCTCACAGCGACATCATGTAACGGATAGCGTACTGGCCTTGGCACCTAGAAGACTAGGTTTCATATCCTATTTCAGATACTTACCAATTCTGTGTGACCTTGGGCAAGTCACTTAACATCTGTCAGACTCAGTTCCTCATCTGTAACATGAGAGGGTTGCACTAGATAACCTCTAAGGTCCTTTCTAGCCCTAAATCTAAGGTCAAGTTTTTTGGTTTAGACTCATGATTTCCATCAGTATGAGGAACTCCCGATTTGGCAACTCTGTCAACTGATAGATTGGCCACTCATCCATAGACCATGGTTTTAGAGAAAGGTGTGGAGCACTGACTTAAGTGATTTGCTCGTGACCAGAAAGCAAAACTGGTACTTGAACCCAGTCCTCCAGGCCAGGTCAGCAGTGCCTTCTCTGTAAGATAGGTAGTGTAAGGAGGCATCCTGAGGGGCCTTTGGGGCAGGCCTAGAGGGCCTAACATGGAAGTGCTCTGCATGCCCTACTAGGTGAAGGGATGTAGCCTCCTCTGATTGGATGCATTTTTAATACTGGCAAGACTAAGATGGTCTTTTTTTTAAAATTAATTTATTTTGATTTATCAACAATTACTTCTATATGCTTTTGAGTTTAATATTTTTCTCCCCCTTCCTCCCCACCACCCTCCCCAAGATGGCGCACAATCTGTTATAGTCTATACAATATACATTCCTATTAAACATATTTTCACATTAGTGATGTTGTAAGTAAAAATTAGAACCAATAGGAGGAACCACCAGAAAGAGGAAACAAAACTCAACAGAAGAGAAAAAAAATAGCAAATAGTATGCTTTGATCTGTATTCAAATTCCATAGTTCTTTCTTTGGATGTGGATAGCATTTTCCATCATGAGGCCTCTGGAAATGTCTTAGATCCTTGTATTGCTGGGAAGGGTTAAGTTTATCAATATTAGTCATCACACAATGTGATTGTTATTGTGTACAACGTTCTCTTGGTTCTGCTCACTACACTCAGACCACACAAGTTTTTCCAGATTTTTCTGAAGTCAGCCTGTTCATCATTTCTTAAAGCACAATAGTATTCCATTACATTCATATACCACAACTTGCTCAGCCATTCCCCAATTGATGGGTATCCTCTCAATTTCCAATTCTTTGACACCACAAAAAGAGCAGCTATGAATATTTTTGTACATGTGGGTCCTTTTTCCATTTTTATGATCTCTTTGGAATATAGCCCTAGAAGTGCTATTGCTGGGTCAAAGGGTATGCACATTTTTATAGCCCTTTGGGCATAGGATGGTCCTTCTTTCTGACTCACATTCTTTTCTGCACTCCCTCCTGCTAAATCCAGAGGGTGAAGACCACACTGTTCACCCAGAGCTTTGACATCATAAACTGAATGAACCTGTGAGAGGTGAAAAGTTCCTTCCCTTGCACAGCCTCTCTTTTACCCTGGCTCTGAGAGGAATGGGCCTGGTGGTGCTGGGTTTATTCTAGTGTCAGGTGTTGGAGGTGATTCCCACCACTTCAACCCATGGTGATCTTTGAGCCAAAGCTTGCAGCCAGGCTGCCCAACAGGGGAACCTGATGGGGGCTTTGGACTTGAAACTTGAGACTGTGTGTTCTGCAGGTAAGTGAGTTAATTGAGTTAAGATATGAACCTAATGCTCTTCCACTCCCCCAGCATATGAGGTTAGTAGTATAATGGAGGTGGATTATGTTCCACATTTTGGGAGAGTATGCCTATCTATTTGTTATTGTACCTTTGAAGTAAACATTCCTTTGTAAAAGCTACTTTGTTAGTGATTAAATGGAACTGAGGTGCTCGGGACCCTCCCATACACTAGAGGAGACACCTTTGGTGTCTGGTGGTGTGTTAGAACCAGTTGCAGAAAGCCTAGAAAACCCCTTTGCTTCTCCTTAAGAAGGGTTCTTGAGAACCCTAGAGGAAGGATAAAATATAACCTACCTAGCCTTCAGGTAATGAGGGCCTGAGTAATAAATGTTACAGCAGAACAAACATTATTATCTCTATTTTAAGACTGAGATAACTAAGACCCAAAGAGGTCAAATTACTTGCCCAGGTCACACAGCTTATATCCAGATCATTCAACTCCCGGAGACCAGAACTTTTTCTACTTTAGTTTTCATAATCTCTTTGGCTATATAGGTTTCATGCTTATGAGGGAAGCATAGAATGTTTGGATTAGGATGTAACATGTCTGAACCTTGAAAACATGGTCAATTGCTGTTCTTCTGAGTTATTAAATAGAAGTAAGCTTATTCTTCAATGATAAGACTCTGAGCTTGGTGGGTGATAACCAAAACAGAAGTGTTTAGAAGTGTTTCCTGACAGAAAATGCAAGTAACTATCATTTGAGCCCTTTGGTGTTAATTTGCATTTGGGGCAAGTGAGGCAGGCCAAAGTAGAAAAGACTTGTCCAATATTTTGGAACTTAAAACAGAACCTCAGGCTTCTGACCGTCAGTTTCATGCTCTTCTTGTCAGGGAAAAGTGCTTAGACCTGTGCTGCCTAGCTGAGGGAGGGGCTTCTGATTGGAATTTAGGTACAGAGAAGGACAAAGAGTGATGGGAAGAAGTCAGAGGGAAGAAACAAGGATCAGGTCCCCTAGATGGGGTCAAAGTTTTAAGTTTCCAAGGAACTTTGGGGATCATCTAGTATGACGCTTTAATTTTAAATATGAGTACAGGAAATGGGATATAGAAATCTATCCTGCCCTACAGGAAAATAGAAGGGGAAGGGGATAAGAGAATGGGCGGGGTGAGATAGAAGGGAGGGCAGATTAGAGGAAGGGGTATACAGAATGCATGCCATCTTGGGATGGGATGAGATAGGGAGAATATTTGGAACTCAAAATCTTGTGAAAGTGAAAGTTGAAAAATAAAAATAAATTTTAAAAAAGGGAAAAAAATTTTAAATATGAGGAAACTGAAACCAGAAGCCACACAGGTAGAAAAAAGTGGAGCTGAAATTTTAACCCAGGTCTTTTGCCTCCCCCCACAAAAGGTGTAAAGCATTGTATTGTAGTAGGCATTGGCATGCAAATCTATTCCATGCTTCTCAGGATGCTTACATTCTAATAATAGATGGATGCAACACATATAAGTAAATATTAGGTACTGTGAAGGGAAAGCAGGCACAAATTGGGAGGATCACAGAACGGTTCGTGGAGAAAGATCATGTTTGTGACAGGCAGAGAAGGGGGTGTGAATTCCAGGCATCACTTATGTGAATGCTAGTGTCGTCCCTTAGCGGTTATCTGCCAGTTTAACCAATCTGTGTCTTGTTTGTGCACAACGGTTTGCATGTTGTCTTCCACTATAAACACCCTAAGAATGTGAGCTCCTTAAAGGTTAGGACTGTTTTTTGCCTTTCTTTGTATCTCCAGCAATTAACATAGGACCTAGCATGTAATAAGCACCTAGTGAGTGTTTGTTGACCTCAGAGAATAACCGATAATCTAGTTTGGCCAGAAGTGATACTGTACCAGGAGGATAGATCTGGAAAGGTAAACTGAAGTCAGATTACTGGGACCCTTCAAAGCCAAAATAAAGAGTGTGTATTTTATCCTCTTAGAGGTATTAGGGAGTCACCAGAGGTTTTTGAGAAAGGAAATGACTTGGTTAGACCTGTACCTTAGGAAGAATTATTTTGGCTATTATATGGCAGATGGACTGGAGAAAAGAAAAATTAGAAGCAGAGTGGCCAATCAGAAATCTGGTCCAGAGGAGAGATGATGCAGGCCTAAATTGGAGTTTTAGGGAGAAAATGGGAGAGATGTTGTGGGGGTAGAATTGACAGAATTTGGCATTTGATTAACTGTCAGTCAACTATAGTGTCCAGGCACTATCCTAAGTGCTGAGGATACAAAAAAAAAAAAAAGAAAAGAAAACGAAAAGGCAAAAAACCCCAAACAAAACAAAACCAGTCCCTACCCTCAAGGAGCTCAAAATCTCATGAAGAAGACAACATGTAAATAACTATGTACAACCAAGATAAGTACAGGATAAATTGATGGTGATCTCTGAAGGCAGGTACTGGGATTAAGGTGCTGAGGAAGGTTTCTTGCAGAAGGTGGGACTGCAGCTGAGACTTTAAAGGAACCCAGGGAAGCCAGGAGGTAGAGATGAGCAGGGTGAGAGTTCCAGGCACATAGGACAGAGAGCCAGAGAACACGAAGGGCGGTAAGTTTTAAGAAGACTGGAAAGGTAAAAAGGGGCAGGATTATGAAGGGCTCTGGAAGTCACAGGGTTTTATATTTGATTCTGGGAGTAATTGGGAGCCACTGGAGTTTATTTAATGGGTTTTGGGAAGGGGTATGTGATATGATCAGACTTGCATTTTAGGAAGCACCAATTTGAAGTGAAATGGAGGATGGATTAGAGTGGGGAGTGGGGGCTGTCTTTCTGATGTTCTGAAAGTTAGGGTACTTTTGGCTACTTCTGATCACATGAAAGCAGGGACTGAACAGGTAAAGGAGTCACACAGACTGGAAGATCAGCAGGTGTCATGTTTCACTAGAAAATTCAGATGGGGTTGGGGGGGCAGCTAGGTGGTGCAGTGGGTAGAGCACCAGCCCTGGAGTCAGGAGGACCTGAGTTCAAATCCAGCCTCAGACACATAACACATACTAGCTGTGTGACACTGGGCAAATCACTTAACCCCAATTGCCTCACCAAAAAAAAAAAGGAAGAAAGAAAGAAAGAAAGAAAGAAAGAAAGAAAGAAAGAAAAAAAGAAAGAAAGAAAGAAAGAAAGAACTAGACTATGGAAAATTCAGATGGGAACAAGGTCATGCTTTTTACCTCTTCCTGAAGGATGCCAGCAGGATTGTGGGATGTATGGGGTGGAAAGGTCATTGTGAAACCAAGCTGTTTATTATAAAACATCAGTGTTTTAGTAGAAGAGATTTCACAATACTGGATTTTTCTGCCAAAGATATATGGAAAACTGAGCTGGATCTTAGTGCTAATAATTACTTCTATAATTATCTTAGGGTGAGAGGAAGTAGAGGTGTCAAATTATTTAGAATTAGAATATTAGGAAAAAAGGAAGGCCTGTTGGGATAATCAACAAGCATTTGTTAAGTGGAACTGTGCTAAGTACTGAGGATATTAGAAAGGGCAAAACCCATCACTAACCCTCCATGCAGCCCCACAGCTTATAACACAGGTAGTGTAGTGTAGTGGGGAAAAAAAAAGCAACTGGACTTGGAATGAGAAAGGCCTGAGTTCAAATCCCACAGCTAAACTCTTAGTAGCTATATAACCATGGGCAAGTCAACCTCTCTGAGCATTTGTGAAATGGGCATAATAATATATTTGTACCTACCTCATGAGCTGTTTTGAGGATAAAATGCAGCAGCCCCCAAAACTATTGCATTTTGGGGCTGTATTAATAGAATCATGGCTTACTGTAGAGGTTCTTAACTTCAGGTCCATGAGCTTTCTAAACAATATTTTGATAATTGTATTTCAGTATAACTGGTTTTCCTTGTGATCCTATGCACTTAATTTTACGCACTTAAAAACATTCTTCTGAGAAAGGAGTCCATAGGCTTCCCCAGACTCCCAAAGGGGTCCATGTCACAAAAAAGGTCAAGAACTCCTGGCCTATAGGAATAAGGAGGAAGCCAGCAGTCTTCCCTGGACAAGTAACATCTGGAATATTGTGTTCAGTTCTGAGAACCATATTTTAGGAAGGATGTTGATAAATTGGAGAATTTCCAGAGCACAGCAACTCGGAATGGGTGAAAAGCCAAAGAGTGAAAAGCTTTATGCCATGTAATGATCTGGTGAAGGAACTGGGAATGTTTAGCCTGGAGAAGAGAAGGCTTAGACATGATGGCTGTCTTCAAATATTTGAAGGGCTGTTATGTGAAGACTTATCAGACTTACTCCGTTTGGCTCTGAAGGGCAGAATTCAGAGGAACAGATGAAAATTTGAAGGAGACAAATTCAAGCTTATTTCAGGAAAAAATTTATGAACAATTAGTGCCATCCATAAATAGAATGGACTGCCTCTAGGTAGGGTGTTTCCTCTCACTGGAACTTTCAAGCAAGGGCTGGAGGATGTCAGGGATGGGAAGGGGGATAGGTTGTTTAGATGGCCCTAAGAGACTATAAGCTCCATAAAGGCCTAAACTGTTTCTTAACTAAATTTCTTTATCTAACGGCAATTATCTTTTGCCCTCAGGACACTTCCCCTTCATTTCTCAATGAATTCAGTACTTTGCTCACAGTCTTTCTTTCCTCCTCATTTCCTTTCCTCATACCAGAGTCCTTCAATATACATTCAGTCTTGAATAGCACATCAGTGCTGTCCTTGGGGTTTTCTTGGCAAGGATAGTGGAATGGCTTGCCATTTTTTTCTCTAGTGGATTAAGGCAAACAGAGGTTAAGTGACTTGCCTAAGGTCACACAGCTGGTGTCTGAGGCTGGATTTGAACTCAGGTCTTTCTGACTCCAGGCCCAGCCCTCTATCCACTGAGCCACTTAGCTGCCTGTATACATATTGGGACCCCACTCCAATACCCCAACTTCTCAATTCCTCAGTCTACTCACCTCCCATGACCTCTTGCAATCCACCTCAGCTAAAACATGGAGATGGTTACACCCTTGATCTTGCCATCACCCACAAGTATTACCGGTCCTTTTTCACAAACTTATTCTTGTTCACAAACTCTGAAATTCCTTCATCTAATCATAGTCTTTTATCATTCTCTTTCCCAGTGCCTTAAAACCTCTAACCCTGTTCTTCCTCCTCTCCATTACCTAGATTCCCCTCCACCCTCAGTTCTTATCCAGGCCATCACCACTGAACTGACCTCTACTCTCCTCTCTTCCCTATCTCCAACCTTTGCTGAACCAAATGAATTTCATCTTAAATTTCTTCCCTCTTCTTATTACTAATCATAACCTAACTACCTCCCAACTCTGGATTACTCCTGTCATCTACCTTTTTTTATTTCCTTTGCTGCTGAATGGAACTGGACGAAATCACAATACTCTGTTGACTTGATCCCTATACTCTTAGTTGAGCACCTTGCCTCATATTTCACCCTCCCCCCCCCAAACTGAGGCTACTAACAAAGAGCTACCCCTTCTCCTCTCATATCATTCAGATATCTTTCCCAATAATCTCCTCCTTCACTCCAAATAAAAAAAGTGGCCCTCTTCCTTGCCAAGGCCCATCTATCTACATGCACCTTTGATCCTATCCCCTTCTTACTTCTCTAGTAAATTGTGGCCACTGTCCTTTCAACTCCATCTTATCATCATTTTCCCTATCTGCTGGCTTCTTCTCTTTACAGTCTGACTTCAAATCTCATCAATCAACTGAAATTGCCCTTTCCAAAGACATCAATGATCTTTTAATTGTCAACTCTAATGGCCTTTCCTCGATTCTCATCCTTCTTGACTTATCTTCAGTATTTTTATACTGTAGATTAGCCTGTGATCCAGGCTCCTCTCTCCTCTCTAGGTTTTCATGACACTTCTCTTACTGTCTGACTACTCAGTCTTTTTTGCTATATCTTATCCAGGTCATGCCAGCTAACTATTGGTATTCCCCAAGGCTAGGCCTTTTTTCTCTTTCCCTCTATACAGTCTCACTTGGTGATTTCATCAGCCTCCATGCATTTTCTTATCATTTCTATGCAAACAGTTCCCAGATATATGTGTACAGCTTTAGTCTCTCCTGAATTTACAATTGTGCATCACCAACTGCCTTTTAAATGTCTCAAACTGGATGTCCCATAAGCATCTTAAACTCAATGTGTCCAAAACAGTACTTATCATCTTTTCTCCAATCTGTTCCCCCTTCCAAACTTCCTTATATCAAGGAAAACTTTCCTGACTTTCCTATCAGGGCATCACCATCCTCCCATTTATTCATGCTCACAATCTCTTGTGTCATCCTCATCTCTTCACTCTCATTCACTTACTCCACATATCAAATCTAATGCCAAATCTTAACATTTTTATCTTCACAGCATCTCTTGTATATTTCCCCATTCTCTCCACTTATTCAGGATCTCATCATATCACCTCCTTCCTGGACTGTGGCAATAGTCCTCTGACCTTGTCTCTCCTTACTCCAATCTGTTCTTCACTTAGCTGCCAAAGTATTTTTTCTAATGTGAAGGTCTAATTATGTTCCTCCACCCCGCCTCTCCAGCCCCATTCACTGGGCTCTGGTGGCTTCCTTTCCCATCAGCATGAAATATCAATTCTTCTGTTTAGTATTTAAAGCTCCCCACAACTTGGCGCCTTCTTACCTCTCCATTATTCTTCTTATTTATTCCCCCTGCCATGAATGATATAATCCAGCTATGATGTAGGACCTTGAAGGACACTCCCTCTGCCATCCCCATGCCCATTTTACTGGCTGTTCCCTATGCCAGGAATGGTCTCCCTCTCTCCCTTTGTCTCTCAACTTCCCTGGTTCCCTTCAAGATTCAGCTTAAATTCTACCTTCTGCAGGAGGTCCTAGCAACTAGTGCCTTCCCCTCTCATATTACCTTTATCCTTTTTACCTTTGTTATTATTACCTTTCGTCTTCTCTGTATGTATTTTGCACATACCTAATTATTTACATGTTGCCTCTTCCCCTTGACCTCCCACCCTTACACTGTATGCTCCTTGTGGACATGGATAGGGCTTTTTCTTTTTTTTTTTCCTTCCTCAGTATCCCCAGCATTTAGCATTGGCTCCTAGAAAGTGCTTAATAGAAGCTTTTTGCCTGACTGAGCTTTTCCCTATAATCTTCCCGGCTCCAGCTCTTAGCAGAGTATTCTGCATGTAATTGACAATTAGGAAATGTCTAATGTATGACTTGAACTACCTGTTCAAGTACCTTTGAGGCCAAATTCTTTTAGCCTTGTGAATGTTTTTCAAGATTTGCATCCAATATCACTTGGCAGTAAACCTGAGGTCCTAACAGACTGAATAACCAGTATAAGAAGTCAGTGATCTCTAAATATTTTGAAATTATGAACTTGGTTTTCTGGCCAATGGCCAGCAGCAACCCACAGAATACCTTTCTGCAACATGAAAGAGAGAATTCTCTTGCTTGCTATGTCACTAAAAATCAAGATGGAGGTTTAGACCAGACTAAGATCAGATACACTATGTGTGAATTGGTATTGTTGAGGGTAGGGTCCACAGACCCCCACCCCCAGGTCCATAGATTATTTTGAAAAAAAATTGAAAAAAATTACATCTTTATTTTTACTAACCTCTAAGTGAAATTTAACATTGTCTTCCATTGTGAATATAAGCAACAAACCACAGTAATGTTAGCAATAGCTGTGATTTTATCACCAATAGAAATCAGATATTTTCATACCATATTAGCAGTTACAGATTTTCTTGAAATATCATTTTACCTCATCGCTCCTTTGAAATTATGGTAGTTATTAGAACTGCTGTTAGACATATTGCTACATCACACATTTCTTTAACAGGTTCATAACTAGGTTTCAAAATGATGGGTTACTGTGTTTTATTTTATGCAACTAAAAACATTATTCTGAGAAGTGATCCATAAACTTCACCAGACTGCCACAGATTGACACAAAAAAACAGTTAAGAATACCTTCTCTAGGGGTTGCTATCCACTCTCAACACTTTCCTAAATGGTTTTCAGAGCCCCTTAGGTACTTTCACTAGCCCACTGTTGGAAAATCCACCAGCTAACAGTGGAAAAAGAACAGGAAGATAAGGATTTTTTCCCCTCATCAACTCCAAGGGGTTCATCTCATGCTTTGCGCAAAAAGAAGGGCAAAATCAGAAAAATCTAAATCTGAAATCTGGGCTTCCAAGTGACTACTACATCAGCTCAGGTTTCCAAAGTACTTTGCCGTCTGAAAAGTACTTGGCTCCCACTAAAGGTAAACACTTTAAGGACAAGCCTTCTTTTTATAGAGGAGGAATCTTCAGCTCAGAGTCTTTCAGTGACTTGCCTGAGGTCAGACAGCAAGTGGTGAAACTGGTCAAACCCAGACTTTCTGACTCCCAGTCCATTGCTTTAAAAAAAAATTCTATTAAACCAGGTTGATATTAGGAATATCTATGAGCCTTCATATGTTTTACTGGTCCAACCAGATCTTCAAATCCTAGTGTGTTAAGGGAGTAACTGAGCCACCCTTCTCACATAAATAACAAGAGAGCCACCATCCAGAGAGTCATGTGGAGATGACCATAGAACTGCCATCTAGTTTATCATAATAAGCTGACTGACCTATTCCTGAGTTTTCAATTATTTCAGAAACCCATCAAATATATTGGACTGCCTTTCTTTATTCAGTAGAAATGTTCTGTAAAAGCTATATGTAAATCACATTTTTGGAAAAGGAATTCTATTTAACTATCCCTAAAGGCTCACTATTTACAGGACTCCTATATTGAACTCTTTTGTAAAGCAAACAACCATGTTCTAATATATGTTGGATTTGTATATGCTTAATTTTTTTTGAGACTGTATCTTCCTATCTCACCTGGACTAGAAGTACAGTGGCCACTCATAGGCCCCATTCCAATAGTGGTCAGCCCAGAAGCTTTAACCTGCTCCTTTTTTTCTGAACTGGGCTGGTTCACTTCCTTTGGCAGCCTGGTGGCCCTCTATTTCTGAGTTCTCACCATGTTGCAAACACCTATCAGCTTTAGCTCTGCTGCAACTAAGTGCCTCTAAGTGAAGCAATTTACCGGCTCCAGCTTCCCCAGCTGGGAGAAGGGGGTAAGGGTGTACGATCACACAAAGCTATGAGTTTTTTTTTAAGTGGGCACATCTGTAATGCTGCTATAGCAGGGAAAATGAACACAGAAAGACTTTTAAGACCAGGAGTGAATGTTAGCATTACAACAATGTCACATACTTTAGAATACTTTTTATTACAAAAATGTTTTGCCACCATTAACTGATTAATCTTAACAACATTCGTGGGAGGTAGATAAGCATCAAACCAATTTCACTAATGGAAAAACCAAGGCAGAGAAAAATGAAGTTGCATTCAAGGGCACACTTCATGGCAAAGTTAAGAATAGAATTTGCAGCCACCATTAATCCCATTATTCCCTCACTGGCTTCCAACAGCTGTTGAATTTTGCCAACATAGAAGCTGGCACAATACAGCAGGACCCTATTTACTTGGCTCTTCCAAAGGTCACCTTCAGCCTATCCATACCAAATGTAAGAATATACAGTCTAATTTTAAGTATTCCACAACTCCCTTCACACACATACACACACACACACACACACAGAGTAATTTGACCTCCAGGATGTGGGAGAATTGAGGCCCATGTTGAGAAAGGGGAAACAGTGCCAAGCTAGAGATTTGGGGAAATGAAGTAAGGAAGGGGAAGCCATATGGAAAAAATAGAGAAGACATGGGAACAAATGGGGGAGATGTCAAGGGAGGTGAGAAGGCAAGAAGGAAAATAAGATGGCCATCCAGGAATGAGCCATAGATAGAAGACACCAAGGAAATCCAAGGGGTCCAGTGAAATATAATTAGGTTATATGCTTTGACATTGAGGTTTCCAAAATGAAATATAGTACTATGACAAGTATCATTCTTTTCTATGCCATTGGAATGTACAGAAGAATTGCCTCATTATATTTCTTAGAGGGAGAAAAATGTCAGTGTCATAGGGTACAAAGGCAGAGGGATATGACTGGCAGGAGACTGATGAATTAGTGCCAATGAAAATGCATGTCCTCTTCTTTTCCAGGCTTATGAGGTTTTATATACCAAGCCTCTTTTCTCCTCAACCTCTGCCCATTGTTCACAATCAGACAATATTTTTGCCATTCTCCCTACAGAGAGACCCTTCAAAGTGAAATACAATTCACTTGCCTTTCCCAAAGATATCAAAGGAAAAAGAAAAGGACCCATATGTACAAAAATATTTGTAACAGTTCATTGTGGTGGCAAAGAATTGGAAATCAAGAGGATGCTTATCAACTGGGGAATGGCTGAACAAGTTATAGCATATGATTGTGATGGAGCACTGATGTGCTGTAGGAAATGACAGGGGGTGGTTTCAGAAAAACATGGCAAGATGTATATGGCCTGATGTAAAGTGAAGTGAGAAGAACTGGGAGATCATTGTGCACAGTAACAGCAATGTTGTAATAACGATCAGCTGTTGAAAGTCTTGGCTGCTTTGATCAATACAGTCATCCAAGACAGTTCCAAAGGACTCATGATGAAAAAATGCTATCCATCTTCAGAGAGAGAACTGATGGACTTTGAGTACAAATTAAAGTATAATTTTCTCACTTTATTTTTCTTGCTTTTTTTTCAATGTGACTAGCGTGGAAATAATTTACATAAAAAATTCATTTGCCTTCCCCAAAACACTGCCCTCAAAATATACTTTATTTTTAATGTAAATGCAAGAGGACACTATTATAACACTAGCCAGGGAAACATTCACTTTTGTAGGCTCTCTGAGTAACACAGAAAGGGATGTGTTGTACATTCATTCCATTAAATTCCCTGGGACCAAAGCTCCTTTATAGGAAAATGTTTTTAAAATATCAACATTTCATAATTTGTGGAGGCTCAACTGCCTGGACACAAGGTATTGGCAGGGAGTAGTTTCCCAGCCCTCAGTCAATGGTTTTAGTGGTAGTGGTAGTGGCGCTGCCTGAGGTGATGGGAGTGGGTGAAGAATGTGAAGGTAGGCATAGCTAAAGATGTAAGCAGCATCAGGAGAAGCAGAAAGGATGGTGGTGGGGCAATGGAATGATCCCAGCAGCAAATGTAGAGTTGACCACAGCTGAGGTAGTAGGGTGGAAATGGAGTAACAAGAGAAAGTGAAGAGGAGGGCGAGGCAGCAGCATTGTAGGGTTCCTGGAAGGGCTGGGGCCTACGAGTGCACACCTGTGTCTCCTGTGAGGATCTCCTCTGGACCTCCCCATTCCTATCCATGTATCACTTTTCTCTAATTTACCCATACCTGAAACTTCAAAATAATCTGTTTCTTTTCCCTCTTGCTCCCTCACCTCCCATCTCTAAACCCGGTCCTCTCTTCTCTGCAATGTCTCTCCTGTACTATTGCTCATTCCTCTCCTTCCATTGCTATGGCCCCAGTGCAGGTCCTAATTACCTATTCCTTGGCTCATTGCAAGAGCCTGATAGCCAGTTTCTCTGCTGTTAATCTCTCCCTACTCCAGTACATTCCACAAATCACTGCAAGGGAAATCTTTCTAAAGCACTGTGTTGCTCATGTCAACTCCCAGTTCAAAGAGATTCAATGAGTCCCTCCTGCCTACTGAAAAAAGTCCAAATTTTTCAGTCTGGCACTCAAGGTGCTCTATAATTTGGCTTCACCCACTCAGTCACTTCACACTAATCTCCCATATATCTCCTTATCATTCCTTCTTCCCTCATCTGTCAAGTTGCCCAGCATTATCCTATCTAGTCCTAACACCAGTCTTAAATTTCCATGCACACACATAAACACACACAAAGACCAGACTGTCCTGAAAACAGAAACTGAGAAAATTCATCCAGTGGATGGCGTGCTTCTCTTTAGCCAAAAAACAAAAGAAAAAGAAATCCATATTGCTTCATTTTGATTACTTTGAGTACAGTGTGAAAACAAGCAATGGCTTTGAAATCATAGGACTTTGGTTAAAATCCCACTTCTACTATTTACTACCTATGTGACCTACAAGACAGCTAGGTGGTGCAGTAGATAGAGTGCTGGGCTTGGAGTCATGAAGACCTGAGTTCAAATCCAGCCTCAGACACTTACTAGCTGTGTGACCCTGGGCAAGTTACTTACCCCTATTTGCCTCAGTTTTCTCATCTGTAAAATGAGCTGGAGAAGGAAATGGCTAAACCACCCAAGTCTCTTTACCAAGAAAACCCCAGATGAGGTCACAAAGAGTCAGGCATGACTGAAACTACTGAACAATAAAAATGTGACCTTCAGTAGATCACATGAAGCTCTGTGGACCTTTTTTTTTTTCACCTATAAAATAAGTGGAATTGAGTTAGATGGTCTCTAAGGTCCCTTCAAACTCTGAAGCTATGATAGGATCTCCTACCCAAGAACATAGAATGTTAGAGATGGAAAGGGCCTTAGAGGTCATGAAATCTAGTCTCCCTAATTTTACAGATGAGAAAATTGAGGAATTGAGAGTTAAGTGACATACCCAGTGTCACAAAGCTAGAGGCAGGATTTGAACTCAGGTCTTCTTGACTTTATCCACTATACTACCTGCCATTTAGTCCAAACCCTTCCCTCTACAGATGAGAAGACTGACGCCCAGAAAGGGGAAGGCATTTGCCCAGGGTCATACTAATACCCAGTGATGGATCTGGGTCTGGAATCATGTCTTCTGAATTCCAGTGCTATTTCCACCACACTGTGCCATCTGCAATAAATATGGACCTTGGTAGGATCCACAGGGAACTGAAGAGAATTTAGAGATATATTGTTTAGACAGAACGCAGGGACCCAAGGAAGTGGGAGAATAAGGGACAGGCTGTTAGAAAAGAAGTAATGGACTGCACATGTATAACCTATAACACATGTATAACCTATATCAAATCGCTTGCCTTCTCAATGAGGCAGGGAAGGAGGGAGAGAATTTGTTTTTTTTTTTCCAATTAATTAATTAATTAATTTTTTTTGGCTAGGCAATGGGGTTAAGTGCCTTGCCCAGGGTCACACAGCTAGTAAGTGTTATGTGTCTGAGGCTGGATTTGAACTCAAGTACTCCTGACTCCAGGGCCGGTGCTCTATCCACTGCGCCACCTAGCTGCCCCAAGGGAGAGGATTTGGAACTCAGAGTGTTTAAAAGACTAATGGTAAAAATTGTTTTTGCATGTAATTGGGGGGAAAATACTAAATCATTTTAAAAAGTAGAGCAAGTGATGCATTGAAAGCCCAGAAGATGTCAGGTGCCTCAAGTGTTTAGAAATGCATTCCTTTTGCTTGGTGCACACAACCCTTCTGCAGATGCATTGTTTTAGGATATTGTTGGTACTGATGCTCTAAACAAAATAAGTCTTTGTCCTCCAGAACCTAAGCATGATAACAACTTACATTTATATCTTTTAAGCTTTTCCAAGTTTTTTCCCCACAACAACCCTGTGAGGTAGGTAATACAGGTATTATTATCCCCATTTTATAGATCAGGAAACAGAGGCTTATAAAGGTTAAGTAACTTTCCCAGAGTCATACAGCCAGTGAGTGTCTGAGTTGGACTCAAACCCAGGCTTCCTAACCCCAAATTCAGCATTCTCTTCATAGTGTCCATATAGAGTATATCCCATTCATTATTCTGATTCCTTATCTCATCACATATGGCCTTGGGAAATTTTGCCTTGGAAAACTAATGAACTACCTTATAATTTATAATAATAATAGTTCACATTTACATGGTGCTTCACAGTTTACAAAGCACTCTTCCTCACAACCACCCTGTGAGGTAGATAGTACAACCATTATTATCCCCATTTTACAGATGAGGAAACTGAGGCTCAGAGGGGTCATAGGATTGAAGTTTTCGAGCTAGAAGGAACCTTAAGAGGTCATCAAGTCCAATCCCCTCATTCTATATATGGGGAAATTGAGGCTCGGTGTAGTGACATATTGAAGTTATATAAGTAAGTAGAATGGAAACTCAAATCTTCTGATTTGAACATTGAGTCCAATGTTCTAATGACTGAAATTTTGCCATCTCTTACAGTGTTCATCGCCTTGCTTATCCTAGCTTTTTCTTCTCCAAATTGTAATTTTATGCTCAGGAAACACTTCTCAAAGTTTCTGTTGAATCAGTCCATGTTGGTAAGATAGGAAAAGCAATCAACCAGCTCACCACTCTCTAAATGCATCATTTTATGACACGACTATAAGCTAGCATCTTTGGCATGGCTGGTGAATGAGCCTCTCCTTGGGTGTGACTGGAAGCCCAAATAAAAGGAAATCAATAATTTAATACTATAGAAGTAGGTAGGAAATCCAGAGAAAAGGTGAGGGGAGCCCTTGGGAACGCTGCCAGGAGGGCAGTATCTTCTTAAAATATACAAGATGTGATTATAAAATAATAAGACAGTGCAACAAATGTACTCAAATGTATTCATCCAAGTGAATGCCTTCCTTCCTCTTGATCACCCTGGAGGCCGTGCACTTTACTCAATGATATGAGCTACCATTGCTCAGAACAGTTTTGGAATTCAAACTTCTCTTTGGAAATACCTTTCCAAAACAACCGATTATATAAATTAATAGTTCTCTCTCTCTCTCTCTCTCTCTCTCTCTCTCTCTCTCTCTCTCTCTCACACACACACACACACACATACATACACTATAGTCATATCTCTCTCATGACTTTGTAGTCATCTCTCTTTCCATCCCTCCCTTGACTGTCTCTCAATCTGTCTCTATATTTGTCTCTCTTAATAAACTACCTATTATCCAAAATCTGTCTCACACATTGTCCATCTTATTATGCTTACAAAATCCTGGCTCTCTCTGGAAGAAACCTGGCCTCTTTATACAGTGCTGGTTGCTCTTTCATACCCTCTGACACACACGGCCAAAAGAACTTGGATTTCAGGTCCTAACCCCATAGCTAGAAAGGATCTGAGGCTATCTAATACAACTTTATTTTATAATTGAGGAAACTGAGGCCAGGAAGGATAAGTGATCACAACTGAACCCACGATCACACCAACAGTAAATGTCAGAGGCAAGATTTGAACCCAAGTGCTCTGATTCCAGAGCTAATATTTTTTCCACTGTCATTCCACTGTCTACTTGGCATTCAGTTGGCCCCCTTACCCTCTGCCATTTCAGACTCCTATCTGCCTCCATTGCTCTGCAGACTCTCAGGTTCTGTCATTTACCTCTCTTGACCAAGATCCTTGTTTCACGCTCTTGTTTTTGTACCATTCTTTCCCCAGCACTAGGCCGGGCTCCAGATGATTATTATAAAAAAAATCAAAATCACCTTAAAAGAATAAAAATGGAAGAGATTTTTTAAAAAGATCATGCCACAACTCTGTAGCTAATTCTACATGAAGCGGTTCAGATGTGCTCAGAGCAATGGTAGGATCAAGTATTTGGCCTCCCAAGAGGCTCCCTCATTTGCACGTACAAAATAATCCAAATGATAATAATAAACGGTCACATTATAAATACCTTGTATTTGATGAAAAAACAACAAACAAAAAACAAACCCACAGAGTTCTTGTATGAATCCTAATTAAAGACAACATCACGTTCAGAATGATCACACCTACAGCTACGATGTTCAAAAACTAAAATCGCTTCTTTCCTCATCTTTAGTAGAGGTGATTATAGACAAAGGAGTCAGAAAGGGGGCGAGACGTGTGTGTTACCTGAATGTAACCTCTGAAAAGTTACTACTCTCCATTTGACTCAGACACTTAACTGGTCTCCTTCCAACTTAGACAAGTTGTGGATTCACAGATTTATTCCACACACCCTTTTCCCCAAACACCTTAGTTAAATGTGAATTCCCATGTGTGCTCATTTCCCATCTTCTATGGTGAATTGGGGAAGGGCCTGTTAAATGATGACACAGGCCACTCCTTGGTAAAAGTTTGCAGTTTTCTCTCCCAATACATCTTCTTTTTGTTGAGAACTTCCATTTTTATCCTGTGTTCCTCTTCTGCCATTTCGCACTCTCTTTCGATCTGCTGGATTTTGGCCACGTGCACTTCGTTCATCTGGATCAGCTGCAGCTGCAAAACGGACATTTGCTGATGGTGCTCCTCTTCATGCATCTTCTTTAACGCACTTTCCTGAGAGGCTCTGCTCCGGAAGTTTTTATGGGTCGTCATTCTGACCGCTGAACATGAAGGTTCAGGTTGAGAGGTCCCTTCACAAACTGGGAAGTGAATGAGTTCCTTCTCCTCCTCGCATAGTTCTCGACTTGAAACAGGAAAAGGTTCTGAAAGACAGAAGCAGAAAACAGACATTCAAAGGTTGCTATCCCATATCAACAGGCTGTAATGCAGAGGCCAGATTGGGAAGGGCAATACCAAAACGCCCTGGGAGAGATGCAAGACAAAGTGAATGGGAAGCAACAGAAAGTATGAAAATTTGAAACCATAACCATCAGATAAAATGGATTTACATAGAGTCTTTGCTTCAGTGCACTTTTGCCAGGAGGAAGAAAGTGTTTTCTCCATAGGATAAAGTTCAGGGTTTGTTTTTGTAAGTGTAAGTAAAGTCTAGAACTGAAGTTCTTGAGTAGGAACATCCTTCATTGATGCAACTCGGCAACTTGTCTGTAATTTATTGTTTCCCCTAAGACACTGAAAAGTTAGGTGGTTTACCCACAGTGACAGGATATGTCAGATGCAAGATTTGCACCCAGGTCTTCCTGTGGCCAAGGCCAGTCTTGTATCCACTAATCTGAAATTCATCTTAAATTTTAACAACAACCACAACAATATAACTAAGATTTTTACAGAACTTTAAAGACTACAAAGCTCTTTCTTTATGTGTGGTCTCTTTATATGCTTACAGCATCTCTGTAAGGTTAAGTGTTATTATTATCCCTGTTTTGCAGATGAGGGAATTAAAGGTGAGAGAGGTAAAGTGCCCCTCAGAGCTAGGAAGTATCTAAAATAAGGACATGGGGTTCCTATGGAATCCAAGTCCACTGCTGCATCCACTATGGCACCTAGTGGCCAACTGAAAATACATACATTTTTTTCAGGCTATTAACTAGACAGCCATTTTCTTAATGAAGCAATGAAACCTGGATGACCTAGAAAAGTTAGCACACATTCTAAACATGCCTAATGGCATTTCTAGTGATAAGTTGCTTCCCAACCATGGATTACATTACATTGCTTTTTGTAAGCATAAAGTCCTGATGAGAGAGGAAGGATATGTAGGCATCATTTTTCCCATTTTTTCAAGCAAAATACATAGAAATCACATCATATTTAAGGTGACATAGGAAGTCAATAGCAGAGAAGGGTCTCTCAAGCTCCTAATTCCCAGTATATTGAGCTATATCCAGTCTAAGCCTGAAATATCAAGAGATGATGTAAAAAATACAGCCCAGTTATTCTCTCACTACATAGTAGCACTAAGATCAGGGCACCTTCTTCATTTGAAAAAAAGGAGGAAGGTGGATAAAGCACCGGCCCTGGATTCAAGAGGACCCGAATTCAAATCTGCCCTCAGACACATAACACTTACTAGCTGTGTGACCCTGGGCAGGTCACTTAACCCCATTGCCTAACAAAAGCAAAAACCAAAAAAAAAAAAAAAAAAAGGAAGGGCAAGAATACAACCTTTGTGATACAGATGAGATTAAGGAAATAGGAATAGAGTCAAAGTTAAAAAAAAATTACAACCAATTAAACCAAGATATCACACCATATACCATAATAAGTTCCAAAAAAGATACATGACCTAGATATAAAAGGTCTATCATAAATTAGCAGAGCATACAGGATGATACTTATACAACAATGGATAAGGGGAAGAATTCATGACTAGACAAGACATGGAGAGGATTACAGAAGACAAAAACGGACAAATTTGATAGCATAAAATTGAAAACATTTTTGCACAAACAAAATCAATGAAGTTAAAATGAGAAGGGAAAGTTAACTGGGGAAAAATTTTTTACAGAAAGTTTCTCCAAAAGCAATCTGATATCTAAGATAGAGGGCAGTTAGGTGGTGCAGTGGATAGAATGCCAGACCTGGAGTTAGTAAGATTCTTCTTCCCAAGTTCAAATCAGGCCTCAGATATTTACTAGCTGTCTGACTCTGAGCAAGTCACTCAACCCTGTTTGCCTCAGTTTCCTCATCTGTAAAATGACCTGGAGAAGGAAATGGCAAACTGGACCCGCATCTCTGCCAAGAAAACCCCAAATGGGGTCACAAAGAGTTGGACAGGACTGAAAATGGCTCAACAACAATAACATATAAGATAGAAATGATTAAAATATATACATATAAGCACCGGCCCTGAAGTCAGGAGGACTTGAGTTCAAATCCGACCTCAGACCAAACACTTGACATGTACTAGCTGTGTGACCTTGGGCAAGTCACTTAACCCTGATTGCCTCACTAAAAAAAACAAAAAACAAAAAAAATATGAATAAAATATAAATAAAATAAACCCCTTATAAATAAAAATATATAACTATGTAAATAAAATATAAAAATATATTCCCCCAGGAAATGGTCAAAGAATATGAACAGGCAATCAGTTTTCAAAGGAAGATATCTACATAATCAACAATCATAAGGAGAAAAAAAATGCTCCAAATCACTAATAATCAAAGAGATCCATATTAAAAATAGTCTGATGTTATACCTTATATTTATCAGATTGGCTAAGATGACAGAAAAGGGAAATGACAATTGTTGGAAGGAATTTGAGAAGACTGACACATTAGTGAACTATTAGTGGCCCAGCCATTCTGGTAACTATTTGCAAGTATGCTCAAAGAGCTACTGAACTCTGACAGTGATATACTAAGCCTATAACTCAAAGAGATCAAAAAAGAGGGAAAAGATTCACATATACAAAAATATTTGTACCAGCTCTTTTTGCTATAGCAAAACACACACACATACAAAACTGGAACCAAAGGGGATGCCCATTAATTGAAGAACAGCTAACGAAATTATGGTATATGGCTGTAGTGGAATATTACTGAGCCATGAGAAATCGCAAAAGGGAAACTTTCAGAGAAACCTGATGTAGAGTGAAGTAAACACAACCAAGAGAACCTATTTATACAATAACAACATTGTAATAACAAACATCTTTGAAAGACCTGACAACTTGATCACTATGATGACCAACCAGGGCTCCAGAGGGTTGATGATAGAACAGACTACCCACCTCCTGCTGGAGTGCTGGATTCATGACATGAGACATATATCTTTGGGTAAATCAAATGCGTGGATTTGTTTTTCTTTATTATTTGTTACAAAGGTTGTGTTTTTTTTTTCCTGGGTGGGGTGGGGAGAGATTTGGAGGAAGAAGGAATCTGCCAATAGTTTTGACAAAAAAGAAAAGCAGGTTCTATGAAGCATTTTTTAAACTGCCCAGAAAAAAAAACCAGAAAGAAGTTCAGAAGAAAACAGAAACAGCACAGCTTTGAAAGAAACATGCTAAATTAATTACAGATGTTTTAAAAAAAATGGGCTATACATAATAAAACCATAATTTCATATGTAATACTCCTTTTCTGTTTTATTTTGTATATGGAAATGCTCTTTTTTCTGGAGGGTGGCAGCATTTGTCAAGTACAGAATAAAAATAAATTCTGACCAAGCACTTTAAAGAGTAAGTAAAGAAAAATATTAAAGGAAAATATTTCAAGTCCATCACAGAAAAAGGGGAGGTTCACCTATGTGGCAAAGAGTACTATGCTCTTGTAAATAAACTAGGGATTATCTTATAGGAGAGGAACAGAAGGCCCTGTAGACCATCTCTATCCAACAACACTACTCTGGAGTCTCTGCTCCACTCTTTGCAAATTGTTGTTGATCAATGACATCATGAGGGTGATGTCATGAATTGCCCATGAACTGGATTTAAGCCAGGCAGGCAAAGTCATCAGCCTCATTCTCTCCTCCAGAGTCATAAAGATCTGTGGCAAGACAAAAGTCAAGATGACTGGCGATAGCGAGGGGTACAAATACAGTCTTGGGAAAGGGTGACAGGTCACAAGAAAGCCCAGTTACTCCATACTCCTCAGATACAGTAAGCACTTTGCAAATCTTAAAGCGCTATACAGATTCTAATCTTATTCACTGTGGTTTTTATTCCCACACCAGAAAAGGGCAACATGCCCACTTACTGAAATAATCCTATAAGAAATCTTAGTGGGGCAGCAAGATAGCGTAGTGGATAGGGCACCGACCCTGGAGTCAGGAGGACCTGAGTTAAAATGTGGCCTCAGACACATAACACTTACTAGCTGTGTGACTCTGGGCAAGTCACTTGACCCCAATTGCCTCACCAAAAAAAACAAAAAAAACAACTTAGCAGACATTAAGAGTTATTTCCTGGGACCAAGGAAAAGTATGACACAAAGAAAAGTTATCAATGTATCATATTAAGTATAAAACAAAGAAAAACTTCCATAATTACTTAAGCAGATAAGTGGCAAGATTGTATCCACTACCATCCTTTTTTTTCCCTGCTACCATTCTTAAAATAGGTAGGAATAATTTTTATTAATATAGCAAAGAGATCATATTTAAAACCAAGAATTAACATCATACTGCCTAGAAAAGTTCCCCCTTAAAAATAAGCACAAGGTCTCCTGCAACTAATACCTGCTGAATATAATAAAGAAATGTTGATCACCATGATCAGAAATAAAAAAGAAATGTTATAAATGTAGAAAGTAAGAAATAATTTCACATTATACAGACAACATTAATATAAACTTAGAAAATCCAAGAGAATAACTTAAAATGACAAATTCAAAATATACTCAGCATTCTCTGTCATTATAATGATTAAGTTTGGCTCCAGGAGGAAATAAGAAATTGCACCACCTTCCCTTCTTTGCTGAATGGGGCGGGGGGGAGGAAAGACTGTGAGTGTAGAACCTTCCACATGTCAGACTTATTTGATGTGTTGGGCCGGCATTGTTGAATTGCCTTATGTTTTATTCTTTGTTAGAACAGATAATGAACGATGGAACATATTTGGAAATGAAGGTGATGTAAAAACAAAATATATCACTTAAGAAAATTTTAATGAGCAGCAAGGTTGTGATAAATAATTAAAAATCAACTGTATTCCAATACACTAACAGCACCTAGATAGAAAATACAATAGAAAAAATAATGTGATAGAAAATATTTAATATTTAGTTATAAAACCCAGTAATAAGCTATTTATGTAAATAGAAATATTAAATTCCAGTGGGAGCACTAAATGAAAGGATTATTAAATGGAGGACTTATTTTATTATGCCTGGGAAGACTAAATATTCAGGGCGATTTAATGCAATTGATATTGCATACTTAAGGCCCTATGGGAAATTTTAAAGAATATGAAAAATTGATAGTGAAAATTATCTAGAAGGAGTAAGAATACTAAGGAATTTTAAAAGGAAAAAATTATATCCTTGCCCTACCAGACTTCTTAATCTTAAGAGTTGCTTAAAATTCTTCAGTGGTTCCTATTATCTCTAAGATAAAAAAAACCAAACTCATCAGCCTAGAATTTAAGACCCTCTGCAATCTGTCCCCAACTTACATTTCCAACCTTATTTCACTGTTTTTCCCTTTACTATTGTGTGATGAGATCTCAATTCAATCAGCCAATTCATTGATGATGCCTTTCAACTTTGTTCCTAGAACCTGACAAGTATGCCATCTCTGTTGCCATTTAAGTTGGCATCGAGGTGGCATAGTGATAGAGGACTGGGCTTGGAGTCTGGAAGTCCTGAGTTAAAATATTACCTCAGATGTTTGCTTCCTCCCCGTGTGACCCTCAACAAGTCATTTAACCTGTCTGCCTCAGTTTCCTCAACTGCAAAACAGGAATAATAGCACCTGCCTCATAGGATCGCTGTGAGGAACAAAAGAGATAATATATGAAGCACTTAGCACAGTGCCTGGTACATAGCAGGTGCTTAATAAATGCATGTTTCTCCATCCTCCCTGCCTCCATGTTTTCAAATCATTGAGAAAAACACTGAAGAATATAGGGTGGTATTCAACCAGGGACCTCTCTATAGTTTGAGATCAACCATAGAGAAGGCTTGTTTCTATACTTTATAACACATGCAATAAATTGCAGATGGGCCAAAGAAAAAACATTTTTTTCAAAACTCTCACTAAAAGGTAGAGGAAAACAGAAATATTTAGCATTTACATTGCACCTTAAGTTTTGCAAAGTACTTTATGAATATTATCTCATCAGATCCTTACAACAACCCTGGGAGGTAAGTGCTGTTATTATTCCCATTTTGCAGATGGGGAAACTGAGGCAGGCAAAGGTTAAGTAATTTGCCCAGGGTCACACAGCTAACAAGTGTCTCAGATCACTTATGATGAACTCAGATCTTCCTGCTTCTAGGACCAGTACTCTATCCACTGTACTACTTAGCCGCCTATTTTATCCCATTTTAAGAAGGAAAGATAAATTCATGACTACTGAAAATATGGAGGATGTCAGATAAGACATATTTTAATGGATACTTCTTCAATACTTTGAAAGATTTGTGATCATGCTTATTCTTTAAATCAATGCACATCACAACTTCATTATAGTTTAGACCAGTTTCAGGATTTACCCTGGTCAAAAAAGTCATCACTTAGGAACGTCTCTCTTTTTCTTTAAACTTGGCTAGGTTGGTGATGAGATGATGGATTCTTGGTCCATTTGTCAAGTCAATTCTATTAGCATTTCTAGCTTGCTAGAAGTTTCTCCCTATTGACAGGAAGATAAGGTCAGCTCCATGCCAGAATGACGTAGTAGAGCTGCACTTCAGTATTTTATTATACACAAAGAAAAACATGAAAAAAATGAGAAACATATATATATATCCAAAAATACTAACAATCTGTTGGTTTTGCTTAGCAGTTTGTTAAAAGGGATGTTTCAAGGCTAGGGTTGGGGGTGGAGTGGGAGGAATATATTGGCAAATGAGTTTAATATAACAAAACCCTAGTAGGCATCAATTTAAAAAATTGTTTTAAAAGGGCCAATGAAAAGTCCAGACATGTAAAAAGATATGCCTGATGTCGCCAGTTCCATTTGCTAAGTGGTCAAAGGAGATCCCCTTCTTAGCAGAGAGGTGATGGACTAGAGGTATTTAATGAGACATATAAATTAAGATATGGCAAATAGGAGGATTTGATTTGTGTGACTATGCTTATTTGCTCCAAAGAGAGAACTTTTATTTTGATGAGGGGTTAGGAATTGGGGGAAACGGCAAATTAGTGTTAGAGATACTATGAAAAGGAAGAAAAGAAAATGACATCAATGAATGATTGAAAAATAAAGAGAAGAAGAAAGAAGTTCAGAAGGCACCAGATAAGGAGGGACATATTGGATCTACCATATAAAATTTTTAAATATAGAAAATCACACTATGTAGCTATTAAAAAAGACCAAAAAATAAAAGAAAACTATGAAGCCTAATATTAGTGAGATATTGTTGAAAGCCATTAACATTAGTTTAGTCTCAGCTCCTAGCATATAGTGTTTTACAAACAACAGATGTATAATAAATATTTGTTGGACTGATTCCACGGGAAAATGTGTTCCAGGTTCTAAATAACTGACTTACAAATAGCTTTAGTTTTAAAAAACCCAGTACCTAAGTTGAGGGTTTCCAAAGCCACAAATAAATATTTTCTGGTATTATCCTAAAGAGGAAGGCATCTCTGTATAGCCATTTCTTTTTGCCTGTTACTTATCTACAGATATTTTAATAGTTCAGTGATTACTACTAGCCTTTTAAATTGTGATACCTAGCCATTATTTTTGTGTGTGTGTGCAACAATTCTTCCTTTTCCTTAGATAAGTACTTTATGACATGCTTGTCAAACAGTTATAATTCTAGGAATCAGGAAAACCTGAGTTCAAATCTAGACTCAGACATTTACTAGCTGTGTGACCCTTGGGAAGTCACCTAAACTCTGTCTGCCACAGTTTCCTCATCTGTAAAATGGGTATAATTGCATCTACTTCATAAGACTGTTGTGAGGATAAATTGTGATTCTATTTGTAAAGCATTTAAAAACCCTTAAAGTGCTATGTAAATACTAGAATTATAATCGCTCTTTAAAAAATTAAAATTAATTTTCTTTGAGAATTTTTGAGATCCCTAGGGTATTTTTGGGGGGGTGAGGCAATTGGAGTTAAATTACTTGCCCAGGGTCACACAGCTAGTGAGTGTTATGTGTCTGAGGCAAATTTGAACTCAGGTCCTCCTGACTACAGGGCCAGTGTTTTATCCACTGCGCCACCTAGCAGCCCTCTAGGGTATTGTTAACAGTTGGGAATCACTGAAGAAACATTGCAATAAACTGTGGAAATGCTCATTTTCTGCTATTTAATAACAGGGCAGATCCCCTTTGAAGAATGCCTGTTTCCATCCTTAGAATGCCTTCTGATGCATCATGCTAAATGATATAATCACCAGCAGTCCTTGGGTAATTAAATAAAAAATTCTCCTATTTTTGTAAGTGTCTGTAGGACCTGTAATAAGATATCACAAGGATAAAGGGCTGCAAACATATAAATCAATAACTTATTCTAGCATCTGATTCTTTCCCTTTGCAACAACACCATGGTCCCCAGCTTTCAATGGGGAAAATCAAGAACCAACATCAAAGTTTGTGTAAAAACTGGGGACATTGGGCAGGTAGGTGGCACAGTGGATACATCATCAGCCCTGGAGTCAGGAGGATATGAGTTTAAATCCGGTCTCAGACACTTGACACTTACTAGCTGTGTGATCCTGGGCAAGTCACTTAACCCCATTGCCTAGCCAAAAACCAAAAAAAACCCCAAAACAAAACAAAAAAAAACTGGGGACATTACACAAAAAATGCAGATGGCATCCCAATGAACAGAGCAAGAGGTAACAGGAGCATTTATACCTTGGTTTGCTGTGTCAGGGTGGTATTCTGACTCTTCTTCCGGAGGACTCTGTAAAAAGTAAATTTGCTCAGGGAGCATGCTGGCAATCTTCTCTTTTCCTATTCCCTGTGTGCTTAGAAGCGGACTAATGCTCCGTTTTACCTTCTCTCTCCTTTCATGTGCCATTATCTTTTTGGTCCGTGCTTTGATGTTTTCCCAACACTTCTTCAATTGTTTGAAATCTCGTAGTGAGACGCTTGGTTGAGAATTGTACTCATGGGCGAGGGCTTGCCAGGTCCTCTGTTTAAGTGCAATTGTCCTAGCATCACTTTTCTTACATTCAAGCACATATTTATACTTTTCCACTAATGCAAGCAAGATACTCTTTTCCAATTCAGAAAAGTATTTGGCAGGTTTTATAATTTCGTTGTTTTGCATTTTCTACTCTTTTTCTCCAGGCAGTAAGAATCCTGTAAAAGGAAGTTTTAAACAATAATTATATGTTCAACTAAATCTTCAACAAATTATTTTATCCTAATCATAAGTAAAGACCTAAATTTATTATTTTATTTTTTAAAATTATTTTATTTCATTAAATATTTTTTTAACAATCTTTTAAAAAAATTTGAATCGCAAAATCTCTCCTTCCCACCTCCTTGAGAAGGCAAGCAATTTGGTTATTGATTATATATGTAAGTCATGTAAGTCAAAAGGAGTCATGTAAAGCATATTTCCATATAATCCATATTGCAAAAAAAACACAAAGTAAAACAATAAAAATAAATAAAGTAAAAAAAAGTATGCTTCAATCTGCATTCTGAGTTTTTCAGTTCTCTCTCTGGAGGTAGATAACATTTTTTCATCATCAATCCTTTAGAATTGTCGTGAGCCATTGTCTTAATCAGAGCACCTGTCTTTCACAGTTGATCATCCTTACAATATTATAAAACCCTAAATTTAAATGTTTTCTTCTCTGCTAAAGCTTCTATTAAATAAGAAAATATATGATATCCTTAAATTTATCCATGTTCAAAATATATCTTTTTAATTAATAATAATAATTTAACACATGGGGTTTTAAGGTTTACAAAGAATTTTACACGTAACTTATTTTATATACATTTCTTTTCACACATACAACACTATAAATTAGGTGCTGATTGACTTGCTAATAAGTGTCAACAGGAGAGATTTGAACATAGGTCTTAATGATTCCAAGTCCAGCAATCTATCTTCTACACTACACAACATCATCTTGCATTAGTCTTTCTTTGTCTGGTGAAAATTATTTCTCACATATTACAGCAAATAAAATCAAATAAGATTCTCTATAATCTTACTAAACCACAACTTTTTTTAAAGAGAGAGAGCTTGTTTTGCGTAATGAAAGACCACTGAATTTAGAATCCCAACACCTAGCTTCAAGTCCTAGCTCTTACACTAGTACTCCAGTTAGAGAGGAGATGGGAGTTCCAAAGCTTCTCTAATATGGAAATATGATGAGTTTCCTGATGATGAGGTTTCTTGAGGACATGATGGAGTCGAGGAAAATAAGTAAACCTGACAGGACGTGAAGAAATGGTTGTCTTAGGAGTCTTCCTTAAATAGAGGCTTTCGAAGGCCTTTTTTTAAAAATTCTTGTCTTCCAGCCATTCAGTCCTCTGATAGAGGGCCAGGGTGTAGTGAATGTACCAATTAGGTGGGAGGCTTCACTAGCTGTGTGACCCTGGGCAAGTCACTTAACCCTGTTTGCCTCAATTTCCTCATCTGTAAAATGAACTGGAGAAAGAAATGGCAAACCACTCCAGTGTCCCTGCCATGAAAACCCCAAAATAGGGTCATGAAGAGTCAGATACAACTGAAACAACTGAACAGCAACCACAACCAAAGCTCACATGTATCTACATATCTATATTTATATCTATAGCTATATACACATATGTGATATGTAACAGATATAAAACAGTATAATATATACAATTTGTGACATCTGTATAATATAAAACATGAACATATAACATATATTTAACATATATAACATATAATAAAATAAGTAAAACAGAATGTAGCATAAATAATGTTGGCATAATTGATGACAATACCCATGTGTAATAAGCGGCAGCATGCATGTGTAATACGTCACTTATTATGTATGGGTAATATGCTACACATAACCCATGGATAATATATGTAAGCAATATATTTGACAAGATGACTGGCCTGGGAGCCCTCTTAAAATGATGGCTTTGGAAGGAGCTCTTTGCCTTGCATTCAAGTACTTCAGCACTCCAGCATTCCAAGCAGAGGGCAACATAGTGTAATACTGATCTTTTCCTTTCTTTGGACTGCAGACTATACTTATCAACCACTTGACTTGTATTTTTCCACAGAGGCTATTCCCAATATTCTTGGTTTTTCTCAAACTCTCCATAGCAGCACCCTTTCCCTGCCATCTTCTCAGCTGAGGACCTCAGCTCATTCTACACACACACACACACACACACACACACACACACACACACACACACACACACACACACACGGCTATTTACTGAGAGCTGCTTCTTCTACCTTCCTCCTTATCTCGATTAATTCAGTCATCTTTTCCCTCCCACTATCTCCATCTTTGCCCCTAAATCACCACTTCTCCTTGCGAAGGCAAACTGTTCAATATACACCCTTGATTCTATCTCTTCCAACAGATTTCCCCCTCCAGCATCCCCATTTTCTCTAATCTTCTGTCTCTATCTACTGGCTCCTTTCGTTCTCCCTATAAACACTCCTATGTCTCCTCCATTCTTAAGAAACCCTAACTTCATCAAAACCATACCCAATAGCTATCATCCTGGGTCTTTCTTCCCCTTCTTGGCTAAATGCCTTGAGAAAGCTGCCTACACTCCCTGCCTCTATTTCCTTTTCTTCTATTCTCTTCTAAACCCTCTGCAATCTGGTTTCATCATTCAACAGAAACTGCTCTTTCCAAAGATAGCAGTGACCTCTTAACTGCCAAGTCTAATGGCCTTTCCTCAGTTCTCAACCTTGAATTATCTGTAGCATTTTGACACTACTGATCAGCTGCTACTCCTGGACACCCTCTTCTTTCTGGGTTTTCATGATGTTGTTCTCTCCTGGTCTTCTCTCACTGTCTGTCTGACTACTCCTTCTTAGTCTTATTTGTTGGATCTCATCCAAGTCATGCCAACCAACCATGGGTGTCCCCCAGTGCTCTGACCTAAGCCTCTTTCTCTTTTTGCCCTATATAATGTCAATTGATGATCTCATCAGCTCCCATGAGTTCAATTATAATCTATGCAGATGATTCTTTTATCTATACTTACAGCCCTGTCTCTCTCCTGAGTTACAGTTCCACATCACCAACTGTCTTTTAATGTCTTAAACTGGATGTCCCATAGGCATCTCAAATCCAGCATGTCCAAAACAGAATTCATTGTCTTTTCCCCTTCCAAACCTCTCTATTACTGTCAAAAGAACCACTATCATCCCAAGTCATTGTCTCAAAATCTGTCTTGACTCACTCTCATTCCCTTGCTCCACATACCAAATCCATTGCCAAATCTTTTTATTTCTACTCGCACAGCACCTCTTGTATACTCCCTCTCCTACAACCCTCATTCAGGACCTAATCACCTCACACCTGAAAAGGCCTTTTCACTGGCTTTCCTCCACATCTGGAATGTTCTCTCTCTTCATCTCCCACCTCTGGTTTCTTTCAAGTTCCAGCTAAAATCACACCTTCTACTAGAAACCTTTCCTGATTCCCCTTCTACTGCCTTCCCTCTATTTCCAGTTTATCCTGTGCTTATTTATGCACAATTGTATGTTGTCTCCCTTTTAAACAGTGAGCTCCTTGAGATCAGACACTGTCTTTTGCCTTATTTTGTATCTCCAGTATAACTTAACATAGCACCTGTCATACAGTAGGCACTTAATAAATGCCTTTTCATTTATTCATTCATTTTTCAGTGAAAGAAGTATCTCATGGATGAAACCACAGGGTCCTGAAGTACTGAAATATAGTACCAATACAGGTTGGAGGTAGGAGGAAATTTAACTACCTCCACATTTTAAAATATTATAAAGAAACAACCATCAAAACTACCCAAATAAAAAACAGACCAGGGGCAGCTGGATGGCACAGTGGATAGAGTACCAGCCCTACAGTCAGGAGGACCTGAGTTCAAATCTGGCCTCAGATACATAACACTTACTAGCTGTGTGACCCTGGGCAAGTCACTTAACCCCACTGCCTCACAAAAAAATTCCCCAAAAAATAGACCAGTGGAACAGAATAGGGATCCCAGAAGGAGAACTAAATAAATTAAAATTTTAATATATGAGAAACCTGATAAAAACAAAATTTGATGAAATAATATAAATGTTACAATAATATTATTAGATACTATAATACATAATATAATAAAATAAACCAACTCATTATATTCCTTAAATTAGAAAAATAAGTTAAAATATTAAAACCCACAGTGATGGGCAGGGCTGTAGGAAACAGGTACACTCATATACTATTGGTAGCAATACAAATTGATCAAATGTTTCTGTAGAATATGGGTTCTTAACTGCTTTTTGTATCATGGATACCTTGACTGGCTGGCAAAGCCTATGAACCTATTCTCACAATAATGTTTTTAAATGCATTGGAATAAAATACGCAGGATTCCAAAGGAAATTGATTACTGAAATTATTAAAACAACAACAACAATCACCAAGTTCATGGACCTTGAGTTAAATACTCCTGCTGGAGAGTAATCTAGCAAGTGGTAGAAAAAGCTATGAATTGGTCATATCCTTTGACCCAGTAATCTCAATACTGGGTATATATCCCAGGGAAATTAGCCAAAAGAAAAAGGGCCTACTTGTTCAAATGTGTTTATAATAGTGCTATTTATAGGACCAAAACCTGGAAACATCCCAGACGCCCAACGGTGACAAAATGACTGAACAGACTGGTCACTGCAATAATGCACTTACTAAACCACCATTGAGAATGACAAATAGGATGATCATCCTGATGTATGGAAAGTCTATGTGGAATAATGCAAAGTGAACAGAGTAGGACAAAGAACTCTATGTACACATTGCTTGCAACCATATAAAAATACCATTAGCTAAGAAGACGTTATGGAGTTAGGCAAGAGTTGCTATTGATATCGGAAAGTATGTTTATTTTTTCATTTTAAAGGTCACTAAGTGCAAAAAATCATTTAAAATATTGGAAGCAGAGAAGAGAGAAAACTTTAAAACAAAGGTTAGATCATGAAAACATATTATATTCAAAACAGGAGTAACAAAAAGCAGAGAGACACAAAAGCTGAGAGAGAGAGAGAGAGTTAACAAGCTGTCACAAAGCTTCTTCCATGTGCCAGGCACTGTGCCAAGCCCTAGGGATATAATTTTAAGCACAAGGAATTCCAGCATCTACCCTCAACGAGCTTACTGTCTAGTAAGAGGAGATAACAAGGGAGGTGAAATGGGGGTGGGGGATGGGGAAGGGGGGGTAGATGGGAACAAAGGGGGAATAGTTGCAAAGTCGGGAGAGTGAAGCACAGCTGGTCTGGTCCCTTCACCAAAATGGAACTCACCAACGGGAAAGGGTGGCCAGAGAGTAGAGGGAAAAGGCAGCGGAAGCATGGTGGATGCAAAAGGGAAAGATCAGGTAAAACAATTCTGAAACAAGCAGAACAACCTAAAACATTATTGCAAGGGAGAAGATTGCCCTTTGTAACCCCAGATGACCACAATAGGAGCTGAAAATCAGACCAGGCCTTTGTTTTAGGAATTCAACACTGGAAAACACTAAACACGAGCAAGTGGCAGGCAGGGGACCCTGACAAGGCAGCCTTACTCTAAAATCAGTAACGTTTGCTTTGCATCAAGTAGGTTCTTCATAATGGTTTATGTGTAGGAATGTTTAGTATATTAACTTAGGGGCATAGATCTGCCAGAAAGGAAAGACTAAATGGATGAAGAATATTTATTGTCTAGATTCCAACACGGATTGGAATAGACACTCTACAGAGTTTGTCCATTGGTATGGGTAAATATATAAGACAGACAATACAATGACAGGAACCCAGAAATGGAAAAACAAAAAGGAATTGAGTGGGCTGGATTGCTTTTAGGAAACTGGCTTCTCATGATAGCTAAGGCCCATATTATCAATATAAACATTTTATTGGTGTCATTGTATAGCTTGTGTTGTGTTTGTCCTTCATTCCCATAGAGGACCATGACATCAGGGAGATGGTGACATGACTTTGCAATTGACTTTGATTTGAATGAGGGAGGGCTGTGCAAAGTCACCAGCCTCACCTTCTCCTCCAGAGCTGTCTGGGTCCAGTGGCCAGATATTCATCAGGATGACTAGAGATAACAGTGAGAAATGGAATGCCACTGCTTCAGAAAAATTAAAGATATGCATTACACAAAGAGCAATGGAAAAGCACATGGTAAGTACGGGCAGGCTGCATAATATAAACGGTGAGGAAGTCTGATGAAGAATAAGAATGAAGGATGTCATCAAAGAGCTGTATGACAGAAAGAAAAGACGAACTGGTTACCTAGTGAGTGGGAGCGATGAGAGGCAGGTAGCCAGAGTGACCCACTACCCTCACAATGTCAGAAGAAATTGAGGAAGAGCTCCAGCACATCTTGTGGGCCCCCTGTGGTAGATTTTTGGGAGAACACAAAAGAGTCACACAAAGCAGGCAAGGCAAAATAGGTTGTTATCTGAATATTGTAAGAACCTCATGAATCAATGAGGTCATGGATCCATTTGATTATTTGCATATAGATTTTGTGTTCAAAGAGATCTTTAAGATAGTCTAGCTTGGAACCCAATCATTTTACAGACAAGGAAACTGAGGCCCAAACAGAGCAACCTTTGACAAAGATTATACAGCTAAATAGAGCAGCACACAGGAACGGAAATTTTATCTCTGTATGGAGTGCAGTGGCAAAACGGGACTGATTTCCATAGGGTGGTTAAAATTACCAACTCTGAGCCACAAATGAGGCTGTGACTCAACATTGGCCTCAGGCAAAATTGTGAATTCCAGACATATGAGACAATCTATGCACAGGAATGGATAGTCATGTAAGAGTAACAAGTAATGAGCCAGCTTGATTAGAACAGACTGGAAACGTAGGTGGGAGCCATATTGTGGAGGGCTTTGAATGACAAGCTGAAGATTATGTGGTTTATCCTGAAGGCAATAGAAAGTCACTGAAGATTTTTTTGAGTAGGGGAAAGACATAGGCAGATCTCTGTTTTAGAAAGGCTAATTTGACCGATGTGAAGAATGGAATGGAGATGAGAGAGACTGGGAGCATGGAGGCCAGTTAGGAGGCTGTTACAACAGTCCAAACAAGAGGTGAGGAGGGCTTGACATAGGGTAGTGGGAATGAATGCAACAGAGAATGGGAAAGCAGAGTCAATAAGGTATGATAACTGGTTGAATATAAATGATCAGGAAGAGGCAAGAATCAAGGATGACACTAGGGTTGTTAATCTGGGGTGATGTGAAAAATTGTGGTGCATTCCAAAGAAAAAGGGAAGTCTGGAAAAGGGATGGGTTTGGATGAAAATAGAACAGGAGTTCTTAATCTTTTTTGTGTTTTGGACCTCTTCTCAGAATAATGTTTTTAAATGCATAAAATGAAATACATAGGATTACAAAAGAAACCAATGATATTGAAATGCAGTTATTAAAAAAAAATTTTAAGTTCACCAACTGCCAGTTAAGAACCCTTGAAACAGAATGAACTCCATTTTGGGATATGCTGAGTTTGAGATTGCTTACAAAGTTATCCAGGCAAAGATGTTCAGGTGGCAGCTGGTCATGTGAGATGATGGAGTTCAGAATAGTTCATCCTCTTGTCATGCTTTCCAGCCTTTACCTCACCCTTAATTTTAAGAAGTGATAAATGAGAAAGCTTTAAGAAGTTTTTTTACGGTCTTTTAAAAAACATTTCAACTTATTGAAGGAACAGGAGGAGAGGTAGTGAGCAAAGTCAGTAGAGGGACAATCTTGGAGTAAGCAGGGCTTTGAGTTCAAGTGCAGTGTCTGACAGCCCTAGTTTTAAGAAGTCAGAAAATTTTTAAAAAGCTTTAAGAAACTTTGTTTATGGTCTTTTAGAAGACTTTTTAATTTTTTTTTTTTTTGGCTAGGCAATAGGGTTAAGTGACTTGCCTGGGGTCACACAGCTAGTAAGTGTTATGTGTCTGAGGCCGCATTTGAACTCAGGTCCTTCTTGCTTTTTAATTTATTAAAGAACAAGAGGAGAAGTAGTGGAGAGGAAAAGAGATAATCTTGGAGCTGGAAATATTTGAGTTCTGATTTCAAGAAAAGAAAGTTTATTTTTAATGAGGCTTTGCATTGTATGCATAATTGCCTCTGACATGTTACAGTATTACTATTTGCAAATCACTTAACCTTTTGGAGTTTCTGAGGAAAATCTCTAAAACAAAAGAGAAAGTTGTTTTCAAATGGACCCTGCAATGAAGTTATTAGTTGGGACAAAACAATCCACTCCTCCAAATTAGAATGAGTTAGTTTATTAATGCCCTTCCAACAACAAAGCTAATAATAGCTCTCATTTATGTGATAGTTTCCAATATAACAACTAGGTGAGAGCAGGTTTGGATGGAAGGAATTGTCTAGAGGGCATAAAGGCACTGGGTTCCTAGGGAACTGAAGAGTACGGTGCCTTTATTTTCCAAGTTGAAGGATGGGAAACACAGACCATCCTGTTTGCCTTGTTGCCACAGCTGAGCAGTAGCCTTTTATAGTTGCTACTGAAGGAATTAAAACAGCAAATGGTAGCGGAAATTGAGTGAACCACACTGACTCCATATTGTGACTCAATTTTGGAGCTAGCTCAGTTCCCTTTCTATTCAATTATGGGTCTAGTCCAATTTCTATCTGGTGAGAAAACTTTGTTCAATTGTGGGAAAAAAGAAAGTTTTATTGCATTGTTTGAACCTAGCTCTGCATGGCTGGGAAGCTGGACCATTTCTTGCTGCCACTTCAAGACCTTTAACTAAGGACCTAGGTTATGTTGACTGGAAATCCAATCAGATCCAAAGATTGATGCAAGGAGTTTTCTCACAATTATACATCTCAAGTAGCCCATATGTCTGATCTGAAAACTAGCCCTTTACTGGTCAATCAGTTATTGTTTCCATGTTCCTTTGATTGTTTATAGATACTTGTGGGAAGTGGGGCACCTCTTTTTCTGACTTCAGGGAACTGCACCTATTAGCTCTCCCCCTCCCAACTTGGAAAGTCCCTAAGATCTTTCCTCCAATAAGAATTTTGTACCCTGGTTAATTGTTTTCTTTTAATTTATTGGTCTTATTTGACTAATTGTTTTTGATGCAAAAAAATCTGTCCATCCTCCCTGTATTTGGGGTCCTGTGCCAAAGCTGAGAAGGTCTGTTCCCCATTTGTTATGCAATTGGCATACATTGCTTAATAAATTACCATGCTTGGATGCTCAAACCTTTGTTTCCTCAGTCATTTCATCTTTTGCCTACCACAGTATGGTGACCCTATGTTCTAAATTTTCTAGAACAGTTCTGATTTCAAGAAAAAAAAGTTTATTTTTAATAAGACTTCGCAAAAAGAATAATCTTTGTCAGATTATGTGTCCTAGTTTGGGTTTGAAAAATACTGTCGCTATAATATTAGGACATAGAGCATGGTATTCACAGGTTTAATGACTAGAAATGTCATAGCCAGTGATAATAGGTTCACATTTTTAGAGTGTTTTAAGATTTACAAGAAACCCTATAAGGTAGGCAGTGGAAGGATTAGTATTTCTATTTTACAGATGGGGACACTAAGGCTCTGAGTCGTAAAATGACTTGTCCAGAGTCAGGTCTTCTGATTCCAAGCTCCCTACCCTTTCCATTATATATTGTAGTTTTTCATTGTCACCACATCTCCAACCATCCCAAGGTATAAATACCACACTCATATTCACCAAGTAGGTCATAGGTTTAAAGTTGGAAAAGACTTTAAAAACTATCTGGTCCAACTCCCTCATTTTACAGGAGAAGAAATTGAGGCCCATAGGGAATAAGTCATATGGGAAATAAATAGCAAACCTTGGATTTGAACCCAAGTTCTCTGACCCTAAGTCTATTTCTCATTCTATCATAATTCACTGCCTCACTAAGAGCTAGGGACATATGGGCCAATAGGTGAGCAATTTCATGCCTTTACAAAGTGCTTTACATATATTATCATTATCTTATTCCACTCCCACAGCAGTCATTCAAGGTAGGTAACACAAATATTTTTTTTTTTATCCCCAGGTTAAATGGCTAGTAAGTGGTGGGGCTAATACTCAATCTCAATTCTTCTGACCCCAAAATTAGCATAGTTTACATCTCTCAATTATACGTGTCAACTGAACTTCAGACCCTAATACAGCGTACCTGGGTATAATTTGAGAGAGATATTTCACAAAATCTCTCTGGCTCACATCCTAATTGAGGGAAACCCTAGGAACATTAATATCTGGTTTGTTTTGTTTTTCCCTAAAGAGGTTCAGCTCTGCTTCAAACACGCAGGCTAGTAAGACTCTGAATATAGGTCTGGTTTTATTGAACTCAACCAAAAAAAAGGAGGAACAAACCACAGAATGGGCTTATATCCATGGAAGTCAGGAAAACTCTAATTTCTGAAAGGTCTCAAGCAACTGTCCTCTCTTTTGCATCCCACCTTCCATCTCTACCTACGCAGTCAACATGACTCACGACACCAGCAAAGTAATAGGAGGTCCAGGTTGCCCCTTGGTGAACGTGGTTCACTGCTGTACCAGCCCCTCTGGTATTGGCAAGAAAAAAGTCTTCAGGTTTGCTTCATCCAGGAATGACTTCCTTCACCATTTCTATCTTCCATGCTTGTGTAGACCTCTCCCCAGGTCTCTCCACTCAGCTCTGAATGTTTTCTCTTTTCTTTTAAGAACAAGCCTGAGATCCACCTCAGGTATATGACCTCTATCAATCCTGATATGTCAACTCAGTGGTTCCCAAGTATGCTGCAATTTTGAAGCTGTAAACTTGGGCCAGTACCTTACTAAAGGTCAGTGAGTTAAAGAAGACCCCAAGAGCTTTACACTGTATCCAGTAAGTAGAAAGGAGTAGGTCTCACTTTATGCTTCTTGGCATCTGGCTCTAATCCATGCCAAACAATGTTGTGTGATGCATATAAAAATGCTTTGGACTCAGAGATCATTTGGACTTGACTTGTTAAATTAATATTCATGGAAAATATTTTGGGCTCTTTCAATGATTTACTGAGATAACAGGATAGACCATTTAAAATCAGGCTTATCCTTGAAAATCTAGGATATATAGTTTGCATCTCCTTCTCCAGTTCATTTAACAGATGAGGAAAACTGAGGCAAACTGGTAAGTGACTTGCCCAGGGTCACACAGCTAGTAAATGTCTCAGTCTAGATTTGATTTCAGGAAGAGGAGTGTTCCTGACTCCAGGGTGAAGTGAGAGAACACTAGGAAAAATTTCATCAACTTAACAATTATGCTGAAGACTTGCCCTATACTAGGGTCAGGCTGCTACCTCAAATTAGGTTTGGCAGTTTTCAGGATAGTCCATGAGGCAGAGTTTCACGGAGTCAGGAAAAGCCACAGCCTGATGTGAAACAAGTCTCCTTTGGAGATCCCCAGAAGAAATATTATATAATGGAGAAGTTTGCCTTGGAGCCAGGAAAACCTCTGGTCAAGTCCCAACTCTGACACCTACTGACTACGTGATTTTGGATTAAGTCACTAAACCTCTCTATGTTCTAGACAACTCTCTAAGACTTTAGATTGTAGAGGAATTATAAGTCGCCTACACTGGAGAGAGAATATCCTCACCTAAGAGCCAATGAAATCATAGTTTCAGTTCCTGTTCCTATCCCTATTCACTCTGGAATGAGTTGTTCACTCATAGCCCAGATCACTAAACTCCATTTACTAAAGTTAACGGTTCTTGGTTTGGGTTGGGGTGAATGATGATTCCTCTCCCCTTCTATACTATTGCTTCTATTGTCTTTTAAGTTTTTTTCCCAACTTGTTCCTCTGCTCTCTATCAATCCCTTCCCCATTAAGTTCATCAGCATTCTTATCCATTTAGGAGTCTGACTCAACCCTCCCCTTCATTCTGCATATCCAATAAGTGGTTTTGTTTGTTTGTCTGTTCTGAGGTTTGGTGTTTTATGGACTACATCTGTGATTTCATTAAGATGAGAAGTGCTCCAGTTCTTTCTTCCTCCGCATAGCTTCCAGATTGGATTAATATTCCTAAAATGTAGGTCTAACAGCATCTCTCTTCTGCTGAAGATGTTTCAGTATCAAGACCCAGGGAGATGATAACCCAACTGGGCTCTTCCCTAGTCTGACCACTTCTGGAGTTTGTATTCAGTTCTGGGTAACACATTCTTCTGAAGGTGGAGTGGTGACTGAGTTAGTGAGGAGGCTGGAGAGCATTCCTGACATTTTTGTTGTTCAGTCGTATCCAACTTTTCATGACGCCATTTGGGATTTTCTTGGCAAAGATACTGGAGTGATTTGTTACTTCCTTCTCCAACTCATTTTACAGATGAGGAAACTGAGGCAAACAAAGTTAAGTGATTTGCCCAGGGTCACACAGCTAGTAAGCATCTGAGGCCAGATCTGAACTCAGGAAGATGAGTTTTCCTAACTTCAGGTCCAGCACTGTATCCTGTACTATCTAGCTGCCCATACAAAGATAAATTGAAGGACTGAGGATGTTTCGCATAGAGAAGAGAAAACTTAGATGGCAGCTTTATATGCCAAAAAAAACCCCCAATAAATTCTTTACGCTTAAGGAGCTACCTCAGGAGGTAATGAGTTTTTTATCACTGCAGAGCTTCAAGAAGAGACCTACATTTAACCCTGCAAGGTCAGCTGCATAATAGGAAATAGATAAACTTAAGGTGACCAATCCACTCTGCTCTAATAATTTTATAATCATTCTGTCTAGTCTAGATGTTACAAAACTACACATTTCTTCCTGTCTGTTATTATAAGACATCAAACATAATGAGCACCACCGTCTCCCTTCCCTGGCAAATGGAATTACCTTTATGTCAAACAAGACAATATATATAAAGTAGTTCTGTAAGGTTTAAAGTACCATATAAATGTGAGCTATTATCATTATTATTATTATTATTATTATTATCATCATCATCCTGATATCAAATGGAAAGGCTAAACTGTTCATGGTACTCACAGAGACATTTACCAATGCCTTACCACACTTAATGATGCTTCACTGATTTTATAACAGTTTAGATGCAGTAAAGTATTACTATTTAGAATTATGGGATCATTCTTTAGTGCCTTCCCTTCTAAGTCTACCTTCTATCTACTCTGTATTTAGCTTGTGGGTACCAATTTATGTATATGTGGCCTCATCCATTAGAACATAAGTTCTTTAAAGGCAGGGACTAGTTTTGCTTTTTCCTTGTAACCCCAGTGCTTAGCACAGTGGCTGGTTCTTAGTACGCACTTAATGCCTAACATTCTGTGGCGACATCACTCATCTCACCCAAAGCATATCTCTATTCACTAGCAAGGCATCTATCACTTTTTTTCCACTGACAATCTTATGGCCATAATAGTAAGAGCTGAAATTTATATCACACTTTAATGCTTGCAAAGTCTGATATATATAGATATAGATAGATAGACATATATATAAACATACATATATAAAAATGGAAATATAGAAATAGAAATGTATTATACATACATATAAACATACTGTATAATATGTAAAAATATATGTATATATGTATGCACATATATATTTCATTTGAACCTCACAAAAACCCTATCATTACACTCATTTTACAGATGAGGAAATGGAGGCTCAGAAAGGATAAGTACCCAGGGTCCAGGGATATACTGTTAAATGTCTAATAACTTGCTTTCCAAAAATGCACCACAAAATTTTAAGTTTAACCTGCATAACTAACATTTTCTTCATCACTGAGTCTAGACAATCTAAATAATAATGCAACACTTGCCAGTTTCCAATTGTGAGTAAATGCTTACCGTAAAAATTTAACAATAGGCTCTTAGGAGCAATACAAGTGGGCTCCAGCACATCCCTATAAGAGTTCCACAGCTAGTAAGTTTTAAAGACAGATTCTGAAGCCTGGTTTTCCTGATTCCAAGCCCAGTACACATCCATGCTCCTGTCCTAGACCCAGTCCTCCATACTTACTCTGTTGTCTCTTAACTACCCACTATCAGTCATTTTCTTCCCCTTTTATTGTATCATTTCCTTTTGTGTGCATCCCATAATTCCTTTACAATTACATTATTTCCATGTATATTTATTTTCTTTTTTTTAACTTTTCCTTTCCTCTGCTCCTCTCTGCATTTTTATGCATTATTCCGTCCTTTGGAGAATTGCATATGATATATGCGGTTGGTTTGTTTTTAATATCTGTGTAAGTTTGTGTATCTGTGAAAACTAGATGATAGTATGAGTTGAGGAGCCCTCCCCTCCCCCAAAAAAATCTCTTCCAGAAGCCTACTCCAAATGCCTAAAATCACTCTATCGTTTTTTTGTTGTTCAGTCGTTTCTGACTCTTCATGACCCCATTTGGGGTTTTCTTGGCAAAGATGCTGAAGTGGTTTGCAATTTCCTTCTCCTGCTCATTTTACAGATGAGGAAACTGAGGCAAATAGAGGTTAAGTGACTTGCCCAGGTCACACAGCTAGTAAGTGTTTGAGGTACGATTTGAACTCAGGTCTTCCTTACTCTAGGTCCAGTGCTCTATCTACTACACCACCTAGCTGCACTTACTCTATCACCAAAATCATTCCTTTGGGATAAAAAAGCATTGTCTTTAAAGGATCCCTGATAGGGTTAACACATTTATCCATTAGAATTCAAAAGTGAATTAAATTATCAAATTAATTTATATCATCCAGTCACAGAAAGGGTCCTGAAGGATTGTGAGGCAGGACAGGTAAATTAAGATAGGAAAAGAGACTTGTAAATGTGAAGACCATAAGGTAACTTCCCCCCAAAGTAGCCTAACACAGGCTATGTGATGTAATGAGGAGGAACGAGGAGGGAGAAGGAAAAGATACTAGAGTCATTTTCATACTTGTGAGTGAGGGGAAGGAATGTGTGAAATGAAGCAGGGAATGAGATGTCAGCTCCTAGTGAAGGAGGATTCTAGTTCTCAGTTTTGGTCTTCCATGGTGGTTGCCAGTACATTATCACAGGCTTAAACACTTAAATTATGAAGACAATTTTCTGAGTGAAAGAATGTCTGGGATACTAAGAAAACTTCTGTCCCTTTGGGTCCTGTGGCTCCCTGGAATGGTTTAACTGGCCTGATCATCTCCTAAACATTTAAAAATGGTCACAATTATGCGTTGTCTCATCATGGCGTGGAGGTGACGTTGGTCTCCTTAGAGCTTACGCTAGTGGAGGACAAACGCTGACCTGTCCTACGCAGCTGGAAAGACTTCACATCTAGCCGAGTGATTGAATAACTAACTATATGGAGGTTGGACTTTTGAGGCCCAGTATAGCTAGAGATGCTCGTGGGCAGAAACTTGTCCACTAGGTGATCAACTCTTTTTTTAGCTCCAACAACTTCTAGAGACCATTTACTCAAGTGGCAAAGGAAGGGCTACTGTGACCAACCTTAGGCAAAGGCAGTACCCACTGCCATAAAATCACATGTCCTTGAAATATTTAAGTATTTAGATGTGAGAGAGCTGGAGAGAGACAAAAAGGAGGAGACCAAGGGCCACTTAGGAAAATATGCAGAATGGGGATAAGTTGTATCCTACTTGGATTTCAATCTCAAGATGATGCAGAAGAGGAACTTTGGTTTTTGGTATAGCTAGTGGGTCCTAAGAGATTATAGACTTCCAAATACCATACCTTTTTGGGAAAGGTAACCTAATAGAGTAAGAGCAAAGAATCCCACATACAACTCAGGTACAGATAATGCCTTTTGTTGTTGTTTTTGTTCAGTCACTTCAGTATGACCACCTCTTTGTGACCCCATTTGTTTTTCTTGGCAAAGATACTGGAATGGTACCAGTTCCTTCTCCAGTTCATTTTACAGATGAGGACATTGAGGCAAACAAGGTTAAGTGACTGGCCCAGGGTCACACACTAGCCCAGAGCTAGTAAGTGTCTGAGGCTGAATTTGAACGGAGGTCTACCTGACTCCTCGCTTGGTACTTTATCCTCTATGCCACCTCGCTGTCCATTACAGATAAGCCTTGCTTTATTCCAGAGATGTACTGAGAAATTGTAGAATCTTTGAAACTGAGAATGTTAAATGCAAAGAAACTCACTTTCTAAAGGTACCCTAAAATTAATTTTTTAACTAGAAGAATCCTTCAGTAAAACAAATAATTCCTACTTTAAATTTTATATTTTGTTAAACTCATGTTCATGTATCAAGTTTTCTTAAAAGTACATCCCTAGTGGAAGATTATTGCTTTGAATTATTTTTCTTACTCACCTGCAAAATCTGGATGATGTGTTATAGTAAAAATCAAAGGCACCAGAGACTTAAGAACTCTGAACAATGCAAGGACCATGATTCCAGAGTGTCTGTGATGAAACATGCACAAACCACAGAGAGGTGATGGCTTCAAGACACAGACACACATTTTTAAAAATGGTCAATGTGGAAATTTATGTTGTTTGACTATGCATACAGTCAAGAGCTTTTTTTCTTTTTGAGAGAAAATAAATGCTTGATTGAGAAAAATATATTTTTTTTAAAAAAAAAGGCATCAAAAAAGCTTTTCTAAAAAGCACACTTCTATATTATAAGACAAAGTTAAAGTTAATCTAGAGCAGAAAACAACCAGTCATATCTTGAGTGATTAATTTTCTGGGAACAAAGCTCCTTTATGTGAAGTTAGTCATGTTAAAAAAAAAATCTTCTTAACTCATGTGAAGAGGTTAACACTGTTAGGCTTCACCAAACTCTAAATCAGTCAATCCTTTCTGTTTCCACCTTTCTTCTCATTTCCAGATACTGTCTTTAGCTGCATCTGACATTATTTTAGTTAGCATTTAATAATATTATTGTATAATAAATCTCCCTTAACACATTCTTATGTTCCCTATATTATTATCATCTGATCATGAAGTTTCTAACAACGGGGTGTCACTGGAATGAATACCTTTTGCTAACAGAAGAATCACAGCATAAGTAATGCTATAACTTTTCATTTTTGAAAAGTATTTGAACACAATTTTCTTTGAATTTGAAATTCTCCAACTGCATTTCTTAAGCAGCTTGCTACTTGTAAAGCAATGGATTAGGGTGCTAGGGTTATAGTCATCCATATGATGATGTGGAAAGCACAGTGGTTCTGGACTCAGAGCATTTCTTGGTTGGTCACTTACTATCTATGGCAAATTACATATCCCCTCTAGTTTCCTCTTGTGTAAAATGAGGGGACTGAACTTGAGAACTTCCAAGGTCCCTTTCATCTCTAAATCTATGATCCTATAGAAGACAAAAATTGAAATAGTCCCTGCCCTTAAAAGAGTTTACATTGTTCTCACTGGGGGCTGGAAGTGGAGGGTGGAATATAATACTATGTAGTCAGATAAGTAAACGGAAGGCAATTTAAGGAAGGGAGCACTGGAAACTTGGAAGGGGGGGGGTGTTCTTGTAGGAGGTGGTGCTTGAGCTGAACTAGCTGCCTGACTTGTCTCCCTTAGACTTTTCTACAGTTGAGATAATTTCATTCTTTCTGCTCAGCTGCCATTAGATTCTGAATCTTTTCTTTGACTCTACATTTTGTAACAGATCAGGTACATATATATGCATATATATATACATATATATGTATATATACTTATCCATATTTTCCAGGTATATGTTCACCCTTATTGTCCTCTTTTACCTACTCCCCCCCCAAAAAAACGGGGCTCTTATCTTTCAGAGAGGACAGCGAGACAAAAAGGGTGACTAACACAAGCAACAGTTGGAATGTCATGGTTTGGGAACAACGATGAAAAATCCCCAAGAGACAAGATAAATTTTCAAGATGCCAGGCTACTAGCAATTGCTTTTAAGGGAGCAGGCCATACTTAGGCTCTTTCCAGCTCCCCTACCAGCAACCCTCAAAGAAAAGTTGGAAACAAAATTGCTCTACCAACTTTTTGGGTAACTTCATCTTGGTTGTTAGTCCTTAACCTACCATGACATCCTATTCAAAGTGTCCACAGCTATTGCTGTCCTTTAGGTCACTGGGATTTCTTTCAATAGGCTTATCTAACTGAGGGTATATAAATCACTGAAAATAGTGCCATACTGAACAGGGAGTACCAAGCTACTTCGTAAGGTAAGAGCAGGCCTGGCCCTGCTTACCCTGCCAGATCACATCATGGGACTGGCATCTGAGGGTCTCCAAGCCTGTTAAGCCCGAAGTGCTTGGGAACGTCTGTTCTGAAAATTCACAGTTTGTGTGCTAGGTACCTGCCGGCTGGTTTAAAACACAAACTTGGATGCTTTCAAGTTCTTTCCATGGGAGGGAAAAAGGGCGAGGGTAGTTAAAAAAAAAAAAATCCCTCATTTTACAGCTGCTCTCCGTGGAACAAAATGTTGCCTGGGCATTCAGGATGGAGATGGACCGCAGGTTAGCCCCATTCTCTCTCTCCATGCAATTCCTGGGCAACCCACCCGCTTGGTTATGGAGGACACCAAAGGCAGCTCCGCTCCGAAGTCCCGGCTGGGAAGGGAGGCGGAGAGCTGGCCCGCCGGGGCGAGTGCTGCCCGGGGAAGAAAGAGGTAAAGGGTGAATCCTACCTGATACTGCAGTGCATCCGGACCGCAGCGCCGCGGAAGCTGGGGGTGGGATGGGATGGCATGGGGTGGTGCGGGAAGGGGGGGGCGAGGAAGAGGGAGATTCGTGCTGGCTTCCCCGCTCACCTCTTTTCCTCCCCCTTCTTATTGCAATGCCAGAGAGCGCGCAGCAGGGTTCCAGATTGACAAAGAATAAAAGCACCACCCACCGCACCGGCAGCGGCTGGCCCACGGGCGGGGAAGCAGCGTGGTCCGGAAGCCAGGCAGCCCGCACGGCCGCTTCCTCTGGCTGCGTTCATCTTCCCTAGAAGTGGGCTCCTCGCCCCTTTCTTTGCAGTTCCCCCTGGCCCGGCGCCGCGCTGGAGCCCAGGAGGGACGGCCACGGATGCGCTGCAGAGCGCAGCCTTCTCCCCCGGCCTAGCCTGCCCCCCGCCCGCTCCAGGGGCCTGGACGGGCTCGAGCCGCCGGGGGGCTCGGGTTCAAGTCTGTTGCGTGGGGTGGGCTGCCAGTACGGAATCCAAACCCGACCGGCGCCGGGGCTGCCATTCTGCAACTACCAAGGGAAAGGCTTGGAGAGAGAAGCCGAGCTCCGCTGGCTTTGCAGCTTGACTCCATACACAGGAGAGGTGCAAAGAGGCCTGTTTGTTCCCTGTGGGAGACCTGGGGAGAAAGCAGCAGCCCTTCCCGTCCCACTCCCCAGAGCCGGGAGGGCCAGCAGGTTGGCAGGCCTCAGGCACCTAGAGTTAAGCATTTGCATACAAAATGTAGGCATTCCTCACTCAATTTTTCACTTACTTGGAATTTTCTATTGTTAGATCTGGAGAGGAGAAAAAAACTTCAAGTTTCCATGAAAAGAACACATGCGTTCGTGGCGATTTGTATTTAAAGACTGCATTTCACGTAATAGGTACTAACCTCACTCCATACGTGTTTGTTGGCCTGGTTTGGTTTGTAGGTCAGACGGTCAGGCAGCGTGTCTGACTCTACAACTAACTTTTAGGACAAACAGTGGACCTTTGCTTTTCTCAACGAGGACGGTATTTGGGGGGCACTGATTTTTGTGAACTAATTGGAACTGGGGCAGCACTGACATTGAATCATATTAGTCATGCTAGGGGTCAGGGAGGGATGAAATGTCATCTCACGGTAACACGTTTTCATAGCCTCTTGATCTCTCCTCTCAAACTAGCAGTCCCTTCCTCTCCCACTCCTAAATCTCTAAATTGTTGTTCAGTCGTTTCAGGCATGTCCCGCTTTTCCTGACCCCATTTGGGGTTTTCTTGGCAAGGATGTTGGAGTGGTTTGCCATTTCCTTCTCCAGCTCATTTTACAGTTGAGGAAACCGAGACAAATAGGATTAAGTGACTTGCCCAGGGTCACCCAACTACTGAGTGTCTGAGGTATGATTTGAACTCAGTAACAGTCTTACTCCAGACTTGGCACTCTATCCGCTGCGCCACCTAGGGGATAATAATATTTATATTACCTAATTTACAAAATTATTGGCAGAAATTATTATACAAATTTTAAGAGGCTCTATCAATGTGAGTAATTATTTGAGGATTTCGAGGACAAACCTGTCCTCACAGTTCCTGTTGCTATATTTGCTGCTTGCCTACCTGACACTGCGCCAAGGACCTAGGATAGGTCTCATTTGTGGATTTCCTTGCCAATACTGTTACTTAGTATCCGACCACCTCCAAGCAACAGGTCAGAATGAGAAGGCAAGGATAAATTACAGTCGCCCCTAGTTCAGAAAAGTAAAATTACAGCTTCATCAAAGTATGGTTTAGAGGTAGGGAGTAGGCCTGTAATTTCACTGATACAGGGAACTCCTGAGTGAAGAAACTCCCTTTATCAGTGTAGGTTGGCACCTTCTCTCCAACTTAGAGACTTACCTGTAGATCACTATGAGGTTAAGTGACTTGTCCAGGATCACAGAGCTAGTAAGTGTCTGAGACCACATTTGAACTCAGGTCCTCCTGACTCCAGGGCTGGTGTTCTATCCACTGGGCCAGTTAGTTTATAGTTTTATTTGGTAGCTCTTTGACGCCCTGGTTGGTGTTAAATGAAACATTTTATTAGACCATAAGCTTAATGAGGGCAGGGTCAGTCTTTTTTTTCTTCATATCCCTGGCATCTAGCGTAATTCCTTGTACATAATAAAAACTTTAATAAATGTCATTAAATATTTACAAAATATCATCAGGATGAATTGCCCCTTTCACCTCCAGTGATTTTATTGTGGACTTTTTTAGAAGCAGCTTATGGGACAGTAGATAGAGTACCGAGCCTGGAGTCAGGAAGACCTGAGTTCAAACACAGTCTCTTAAGCTCTGTATGTCTCAGTTTCCTAAACTGTAAAATGGGGATAATAATAGCACCTGCCACACAGGGGTGTTGTGAGGATCAAATGAGATAATATTTATAAAAAGCACTTAGCACAGTGCCTGGCACATAGTGGATACTATATAAATGCTAATTCCCTTCTCTCTGGTTTTCCACTGTATGAATCAATAACAAAAAGTTAAATGTTGCTTATATGTTTTCCCAGAGGAGTGATGATGTCTGGGAAGACTTTACTTGTCTGTATGGGTCCTTGGGATCCCAGAAATAATCTGGATCAAATAGGGTGACTAGTCTATGAAAATAGTTGACCCCCAACATTCCTTTTGCCATGGCTAGAGAATGATAGGAAAGAAGAGATCACAGCAGCTGACACAGGGCACTCCAGCAAATATCAGGACTGATGTGTTTAGTGCCTCAAAAGCCAAAGCCACCTCCTTTCCCACACCATTTGGGCCAAATAGCTGCATGATTGATTTAGTTCTGGGTATTAATCCAAGCCAGGCATATTTACTCCCTCGTTGAGCTCCAAGGCTTCACCTTTTGGGAATTCATCGACATCTGTCTGATTCTGGGCTTCTTCCAGCTATCCATGTCTTCTCCAGGGACCCAGGGAGAATTGGGAAGTGAATGAATGAAAAAGCATTTACGTGTCTTGCTGTGCACTGATAGGCTGTGGAGGTACAAAAGGGAGACAGTTCCTGTCCTAAAAGGGGAATACAACACAATAGGAGAGTGATGACCAGGGAAGAGAGTTTTGATCTAAGGCAACCACAGGGACTGTGAGATTGACATAGGGCAATCAATTTTCCTGCCCTTTTCAGTAGCAATGGTAATATTGATTTGAATACTCTTTCCAGACCAAGAGGCAGAAAACATTAAAAAATGCTTGTTAATTAATTGATTTATCAGAAAAATACCCTCCTCCCAAGATAGGAGGGAAGGAAAGAAGAGAGGAAGGAAGTAGAGAAGGAAAGTGCTTGTTGGCTCCTTTCTGTGCACCCTCCTATCCCAGGGCTCTAGTCCAGCAGGTTCAGAGGAAATCCTTGGGGAGGGTGCTGCCTGTAGCCAAATTGGGCTCCCCCTTCCATTACGCAGCTATGCTCTCACGAAGTTTGAATTTCTGAGGGTTGCTAAGAGCTGTATCCCCTCTTACCACTCAAAGCCATTGTATGGTTTAACCGAAGAACAAGGAAGAAAGGGAAGGAATGGGAAGCAACTGAGTCGGCATCTTGACCCAAAGCTTTGTTACACTTCCAGTTGGACAAGGAGGGAATTTTGAGACTTGGATTCAGAACTGGGGAGGTTCCTTCTAATTTTGTCATTTATAGGATAAAGAAAATCCTGATGTGGATTTGTTCTTTGTTTTTGTTTTGTTTTCAAAACTGAACCCTATTGTATTTGTATTTAAAATTTGTACACAGTTTTATAATAATCTGGACCTTGTGGTATTTGGCACGATTAGAGAAAAATCTTTGGATTCAGACCTGCTTATGATTTTTATATCATTGCTTTGGTTTGTGTGGTTTTTTTTAAACCAAATCCTAGTGGTTTGGTCCAAATCCCATGAAAGTTGCATAAAGAAATAAAATGTTGTGCTTATATATTAAAAAAAAAAAAGAACAAAGGGCAGGGCCCTCATACACCTACTATTTGAACTAGGGAAAGAACCTTTGACTGTTTTCCTTCTCCTTTGGAACCTATCAGTCCTTAGAGACTGTCAGAGATGGACTTGACTTCTCCAAAAAAAAGAGTCTTCCCACAACCAGGGGTTAAATTCTTTGGGAACTCAGAAAAAACAGCTAGAGAAGTAGTGCCCATAGGCATGAAAGTATATCTATTTTTAAACATTCATTTTCTGCACAACTAGACTATAGTCTCTCAATCTGAATTTCTGCTTAGAAAGTTCCTATCATTCCTCTTTACTGTTTGATTGCCAAACGGTACCCCTTCTAAACCATCTTGGGAACTTCACTTCTTACAAACTGCCAAGGGCTGAGTCTAATCTCTCTCTCTCTCTCTCTCTCTCTCTCTCTCTCTCTCTCTCTCTCCATCTCTATCTCTGTCTCTTCGACCTCAATTCTTGGTTTCAAATTCCTGACTTTATTTTGCATATACAGTTGGCCTCAAGCCTAGAAATTTCTAGCCACACCTCAAACCCTGCTTTGACCAAGACTGCAACAGTGTAAATAAAAACTACATTTGATTTAATTGCATTTATGTGACTTTCACTCACTTCCTACCTCCTCAATGAACTCTGGGCAGTCTAAGGTTAATGGAGAGTAGTTGAATAAACTGGCATGTGAGCGTAACAGATTATCATTGTGTTCTAAGAAATGTTGACTATGAAGAATTCAGAGAAGCATGAGGAGACTGCATAAACTGAAGCAGAGCTGGGTAAGTAGAACTAGGAGAACAATATATACAGGTGGGCTACAACAATGCAAGTCAAAGTATCACTGACCAAGTTGAACCCTTAGTCCAGGAGAGTAGATAATGAAACACACTCCGTGCCTCTTCACGGAGGGATGAGGCACCGAGTGGAATGTTGGATGTGCTGACACATCAGGTCTGTCGGTTTTTTTACCTAAATCTTTTTCTTCTTTATAAGGGAGGGTTACTGAGCATGGGGGTCAGATGCAAAAATTACTTATATAAAAAACAAAAGGCATCAATTAAATGTATTTTTTAAAAAGTGACAAAAATAATGATCCGTTTTAATAACATGTTGCCGAAGTTAAATGCCACATTCCTTGTTTCTGCTAATAATGGATAATCTACCGGCTTTTTTTTTAGAGGGAGAGGGAAATACTTTGTAGAAAGGGTGTGTCTGGAAGTATATCTTGTAACATAATATAGAAATAACTTTTTAAAAGAAAAGAATATGTAAGAATATATATAAGAGAATATAAAAGAATATATAAAAGAGCTGAAAGGGAAAGTAGCCACTATGTAGTGCAACCTTCTCTGTTTTACAGATGAGGAAATAGACCCAGAGATTTTAGGTGACTTGCCCAAGATCACACTGTTAATTAGTGGGAACATTACCCCTCCCCCTGACAATGTCATATTGGCATGGAAGTAAATTGGGTTGTATAGCAGAGGGATCAAGCCCCATTTTTTGCCCTGTTCTTGATTTTGTGACTTCTATTACTGTTTAATCTGGGAACTTCTTTGCTTTCCCGGGCCCTCCTCACCCTAAAGCAACCTACTAGGTAAGGGATTGTAGACGTTAGGAGTAGTCTTTTTATGAATATCCCTCCGCAAGACCCCTTCTCCTTTCTTTTCTCTCATTGGTGAGTTCCTCCTGAAGCCTTCATTTTATACCCTGCTAGCTGCCTGACCTTCCTTCCTTTATCAGTTTCCCAGCCCTGCTCCTGGGAAGGAGTTTCTAGACTTCAGAACCATATGACAAATACTTTCTCTCCCATCCCTCTTTCAGTTCCTTTTTGTGTTTTGTCTTTCCTCATTCGAATGTAAGCTCTTTGAGGACAGGGACTTTCTTTTTGCTTGAATTTGTATCTCCAGCTTAGCACAGTGCTTGGCACGGAGTAAACGCTTAATAAATGCTTTTTTCCTTCCTTCCTTCCTTCCTTCCTTCCTTCCTTCCTTCCTTCCTTC
>NW_020954610.1:13010777-13060638 GCF_900497805.2 Vombatus ursinus | reverse complement strand
TCCTTCCTTCCTTCCTTCCTTCCTTCCTTCCTTCCTTCCTTCCTTCCAACTCCCCATCCCCATCCTCTAACACAGAATTAGATTCTGCAAAGGGATCCATTTATCTTAACAAACACACCTGAGAGATAATAAGGGCAAGAGGAAATGTCATCGATTGTTTGGTTTACATATGAATTTGTTTAATCAGCTTAATTTCTAGTAGCTGAGATTTAATAAAAGAAAATGAATTTTGTTAGGTGGGGAGATTTGGGAACCATGTGTGGCAATTTTGCAGCATGACTCATGGCGGAGGATAGCATGCTGAGGGAGGCGCTTTGGGCAAAGAGAAGTGAATGCATGGATGGTGAATGAGAAAAGGAGGTAGGAAGTGGGTGACAGGCGTGCACAGTGAATGCAACTAAGTCGAATTAGACAAACATTTATTCTGCAACAGCTAGGTGCATGACATTGGCCTGGGTGCTGGTGCTGCAAATAAAAACAAAGAAACTGTGGTTTCTCTCAAGAAGCTTATTTTCTACAAACAGCCTTACTACATGCACATAAATAACTAAATAAAATTTTATACAATTTCAAGAGTAAGAGAGAAATAATATCTGAGATCAGTTAAGTCCTCGTGTAGGAGAAGTCACCTGAATTGTGCTTTGAAAGAAGCTAGGGATTGTAAGAGAGAGATGATGATGATGATGATGATGATGATGATGGGTCATAGAATTTAGACCTCTATGGATTTTTGAAGACACTTAGTCTAATTCTCTCATTTTACAGAAAAGTAAACTGAGGCCCAGAGAGCTTATGTGACTTGCCCACAGTCACACTGCTAGTAAGTGGCAGAACTGAGTTGCAAGTTCAAATTCTCTAATCAATCCAGCACATTTTCCAGGAGTACATATGCCAGCTGTGAGGGACCACCTGGGCCAACGAAGAGAGGTGAAAGTTGGCATGCCACATGTGGTGAATAGCTAATAGATCAGTTAGACTAGAAGAGAGAGAGTTACATGAAGAGTAGTAATAGGAAATAAGATTGGAAGAGCAGGTCATACTGAGGAGGGCTTTAAATGTCAGCCAAAGGTTTCTTATTTTATCCCACAAACAAACAAAAGACACTGAAGAATTTTGAATGTGACAGTGACATGATCAGATATATTTTTTTTTATTTTGGGTTATCTTTTCCCAATTACAGGTAAAAACAGTTTTTAACATTCATTTTCAAAATTTTTGAGTTCCTTCCCTCCCGCCCTCCCTGACACAGTAAGGAATTTTATATAGGTTATATATGAGCAATCATGCAAAACATTTCCACAGATATGTATTTTAGACAAATTAAGTTGACCCCTGTGTTTGTTTTTTATTTTGTCAATAGTGGTGGAGGGATAGTAGGAGGGACAGATTAATAAAAGAAAAGAAAGAAAAATAATTGAAAAAGTATTATCATGTTTTGAGAGACAGTACCCAAAACCAAACCTACCCTACACATAAATGGTATTATGGTTATTTTTATGTTATAAATATCTCTGTATGTTATATAATTTTTATTTGATGTTTAAGATTGGTTTATATGGTAATGAAATTGTAATAAATTGTAAAAAAATTCTTTATTATAGATTTGACAAATATGAATATTTCCTTAGACAAAAAGCAGAAAACAAAAGGAAGATTGTAAACCATAACTCTATAATGTAATTTCTTTTCTTAAGTATATATTAAAATTAACGTGATAGTATATACACTGCCCTGCTTGTCTGTGAATCCCCTTCCGAATTTCCTTTTGTTCTCTTTTGTGTATTTTTTAAATGTTTAAGGGGCAGCTAGGTGGCGCAGTGGATAGCCCTTTGGCCTTGGAGTCAAGAGGACCCAAGTTCAATTTTGACCTCAGACACTTGATACTCCTTACTAGCTGTGTGACCCTGGGCAAGTCACTTAACCCCGATTGCGTCACAAAAAAAAAAGAATTTATAAGATAAAGACAATGTTTAACTGATACTCTTTTCTATTTTAAAAATCAATCTCACTACCTCCCTTCCTCCCCATGACTTCTCCCCAAAATGAAAGCTTTCCCTTATAACGGATAAATACGGTTAAAGAAAATAAATGCAGAAATTATCCATGTCTGAAAATCTGTGTCCTACTGCACCTCTGATTAATCACTTTTCTGCTGAGAGGTGGGAAGCATACTTTGTCATTGTCTTCAGGGGTGCTGTTTGGTCACTGCAGTGATTAAAGTTTTAAAGTCTTTTAAAATTGTTTTATTTTGCATTACTATAGTCATGATATATGGTTTCCCCTGATTCTTCTCACTTCTTAGTTCATACAAATCTTCCCAAGTTTCTCTGAATCCATCCCTTTCATGATTTCTGAAGGTGTAATAATATTCCATTACATCCCACTACCATAATTTGCTCAGTCATTCTTCAATGGCACACATTTGATGGACACATTCTTTTTCTATACAGCTTTTTAAAGAGACTTGGAACATCCAAATCAGGCCTCAAAAAAACTTTCTAAATTCAAACAGGACAAACAAAATAATCATTGGTTAAATCATGGAATCTTGGATTCTTATAGTTAGGTGATAGAGTTCATCCAATTTGTCCTTGCCTGAAGCATGAAAGTACTATATAACATCCTAGACAAATGGTCATCTAACCTCTGCTTAAACATTTCCCATGATTGGGATCAAGGTGACTCATTCTATTTGTCACCAAGAGAACATCTGCCTTCTAACTCTGATCAATTTGAAGTTCTGCCCCTTACTTTCACATGAAAAACTTTCAAAATTATTTGCATACAATGATTACGTCCCTTTACATCTTCCCTTCTCTGGGCTAAATATCCCAATTCCTCTAGTGAATCCTTAGAATATACTGTTTTAAATGGTCTCACCATCCTGGTCGCTTTCCTTTGGATTTGATCTATCTTGCTAACATACCTCCTAAAACATGGCATCCAGTGATTTCTGACACAGTAGAATAAATAGAAAACAGGAAACTAGCTCCACTAACTACTCTGCAATAAAAACAAAAATGTAATGATGTGGAAAAGATAACAAAAAAAATCTCCTCTAAGAATAATAAGAGATATATTTGGAAGTTGCTATTGCCACTTGATAACTGCCCTAGGTCTCATCTTCCTCCCGTTCCCATCCCCCTGCTACATAAGATTAAGATGGAGAGGGGAGCAGGAAGAAGTACAGGTCACCACTTGTGGTGGAAGGGGAGAGGGGTCTGTGTCAGAGAAAGAAGAAGGTGCCAGAGTTGGAATTTCAACTACTAGCCAGCTCTGGCTACCCCAAGCCTGGAATAAAGGGCATTCAGGTGAGGAGTAGAAGGAGGCAGTGAGGGGCAGTCCAAAGAATAATAAATCACAGGAAAAGCAACAGCCTCAGAAACAGGTCAAGAGCTTTCAGCTTCTAGGAGTAATCATCAAAGTTTTATCTTCCTTCTATCTGATAGGAAAGGCAACTACCTTCTCTCCTGCAAGAGTGGTGGGGATATTGACTTGAAATAGCCATAAAAGAATCATCAAGAGAAAAACAAGACAATAAACTTATCCTACAAATAATAAGCAAAAAAACCCCAAACTCCTTTGACATGACAAACTTGCCATGAATGAAACTAAAAAATTCAATGCAAGAAATGAAGCATCCTTAGAATTGCCATTCCTGATTCTAAGGGAGGAAGTTGGAGGGCCTGTTTCCAGTCACATAGTGACCTAGTAGTGCTGAAAGAACGTTATTTTTTTGCTAGTGAGGCATACATGTAGTGAACATTTATATGTAGCCAACTCATGCCTCCTGTAATGTAGGGCTCCGTGTCATTTTTTTTCTTGTGGTATCACACCTCTTACCCAAAGGTGTTGTCTACCTTCGAGGCAGGTAAATCAGTTGGGATATCTGAGTCAATGCCAATGGTCCCTTCTTAGTTCAATGAAGGAAGCTTTTTTACAATTTCATAAAGGGATAAGAGGGTGAAGACATGCTTTGCACTTTACTGAACATATTATACTTTATTCTCTATTATTTACCCCTTACTTTGAGGAAACCAACTCATTTCCCCCCATAAAAACCACTCATTCTATTCTCTTAAACAACATGTAAAGATGTGGACTAAAAAATAATATAATTAATTGGATTTGTAACTGGCTGAATGGCTAAAATAAAAGAGTAATAATAGTAACAAATTTATTTAGGAGGGAGCTAGATGAATCAATGGATAGAACTCCTTGCCTAGAGTCAGGAAGACCTGAGTTCAAATCTCACCTCAGACACTTACTAGCTATATGACCCTGGGCAAGTCACTTAATCTCTGTTTGCTTTAATCCACTGGAGAAGGAAATGGCAAATCACTCTAGTATCCTTGCCAAGAAAACCCCATTGACAGTATGATCCACAAAGTCATGAAGAACTGTACATGAATGGACAACTGAACAATGACAATGAAAGATTGCTTCCTATCCACGGTCCCAAGGTCTTCAAGCAAATGCTGAATGGCCCCTTGTCAGGTATATTGTAGAAGGGATTCTTGGTCATGTGGTTGGGACTAGATAATTGCTGAGGTCTCTTCTGTCTCTGAGAGTCTTTAATCATGGAGTTGTCTGGTTTCTTATTTGGCTTTCCAGCTTCTGTCCCATTTGTAAGCATGCTCCAACATAGGCTCAAAGCCTTTTAGTTTGGTAATACCTGCCAGAACTGGGTTCAAGTGGCAAAGACTTTGAGAAACCAGAGTGATTTTCTCATTACCAAGAATCAGACTAGGACATTTGTGGAAAGTTTATACTTTATATACTTCGTGGAAGAAGAGAAGATGTTTTATGAAAAAAAAAAAACAAAAAACCTATACCACTTTAGCGAATGGTTCATCAAGGATAATGCCTAGTTGTACTAATTCTAGTTGTTTCTTTTTTTCCCATGTCAAATAGGAGCAAATGGCATTGATTTTACTGGATGAGAACACTGAGACCCAGATAGGTAAAAACAAAAGAGGTGGAGGAAAGGTTGTATTAATGCAATAGTTCTCAACATTAAAAAAAAATCTCCATTCTAGCCATGTGCCATCACAACTAAGACTCAAACAAGACCTTTTACCTCCCTCTGGTAACCTCAGGTCTTCTCTCTCTTTCCCACCAGTTGCAGGAGGGAAGAGGAATTATGACAGAACTTCAGAGGGGTTAGAGAAAGAAATATAGACCTGCTCTTCAACCCAACAGGATACTAGGAACAGAGGTAGTGTGAGGAGAATTGGACTGGTTCTCAATTTTGTTATTAGCTGTGTGATTTTTAGGTGTTTTTAACTCTTTGGGCCTTACTTTCTTCTTCACCAGTAAAGTGAGAGAGTTATAGTAAATCCTTAAAGTCATTTCAAGTTATAAAATGCCAAAATTGAACAATTTTACCTAATTAGCTACTTCTGCTGAAGAGGATAAAGAAAAAGGAGACAATGTAGGACAGTTAAAAGATGGTGGCTGTCGATTTCAGAGAGCCTGAATTCAAGTCTAGCCACTTTCTGCCTGTTTGACTCTGAGCAAGTCACTTACCATCCCAGGATCTAAGTTTTTTCAGTAAAATGAGGTGGCTGACTATATAGATAAGGTGGCCTAACTTGCCAAAGGCAACTAATCTCTCTGGATCCATCTTCTCTGGTCTTCTCCAGCCAGATACCTTCTCAATCATTTAGTCATGAGAAAGTTTCTCCCTGCTCAATGTCTATGAATTATTCAACAAAAATATTAAGTGCTTCTCTGTGCCAAAGTGCTATACTGGCAACAAAAAGACAAAAAAAAAAAAGAAAAAAGAAGTAATCATTCTTGCTCTCGAGGAGCTTACATTCTATTTGAGGAGACTACATGTACATATAAGCATATGCAGAATAAATGCAAAATGAATTCAAGGCAGTTAGGGAGTCAGGGCACTGGTAGTTGGAGGATTAGGAAAGGTCATTGTTCACCTTTCATTTTTGAAGAGGACCAGTGACATCATGGGGTGATGTCCTAACTTGCATGTGAATTGGATTTAAGTGGGGCAGACTTGCACAAGGTCATCAGCCTCACTCTCTCTTCCAGAGTCATTAAAGTCTAGTGGCAAGACAAAAGTTGAGACAACTGTAGATGGCTCAGGATGCAGTGGATGACCTCGGCATCTTTGATGTCTGACCAAGCTCTAAGCATTCCACAGCACCTACTTTAGCAGCCTTTGTGGCCATTGAAACATTCTGCCAGGGGGAATGTCTTCTCATGTTTGGGGTGGACCCACCACTAACTCACCAATGGGTTTGAGGCCCATTGATTACCCTCAACCTTTTTTAATCTGTTTTTTCTCAGTCAAGGAGGAGGTGAAGACCTGAGTTCAAATCTGACCTCAGACATTTGCTATCTGTGTGATGCTGTCACATCACTTATCCTCTTTTTGCCTCAGTTTCTCATCTGTAAAATGAGGATAATAATAGTATCTACCTCCCAGGGTTGTTGGGAAGATAAAAATGAGACAATATTTGTAAGGGGCAGCTAGGTGGCATGGTGGATAGAATGAAGGGCCTGGAGTTAGGAAGACTCCTCTCCCTGAGTTCAATTCTGACCTCAGACAATTACTAGCTGTGTGACACTGGGCAAGTCAATTAACCCTGTTTGCCTTAGTTACTAATCTGTAAAATTAAAATAAATGAATGAAAAATTTTAAAAAGGAGCAGCTAGGTGGCACGGTGGATAGTGCACCAGCTCTGGAGTCAGGAGGATCTGAGTTCAAATTCGGCCTCACTAGCTGTGTGATTCTGGGCAAGTCATTTAACCCCAATTGTCTCACCAAATAAATAAATAAATCTGTAAAACGTGTCAGAGAAGGAAATGACAAACCACTTCAGTATTTCTACCAAGAAAACCCCAAATAGGGTCACGAAGAATTGGAATGACTGAAACAACTAAAGAAGAAGAATGATATTTGTCAAGGACTTTGCAAACCTTAAAGCACTACATAAATGCTGGCCATTGTTTTTATTATATTGTTCTTTTGGTTCATATTTCTTCATCGTGTATCAGTTCATGCAAGTCTTCCCATTTTTCTCTGAATTCTTCATATTTATTTCTTCTATGATAGTAACATTCCATTTCAACTATATGCTACATTTGTATAGCCATTCCCCAAACATTGGTCACATATTTCATTTACAGCTTTCTCTTATCACACATAAGTGCTTTTGTATTTATGGTTCTTTCGTGCTGGTTTTTTTCGGGGGAGATAGAGTAGGGTTAGGATATACCTAGTAGATATCTAGTAGAAGGATATCTGGACCAGTAAGCATGAACAATTTAGTGTTTTGGTTTTTTTTTTAATAATTCCAAAATGTTTCCCAAATAGGTTTGACTAATTCACAGTTTCAACAGCAGTGAACATGCATGCTGGTCTTCCAAGAGGCCTTGAAGCACTGAATTCTTCCTTTTTTAAAAAAAAATTTTTTAACCATATTTGCAAATTTGATGGACCCAAGGGAATGCCTCAGAGGAAGGGACTGATCCTTAGTATTTTTAAAAAGTTTTTTAGATGACTGTTGATAGTTTGCATTTCTTCTTTTGAAAGTTGTTTTTTCATATCCTTTGACTTCTTGTATTTTGAGTAATGGCTTGATTTTCAAGATGTGTCTCTGTTACCAATACATTTTGGATGTTCTATTTTTATCGAATATATTTCTTTCAATGATTCTTCCCCCCCCCCACAAATTGTTTAAATTTTTTCTAATACTAGTTGCATTCATTTATACAAAAGCTTTTTTATTATAAATATCCCAAGTTGTCTATTTACTCTTTTAAAATGTTGTCTGTATTGTGTCTGGTTATAATTTTTTCCATATCTATAGTTGTGAAAGATGTAACTATCCATTCTTTACTTTCAAAAATAGTGTCAAAAAGATATATTGTGAAAAGGAAAAAAAAATTAAGAACCAAAAATATGCCCATCCATTGATGTTACACGTTCTAGTGCAGAGGCATCAAGCTTGTGGCTTGCAAGCTGACAGCAGAACTCCAGAGAATGGCATGAACCAGTTTAAAATGTAATTGGAAAATATTTAATCAAATAAATAAAAACAGAGTACAATATAGATGATGTTAACTTGTGGTTTTCTAAGCCAATAAGTGACCCATAGGGATCAATTTCTATTTGAGTTAGACTCTATAGTTCTAATGGATTAATTCTGCCTTTAAAATAATTACTTGAGTTTTCTTAAAAACCTGAGCTTCAGCATTAAATTTGCATTGCCATTTCCTTGGTCTTAGACAAAAAATGATAAGACATTAAGATTTTAAATTTTAAAATACATTAAATTAATATTTTATATAGTTCTAGAATACTGAAATTTTAAGTTATTTTCTTAAAATATGCAACAATTTTTAATCATGTAACTATTCAAAAGAAAATTATTTCAGACTCGTAAAGAAAGATTCTCTTAAATTTCTTAGTTAATAAATAGAGCTCTAAGAGATTGAAATAGAATTGATTTCTTAAAGATTTCTCTTCAGGATGAGTCTCTGCTGAGCTCACCTCTCCCAGTTGTAAATACTAATCATTTTCAGGAAACATATTATGTGACCAGTGGGATTGGTAATTAGAATAATAGAACCATTGGGAATATTGATTGGAAGAGAAGAGCTCTTTAGTGAACATTCTTTTCAACTTTAGGAAATTATTTTAAATGTTGCTTTGTTAATAACTAATTTTTTTGCCTACACTTTTAAACAATATCAGCTTGACAAGAGAAGATGAAGATGCCTTAAAAACTACTGGCACTGGTAAGTACCACCACGTAATATGATTGCTTTGGGAAGATTAAAGAAAACATACAACATACAGATATTTTCTGTAAATTTTATCAACATGTTTGTTCTGAGCACAAAGGTCTTCAAATAATAGTGACATTAAAAAAATTACAGTTCAGCTGTGTTGGTGTAACCTCTGAAGTAAAAAATAAGACCTTTGTTGTGGTGCCCACAGAATAGCAGAGAAGTCTAGCAGAAATGTTTCTTTGATATGTCAATAACATGTCCATAGACATTAATAGCTATCAACAGTATGAAGAGGAATGAACTGGAGAATTGATGGGCGAGCTCTTGGCATTCTACATTAGCCATGGAAAATTCAAACAACTAGGGAACACATGTTGTGTATACTTCCAAAAGAGCTCTGTTACATATGAAAATTAATTTCATTCATTTTAAATTCCATTATGAAAAAGATTTTTATAAATTCAAAAGTTTCTAATTACTTGTCATAAAAGAATGTATTTGTATTTGTATATCTCATCAAAATTTGCTTGCCATGTATATCTTAAGGAGAGGCTATGTTACTTCAGAAGTATCTTTTCTATAGGAGTTTTGGGAGGAATAATCAAATAATTTCAAGAAATTAGCATTAAGTAATTATGTTACAGTATTTCCCACCTCCAAAGAGTCTATATTATATATCTACTTTTTAATACTTTAACCGGGAAAGATACTTTGTCTTAAACTCTTTTGAATAAAAGGAGTCATTCATTATGTTCAGTTATCCACCATGTTTGCAGCTTTTCAAAGTAGCCAAATTGGAAAAGGTTAAGGGTATCTAATTGTGCTTATTGACTCTTAATACTGTAGGGTTCTATTTCTTTGTTCAGAATGTAGATTGGAATGAGGAAGTTAGGGAATGAAGATGAGAGTGTCGGACTAAAGAAATAGGAATAGGGCTAGAATTTTTGTAGAAATAGAGAAAGGTACAATAATTCTCATTCATTGTGTGACTATCAACATTCAGGTCCAGAGAAGAAACTTAGCTTCTGGTGAAATTTGCCCATATGAGTGATGTGTTCCAGTGTGACTGATAGACCCATTAGTGACTGAGAAAATGGGAAGGAAAAAAGTAAAGATAAGAGTAAATTTTTGTTTTGTTTTTTTTTTCTTATTAATTAATTTATTTTTAGTTTTCAACATTCACTTCCACAAGATTTTGAGTTCCAAATTTTCTTCCCATCTCGTCTCTCCCCCACCGCAAGACAGCGTGCATTCTGAATACCCCTACTCCTAATCTGCCCTCCCTTCTTTTATCCCCTTCCCCTTCTATTTTCCGGTACAGCAGGATAGATTTCTATACCCCATTGCTGTATATCTTATTTCCCAGTTGCATGTAAAAACAATTTTTAACGTTTGTTTTTAAAACGTTGGGTTCCAAATTCTCTCCCTTCCTCCCTCCCCACCCACCTTCATTAAGAAGGCAAGCAACTCTATCCAGGTTATACATGTGTAATCATGCAAAACACTTCCATAGTAGTCTTGTGAAAAACTAACTATATTTCTCTTCATCCTATTCTGCCCCCCCATTTATTCTATTCTCTCTTTTGACCCTGTCCCTCCTCAGAAGTGTTTGCTTCTGATTAGCCCCTCCCTGAATCTGCCCTCCCTTCTATTATCTCCCCCCCCATCCCCTTCCCATTTTCCTGTAGGGTAAGATAGATTTCCATTCCCAATTGAGTGTGTATGTTATTCCCTCCTTAAGTCAAATCTTATGAGAATAAGATTCACTCATACCCTCTTACCTCCCTCTCACCTTCTGCTACTTCCTCTCCACTGTAAAAGCTTTTTCTTATCTGTTTTATGTGAGATAATTTACCCCATTCTAACTCTCCCTTTCTCTTTTTCCTAGTATAATCCTCTCTCACCCCTTAATTTTATTCTCCAGATATCACCCCTTCATCTTCAACTCACTCTCTCTCTCTCTCCCCATATATATATATATATATATATATATATACATATCTATCTATCTATCTATCTATATATATATATGCACACATATGTTTTTCCCCTCCAACTACCCTAATGCTGACAAAGGTCTCATGAGTTACAAATATCATCTTTCCATGTAGGAATGTAAACAGTTCAACCTTATTAAGTCCCTTATGATTTCTCTTTCCTGTTTACCTTTTCATGCTTCTCTTGAGTCTTGCATTTGAAAGTAAAATTTTCTATTCAGCTCTGGTCTTTTCATCAAGAATTCTTGAAAGTCCTCAATTTCACTGAAGGTCCGTTTTTCCCCCTGAAGGATTATACTCAGTTTTGCTGGGTAGATGATTATTGGCTGTAATCCTATCTCCTTTGACCTCCAGAATATCATATTCCAAGCCCTTTGGTCCCTTAATGTAGAAGCTGCTAAATCTTGTGTTATCCTGATTGTGTTTCCACATATTTGAATTGTTTCTTTCTGGCTGCTTGCAATATTTTCTCCTTGACCTGGGAACTCTGGAATTTACTATAATATTCCTAGGAGTTTTCCTTTGGGGATCTCTTTCAGGAGGTGATTGGTAGATTCTTTCAATTTTTATTTTACTCTCTGGTTCTAGAATATCAGGGCAGTTTTCCTTGATAATTTCTTGAAAGATGATGTCTAGGCTCTTTTTTTGATCATGGCTTTCAGATAGTCCAATAATTTGTAAATTCTCTCTCCTGGATCTATTTTCCAAATCAGTTGTTTTTACAGTGAGATATTTCACATTGTCTTCTATTTTTTCATTTTTTTGCTTTTGTTTTACAATGTCTTGATTTCTCATAAAGTCATTAGATTCCATTTGCTCCATTCTAATTTTTAAGGAAGTATTTTCTTCTGTGAGCTTTTGGACTTCTTTTTCCATTTGGCCAATTCTGCTTTTTAAGGCATTCTTTTCCTCATTGGCTTTTTGGACCTCTTTTGCCATTTGAGTTAGTCTATTTTTTAGAGTATTATTTTTTTCAGTATTTTTTTGGGACTCCTTTAGCAAACTGTTGACTTGTTTTTCATGATTTTGTTACATCCCTCTCATTTCTCTTCCCAGGTTTTCCTCTACTTCTCTTATTTGCTTCTTAAAATCCTTTTTGAACTCTTCCATGGCCTGGGACTGATTCATATTTTTCTTGAAGGCTTTGGATGTAGGAGCTTTGACTTTGTTGTCTTCTTCTGGTTATATGTTTTGATCTTTGTCACCAAAGTAAGATTCTATGGCCTGCCTTTTTTTCTGCAGTTTACTCATTTCCCCAGCCAATTACTTGAGTTTTACACTCTTTGTTAAGGTAGGGGTCTGCTTCCAGTGTAGAGAATGTACTGACCCAAGTTTCAGGGGTTTTGTGCAGCTTTTTTCAGAGATACTTCTAGGGACCTGTAAATTTTCAGTTCTTCCAAGGTGGTATGATCAAGGGTGAGGTGTTGACTCCTTTCCTGGCCTGTGCTCTGGTCTGTGAGTGAGCACAAGCACTCTTTTCTGTGAGGAGGATTCCCTCTCTACCACCACCATAACCTCCACCATGCCAGCACTCCTCCTCACCCCAGAACCACCACCCAGAACTGTGACCCAGATCCAAGTATGGGCAAAGCAAGAGAATCCTGCCTCAGCACCAGGAAAGAGATCCCTGCAATCACCCTTTGATCAGCCACTCGATCCCCCCTCCATCTGTGGGCTGAGAGCTTTGGAAGCAGTCACTGGGGTCGTGTGGAGACTGGGGCTGGGACCAAGCTTCTCTCTTACCATGATCACACACCTTTCTTACTGACCTTCTCAATTGTCTTTGGTGTATGTGAGTTGAGAAGTCTGGAAACCACTACAGCTCCCCTTGATTCAATCTCCTGAGGACTACTCCAGGTTCGCTGAGGCCTGGTCTTGGCCTATGGAGCCTGAGTGGCCCACACTGAACTGTGCTCCTCTCCCAGCCCAACACAACAGACCTTTTCAATCAACCATTCAGGTTGTCTTGGGTTGGAAATTTGTTTCACTCTGGTTTTTTTTTGTGGGTTCTGCCACTCTAGAATTTGTTTAGAGCCATTTTTTACAGGTATTTGGAGAGGTTTGTGGGAGAGGTCAAGCAGGTCACCGCTTTTACTCTGCCATCTTGGCTTCACCCTCCAAATTTGGGGTTTACAGTGCCTAACCACTGAGAGACATAGAACTGTTGGCCTGGCCATTACTGATAGTTTGGGGACCATTACTGGACAACTTCATTTCTGGAGAGTAATACCTTTGAGAGACGGAGAGATGGAATATACTAGAGGCATAGTCTGGCAACCCTAGACAGTTATCATGCATTTACCCTTGGTTTATAGAATAATCAGTCAAATAAGCATTTATTAAGCTTCTCCTATGTGCTAAGCACTGTTAGATAGAAGACAAAGAAAAGCAAAACAGTACATGCTCTCCTTTTGTTGTTTAGTCATTTTAGTCATGTTCCACTCTTTCTGACTCCATTTAGGGTTTTCTTGGCAAAGATACCGGAGTGGTTTGTCATTTCCTTCTCTTGCTCATTTTACAGATGAGGAACTGAGGAAAACAAGATTAAGTGACTTGCTCAGGGTCACACAGCTAGTGTCTGAGGCCAGATTTGAACTTAAGAAGATGAGTCTTCCTGATTCCAGGTCCAGCGCTCTTTTTACTGCAATTAGCTACTATTTAGTATTTTTTTTAGTATTTACTATTTAGCTACTCACACGCTGTCTGGGAGCTTACATTCTAAAAGGGGAGTCAACATGTATATATGTATATATATATTTTTATACAAAACGCATACAAAGCAGATAGAGAGTAACTGTGGAAAAAGCACTAACAACTTGGGGGTTGGGAAGAGAGGTATGACCAGGAAAGGCCTCAAATAGAAGGTGACACTTGAGCTGAGTCTTGGAGAAGGCCAATGATTTTAAGAGGTAAAGATGAGGAAGAAGAGAATTCCAGGCCTAGAGAACAGACAAGGCAAAGGTAAGGAGAGGCAGAAGATGAAGTTTCCTGTATGAAGAGCAGCAAGTAGGCCAATGGGATTGGATTGTAGGATGTGTAGAGGGGAGTGATGTGAAATGCCTTACAAAAAATGCATATTTGACTCAAGAAGTGTTAGGAAGCCACTGGAGATTATTGGTTGAACGAGGGTGGGTGATGTGATCAGACCTGTGTTTTGGGATGATTATTCTGGCACTTTTGGTGTGGAAGATAGCTTGGAGTAGGGAGAGAATCAAGTCAGGGAAACCAATTAGGAGACTATTGCAGAGGTGATCAGGGCCTGAACCAGGGTAGTGATTATTTGAGGAGAGACATATCATGGAGATAGAAATGAGAAGACTTGGCAATTGTTTGAATAGGTCAGGATTAGGAGTAGAGGATGGCACTGAGGTTATTAACCTGGATGATGGGAAGGCTGGTGATGCCTTCAACAGAAATAAGGAAGTTTGGAAGAAGGATGAATTTGAGGAAAAAGATAATGAGCTCTGTTTCTGGATATGTTGGAACATCAATGGGACTTTTGTTGTTGTTCAGTCTTGCAGTTGTGTCTGACTCTGTGATCTCATGGACCGCAGCACACTCTCCTGTCTCTCAAAGTCTGTCCAAGTTCATGTTTGTTGCTTCCATGACAGCAGCTACCCATCTCTTCCTTTTCCATCCCTTTCTCCTTTTTGCCTTCAATCTTTCCCAACATCAGGATCTTTCCCAATGAATCCCATCTTCTCATTATGTGGCCAAAGTATTTAAGCTTCAGCTTCACTGTTTGACCTTCCAGTGAATAGCCTGAGTTAATTCCAATGGGACATCCAGTGTTAAATATCCTATCGGCAGTTTGTGATAATGTATTAGAACTTGGGAGAGAGAGTAGGACTGGATATGTAGGTCTGGGAGTCTTTTGTATAGAGATGATGATTAAACTCTTGAAATGTGATGAAGTCACCAAGGTATAGAGAGAAAAGAGAAGCAGGCTCAGGACAGAACCTTGGGGTACACACAGCTAGCAAAAATTATATGGATAATGATAGCACAGGAGAATGAGAAGGAATGGTCAGACAGATAGAAAGAAGAATAATCAAAATCATATTGGAACTCCTCTGTGGGAATAGAGGGGAGCAAGAAGGAGAAAGAAAATAATTCAAATGAGAGGGGGAGTAGGGTGGAGGAGAGGAGAGACATGGGAAAGGTTGAGAAAAGAAAGTCAGAGAGGTACAGGACATGAATTGTAACTGATGCTGTGCCCAACTGAGTCAGTGTGGTATTGTGAAGATCTTGCTAGATTTGAGATCAGAGGACCTGGCATTAGATCTTGCTTTTGCCACTTACTGCTTGTGTGATCATGAGCAAGCCATTGAATCACTATGACCTTAGTTTCCTCAACTGTAAAATGAAAGATGATCTCTTCACTTTCTTCCAAGCGTCTGATCCTATAAACCAAAGTTAAATGTCAAAAATAAGACCACAAATAAACCTTTTATACCTGAACCTCTCATTACAACTAGGACTGAGGTAAAGGCAGGGGAATGTGGGGAGAAGGTACACAGATAAACTTCTTCTACTTCACAATTTTGCCTAGTCACGGCCCGATTTGTGTCTCATAGAATTAATAAGTTTGACTACTTACTGTATGCTAAACAATCTCATCTTGTTACTGAACTCAGTACAGAGGCAAATGTCTATTCAAATTTGATTCTCATAATTGCTAACTTAGCTGTGTAATCATGGGAAGGAGTTAAACTCCCTTGATCTTAATTTCCTTATCTGAAAAATGAGGTGGCTGAACTAGATGATCCCTGGTTCTAAAATGATCTTTACAGCTATAAAATGCTGTTAATTAGCAATTGCTCTGATTTATCATTCCCATTTTAATTGCTAAGATTGGGTCTCATGAATATCCTGAAAATGTAACTTCCAAGATAAACCTTGATTCTGTCACTGTTAAACTTTGGTAAACCTAGATAAGACATTGATGGCACTTGGAAATTCTGTTGGAGAATCTTGTCAAGGGGTTGGCTTACTGCTTGGTCTGTCCATTTCCTTAGAAATGTAATTATTTCATTTAACTATCTGTGAGTAACTTTTGTATATTTACACGTAGAGGAAAAACTTATTCAGGATAATCTAAGTTTAATCATTTGTTCTGATGTGCTTGTGTGGAGTTAGTTATTTTTCCCCCTCCCACCACTAGTTAAAATCATTGCATCTTCAGAAATCATTGACAAAGTTCCAGGTAGAAAATTTCTCATTGTGATAAATTAATTATACATATTTCAAACATTGTGATTTCTATGACAGTGAAAATTTTGGGATGATCTTAACATCTTCTCTAGAATATAGAATGTTCCTCACACCTTTTACATTCCCAATATAGGGGTTGCACCACCTAGCTGTACCTTAGGCTCTTTTTTTGATTAATGCTTTCAGATAGTCCAATAATTTTTAAATTATCTCTCCTCAATCTATTTTCCAGGTCAGTTGTTTTTGTTTTTTTTCTTTTTGGTGAGGCAATCATAGTTAAGTGACTTGCCCAGGGTCCCACAGCTAGTAAGTGTCAAGTGTCTGAGGCCAGTTTTGAACTCAGATCATCCTGACTCAGAGCCCAAGCTCTATCCACTGCGCCACCTAGCTACCCTACTGATTATAGTTCTTAAATCTTTCAAAGTCATTTATACTGTTGTTGTTACTGTAGTTGGGCTCACGTCTCTTTGTATCATTTCATACAAGTCTTCCTAATTTTCTCTGAAACTATCCCTTTCGTTATTTCTTATTAATGGAATAATATTCTATCATATTACTATACCACAATATCAATAATATTATATTAAGTAAATGCTATTAATATGTTAGTAGAATATAATTTTTATTTTATTTTTAATTTATGGAATAAAACAAGCATTTTTATAATATAGTACAATAAAAAATGATTTTACATGAAACTGCAAATCTACTATGTACAACTTGCTTTTCCTTTCAAATATACGACTAAATTATCATATAAATTTCTTTTTTTCTTCCTTCCCTCCCACCCTAGAGATGGCTACCATTGTATATATGTGAAATTACTCTATACATATGTCTATTTATCAGTTCTTTCTCTGGATGCAGATAGCATCTTTGTATGTCCTTTCTAGCTAATTTGGGTATTTATAATAGTCAAAATAACTGATTTGCTCAAAGTTTATCTTAAAACAATAATGTTATTACTGTATACAATGTTCTCTTGATTCTGTTCATTTCACTCTTCTTTATTTCATGCAAGTCTTTCCATGTTTTTCTAAAATCATTGAGCTCATCATTTCTTATAACACAGTAGTATTCCATCACAATCATATATTTATCATTCAGCCATTTCCCAATTGATGAGCATCCCTGAAATTTCCAGTTCTTTGCCACCACAAAGAGAGTTGCTATAAATATTCTAGAACGTAGAGGTTCTTTTCCTTTTTCCTTAATGATCTTTGGAAATAAACCAAGTAGTGGGATTGCTGGGTCAAAGGGTACAGGTAGTTTAATAACTCTTTGGACATAATTCCTGGTTACATATGTAATAAAAGAAAATATATTAATATCAAATTAATAAAACAATAAAAGCATTCTTTCATTATTTCTTATTAATGCAATAATATTCAATTACATTTATATACTATAATTTATTCATTCATAATCCAACTGATGGATATCCCTTTAGTTTGGATCCTTTCCCACTTTCTTTGATCTCTTTGCATCATAGACCTATAGTGGTATAGCTGGTCAGATGGCATAAATATAATTTAATAGTTGAGTGACTTTTTGGGCATACTTCCAAATTGCTTTCCAGAATGACTGGAATGCAATGTAGTATTAGTGGAGCTGTGATATGATCCAGTCATTCTGGAAAGCAATTTGGAAATATGTCCAAAAACATATTAAATTGTGTACAAACCCTTTGACCCAGCAATCTCACTCTATGTATATCTCAGTAAGACAAAAGGAAAGGGGGAAAGACCCATATGTACAGAAACTCTTTTAGTGGTATCAAAAATTGGAAACTGATGGAGTGCCCATCAATTGTGAAATGACTGAACAAGTTAAGGTATATGAATATGATGAAATGTTATTGTACTGTAAGAAATGATGAAGGGCTTATGTGAATTGGTGCAATGGTCAAAGAATATGAATAGTTTTCAAAGGAAGAAGTCCAGGCTATCAACAGCCATTTGGAAATGTGCTCCAAATCATCAGTAATTAGAGAAATGTAAATTGAAACAACTCTAAAATATCACCTTGCATTTATGAGATTGGTGAAGCTGACAAAAAGGGCTGAAGGAAAACAGGCATATTAATTTTTTAATGATGTTCTTTTAAAGACATTTTTGTCCTTTTTTAAAATTCAGTTTTATTTTACTTCCAGGTGCAAATTATCTCCCTCTCACTCCTCTCATTAAGAAAGCAGGAAAAACAAATCCATTATAAGCATGTAAAAACTACCACATTGGCCATTTCTTAAAATAAATAAATAACCATTAATCTGGACTCTAAGTCCATCAGTTCTCTCTCTGGAGGTGGGTAGTATCATGAGTCCTTAGGAGTTGTGATTAGTCATTGTGTTGATCAGAGTTCCCTAGTCTTTCAAATTTGTCTGTCTCCTAGATCTGCTCATTTCACTTTGCATCAGAAAGAAAAACAATCTTTGTAACAAATAAATAAATATAGCCAAGCAAAACAACTCCATATATTTGACTTGTCCAAAAACATATGTCTCAATCTGTAGCCATCCTGAGTCCATCATCCCTCTGTCAGGGGGTGTGAAGCATGGTTCCTCATTAGTCTTCTGGAACTGGAGTTGGTCATTGCTTTGACCAGAGTTCTTATGTCTTTCAAAGTGAAAAATGCTTTTTTGTTAAGGCATTCAACAGACCCAGACCTTGAAGGACAATTCCCCAAGATCTATAGATTGTGGAGAAATTACATGATGTTTAGTTATATTTATTTTATTATGTTTTGTATCCCTTGCTAGATTATAAGCTCTTTGAGGACAAAATAGCCATGGCTGGTAGAAATAATGAATCCTCTGACGTGGTCACATTATTTGAATTCAAACCATATATTTCCAGTAAGCTGGAACTAATTACCATGTTTTACATAATTATAACTTTGAATAGTAAAAAGTTGAATACTTGCAACCACTTCAGGGGATTCATTATTCGAAGTAATTAGGACTTAGCTGTAGTGCTTTGGATTCCATATCACATCTAATTCAATGTCTTTTCATGCAGCAGGTATTTATTTTTAAATGAATAAATATAATGGAGAGAATGAATGTAACAATGGAGAATAGAAAAGTAGTTCCTACTTTTCACCTAGTCTAAAGATACAATGAATTTTCAGTTATAAATAAACAAATATTAAGATATTGTGCGAGGCACAAAGAAAGGTTAAACATAGTGTCTTCTGCTAAAGGAGCTTATAACCTAGTTGGGCAGATAAGAAATACATGAAAAAAGCTAAGATATGAGGTAATATAACTCAAAAACTTATGGGATCACATGTGGTCACTCTGAAAAACTTTGGCAGAGATGAGTGTGCCACTTGGTAGAAGTAACATAGAAATCTTGTTTTTAAATGAGATGGAACGAGGAGTCAACAAAGTAATGACAATAATTCATTAAGTGGGACAGGGTGTCAAAAAAGAGACATATATCACCCTATAAAGTGGGAAAAATAAGATCTAACATTAGGGGTGTGCTGGTAAATGTTTATAAACAGCTCCACAAAAAAATGGTACCCAGGATGAAAATTTTTTTAATTTTATTTTTTAAATTATCAATTCTTTTTTTTTTCTCCCTTCTACCTCACTCCCACTGGAAGCTACAAATTTTAAAAAAAATTTGTATTAAATAGACATAATCAAGCAAAACAAATTGTTATATTGGTCATACTAAAAATGAGTGTTTGAGTCTATCACCTCTCTGATTAGATCTTATCAGGTAAGTTTAATCTACATATTAATTTTTTCTCTATCACTTTCTTAAGTCTAGACAGTTGACAAAACAAATAAATTAAACCTTCATTTGCAGTACTTGCTGATTTCCTATGTATAAATACATTCCCTGAAAATTTAACAATTTTCTCTCTTGAGAAGTTATGAGCTGCTCCAGCACACCCCTGGCTAACATTGTTATAGTCCTTTATCATTTCAAAGTGCATGGCATTTTATTGGATTCTCACAATACCTTGTGAAGTAGGTAGCTCAAGGGTTATTATCATTCCTCTTTTTAAAGATTAGGAAAATGAGGTAATAGAGAGGGGAAAGAACTTGCCTAAGTGCTTGCAGCTGTTGAACAGTAGAAAATTTAGGTTTTCTGAGAACCTAGTCCAGCACTCACTCCCCTCTACCATTACCCTCATATATAAAGCTGTAATCAAGGAGAGTTAGGAAGAAGCTAAAATTGGTCCTCCAACTGTGAGCAGAACTGTCAGAGGCATAATCAGGAGCATTCAGAGTTATGGTTACTTTCAGTTGTTTTTCATTTACTCTTTTCCTCTCTGACTAAATAAATTTAAAATGAATTTTATTGATAACTTTTGTTTTTACATTTCTCACTGTGTTCCTCCCCTTCCTCCTCCCAGAGAGCCATCCCTTATAAGAAAAATTAAGGAAAAAAAAATTCTGTGAAACTAACCAACATATCAAAAAAAGCCCTATGTTAAATGCAGTATTGCACAGCCATGGACTTCCACCTCTGGAAAGGAATGGAGGAAGGTGTCTTCTCACACCTCTTCATTGTGGCCAAAATAGTATGCTTCCATCTGCATTCAGATTCCTAAGTTCTTTCTCAGGATGTGGATAGCATTTTCCATCCTGAGTCTTTTGGAGTTGTCTTAAGATCCTTGCATTGCTGAGAAGAGCTAAGTCTATCAAAGTCAGTCATTGCACAACATGGTTGTTACTGTGTACAGTGTTCTCCTGGTTCTGCTCATTTCATTCAGCATCAGGTCATATAAGTTTTTCCAGATTTTTCTGAAGTCTACCAGTTCATCATTTCTAATAGCACGATAGTATTCCATTACATTCATATACCATTCATATACCATATATTCATATACTTGTTCAGCCATTCCCCAATTGATAGACATCTCTTCAATTTCCAATTCTTTGCTACCACAAAAGAGCTGCTATGAATATTTTTGTACATATGAGTCCTTTTCCCATTTTTGTGATCTCTTTGGGATATAGACCTAGAAGTGGTATTGCTGGCTCAAAGGGTATGCACAGTTTTATAGCCCTTTGGACATAGTTCCAAATTGATCTCCACAATGGTTGGATCAGTTCACAACTCCACCAACAATCCATTAGTGTTACAGTTTTCCCACTTCTTCTCCAACATTTATCATTTTCCTGTTTTGTCATGTTAGCCAATCTGATAGGTATGATGTGGTGCCTCACAGTTGTTTTGATTTGCATTTCTCTAATCTTTCATTTCTTTAAAAAGGAATATTTCATTCCAGGAGATCCTTGAGTCTCTTTACCTTGTCTACTAACAGAGGCATAAAACTGAACTTTAAGCAAACACTTGGTTGTGAAAGAAAAGCAAACATCCCTGACTCAGTGTTGGTAATTTTAAAATTTCTTTTTTATTCGAAATGAGATACTCCATTCTTGCCTTTCTTCTAGTAGCTCCTTTGGAGAACTGATGTGTCAAATTGCTCGTGAGCACCTCAGCACCAGAGTGGTCATTCTGCTTCTCACTTATTAGCACTCTGACAACTACATCCAAATTCTTTTTCCTTATATCATTCTTTTCTCTTCTTGTCTTGTCAACTTGTTTTACCTACCTTGTCTTACCAAGTATCTTCTCCTACTTCTTCAACACATCTTCTCCTCCTTTAGCTTAAAGTCCTTCTGTGATTCCCTTTTCTCCTTAGGTCCTTCACCTTCTCCTTTGCTTTATGCTTTTATACAGACTTCTCCCAAGGAAGCAGAAATAGAATATGAAATGTCTTTAAATGAAGCATTTAAGATGTCTGCTTTCTGCATTTGCATATGAGTTCTTTGTGTCCTAACAGTTAATCAGTTTTTCATGTGCAAATTCTCTGGAATCCTGTAAAAATATGTATATTCTCTATTATTTCAGTCTGTAAATTTATGTCTTTCAAATCCAATTTTTCCAATATTTTATTTGTCTGTAATTTCCTTTTTGTTTACTCATTTATTGGATTTGTCAAATGCTTACAGAAGAATAGAAAAGAATCATAGAATTAGTGTCTTACTATGTAGGTCTTTTAACATTTCAGTTCATTCTTCCTTTAAGAACTTAGTTGTTATACTACTAATTTGCATTTGATATTGATATTATCTCTTTAAAAATGATGCTTTTAATTATAATGTAATCTTCATAGTATCTATAATTACTACAGGCTTATTCAAAATAATGATTCTAAGTCATACTTTTTTGGATTTAGCTCAAATATATTTTATCTCTGCACTTAGAACCCATATGAGACCCTATGCTTTAGATTCATTTTTATAAGCAGAAAATTAGTAAGTTTTTGTTTTTGAATCTACTCTATAATTAATTTCCCTTTTATTGATGAATTAGGCCCATTAACATTCAAGATTATAAATGATGTTTGGGGTTTTTTTGCCTTACATTAAGTCCTGTTACATTACATTTTTTTTGGCACAAAATGTCATCTTGTCTGTCTTATTTTTAATAGCCCAATCTTCCTTCCCAAAAGAACACAAATCATAGCTAAAGTTTTTCTTATTTTGTAACAATCTAATCTTAACTACCACTCCCTTTACTCTTCTACTTCCTACTTATACCAGAGCTATATCCCCATGTAACAGGGTCTTAGGGTTGATTACTAGGTGAAGCAGTCACCCTTCTCTTCATATATAATGACTCATTTTCCTTATTTACAGATATTGTGTAACCCTGGGCAGGTGACTTGACCTCTGTCTTAGTTTCTTCAACTATAAATTGGAGGTAAGAATAGCACCTACCTCAAAAAGCAGGAATATGTAATGACTTGTTTACAATATGAAAAGGGGGTGGTAGGCCAAATAAGTTTGGGAACCTCTGAATCTAGACCCTTTGAAGCTCCAAAGGTCCCCCTCTGGCTAGAGTGATAGAGAGGAAGGAAAGCGACCGAGGCAAAAGCCAAAACTCTTCTTCCTCACCTCACATCCAAGTGTTTCTCCCTCAGGAGTCTGCTAGAAAAAACCATGCTGTACTTTTACTACAATCTGATAATTTTCATGTCTTTATCACGGAACCTGAATATGTCATTGAATATCATTCAGAGGAATATTTATCTGGTTCCTATGAATGTCAGCTGTGCAAATGTCAGAATAGCTTGAGTAATATGTTCATGCATGTTTTTGGAGGGAAATATAGACTAGCATATCTGGTAATTCAGTTCTAAAGCCACGGTGTCCTTCTGAATGATAATTACTTGAACTAGTAAATATTAACTACTACCACCTGGCTTTTGGAATAGATTTCATATTAAAGAACCAGATTACATATTTTTTAAAAAGCTGTTAAATTAATTCATGTATTCATGCACATATTTTTTAGAAAGCACATTATCTTCAATACGAGTACCCAAATGAGAAAATTATAGATTTTTTAAAACATGAAGATATTTTAATATTGGATGGCTGTGTATTTAACCTCAGTTCACTTTTTAATGAAATTACAACATTTAACTACATAAATATTTATTGCATAGATGACAATTATATTTGTCCTTTTTGGACCCAGGTCTTTATTAAAGAATGTTAGATTATTTCATTTTATATGTTTATATTTGTAAGCCAGCCATTCAAGAGATGTCATTTCCTATTAGGTACTTGATGTGTAATGAGGATATGGTACCACCAATATTGGAGGCAGCTAGGTCACTCAGTGGATAGAATGTTGGGCCTGGAGTCAGGAAGACCTGAGTTCAGATCTGGCCTCAGACACTTACTAGCTGTGTGACCCTGGGCAAATCACTTAATCCCTGTTTGCCTTAATCCACTGGAGAAGGAAATGGGAAACCACTCCAGTATCTTTGCCGAGAAAACCCCATGGACATCATTGGCCTGATATGCTCCATAGGTTCACGAAGAGTAAACTACAGATTTTTGAGCCTAATACTAACAGCCGAGTTTTCTATAGTCATGATTACCTTAATTAAAATTAACAAGCTTTCTCAAAAAATTTCCTTTATAAAAACCAAAATAGAATCATTTGTTGAAACAGTTAAACATTAACATCTCTATAAAATCTTATCAAAGGTGTTGCTAGGGGAAAATATCACATTTAATTGTAACTCATTTGTTGACATTGTTCTTTTTTTCTTCCTTTAAATCTCACTCAGCCGTAGCCTGGTGCGGAGACATAGCTATGAGAAAAGTAGTTTGAGGTTCCTTCCTTCTGACCTCAACTATAAGAAAACACTTCATTATCTCTATCCTCAGGATGATGTTTTGGCAAAAAGCTAAGGCTCTTTATTATCTTATTATCTATATGAGTTAAGAACAGGAAATTATTTAATAGAGACAGTATTAAGGAAGCCAAATAGCTTTCCATATTGCCTTAGTTAGGACTCACAGTGTATTCTAATATTTCTTTGAAGTATTATAAATTCAAGAATATAGGACAATTTAAAATTTGTTGATATTTGGAATACATTATGTAAGTATTTATAGGTTGAGAATTTGTTATATTCTGGAATTAGAATGACTAGCTTTGTGACTCTGGGCAAATCACTTAACCTCTTTCTGCCTTAGTTTCTTCAACTATAAAATGGTCCAAATCTTTGTGACCCCATTTGGAATTTTCTTGGCAGAGATGCTAGAGTGGTTTGCCATTTCCTTCTCCTGCTCATTTTACAGATGAGGAAACTGGGACAAATAGGGTTAAGTGACTTGCCCAGGGTCACACTGCTAGAAAGTATCTAAGGTCACATTTGAACTCAGGTCTTCCTGACTCTAGGCCTGGTCCTCCATCTATTGTGCCACCTAACTGCCCCTTTCTTTTTTTATTATGAGCTCAGTAAACATGAATATTTCATTACACAGAGAAATGTGGATTGTAATATGAAAATGTGAATCTGTTTCACTCATTTGTTTTTCAGTCACGTCTGACTCTTTGTGACCGCATTTGGGATTTTCTTGGCAAAGATGCTTAAGTGGTTTGCCATTTCCTTCTCCAGCTCATTTTACAGATAGGGAAACTGAGACAGACAGGCCTAAGTGACTTGTCTAGGGTCGCACAGCTAGGAGAATGTCTGAGGCTGGATTTGACCTCAGGAAGATGAGTCTTCTTGACTGGTGGCCTGGCACTCTAGCCTGGCCGCCTAGCTGCCCTAATCTCTGTTATTTACAGCTTTTAAAAAAAAGTATATAGTAAGGGGCAGCTAGGTGGCACAGTGGATAGAGCATCAGCCCCGAAGTCAGGAGGACCTGAGTTCAAATCTGGCCTCAGACCAAACACTTGACAATAGGTGTGTGACCCTGGGCAAGTCACTTAACTCCAATTGCCTAAAAAAAAAAGTGTATAATAATTTGAAATGATATTATTTCTCCCTTCTACTAAATATAGTCAAGCAAACAGATTCTTACACTAATCATGTCCAAAAATGTTTCATTCTGCACCTGTAGTTCATCACCTCTTTGCACCTCTTCGCTAAGAGGTAGGAAACATTTTTCATTATCAATCTTTTGGAGTCATAATTTCATTGATTAGAATCGTTAAGTCTGTCAAAGTTGTTTTCCTTTACATTATTGTAGTCATTGTATAAATTATTTTCCTGGTTTTACTCATTTCACACACAAGTTCATAAAATCTTTCCAAGTTTCTCTGAAACCATCTGTTCACTTTTTGTTGCACAATAATATTCTATGACATTCATATACCATCATTTGGCCATTTTCCAACTGATGGGCATTTACTTTGTTTACATTTCTTTTCCACTACAAAAAGTACTACGATAAATATTTTTGTACCTATGAGTCAATAATCAATAAATGTTTATTAATTGCCTACTGTATGCCAGACAGTATGCTGAGCACAAGGGATGCAGAGAAAAGTAAAAGATGATTCCTGCTCTCCAGGAACTCACCATCTAATGAGAGAGTCAACACACAAATAACTATGTACAAATAAGTTTATATACATGATAAATAGAAAGCAAACAACAATGGCAAGGGACTAGAATGAATGGGGCTTGGGAAAAGCTTCCTGTAGAAGGTGGGATTCTAGCCAGGACTTGAAGGAAGCCAGGGAAGCCAAGGGGCAGAGATGAGGAGGGAGAACATTATATTCATGGGGGGTAGTCAGTGAAAATGGCCAGAGTCAGTGTCTTGTTTGAGGAACAGCAAGGAGGCCAGTGTCCCTGGATTACAGAACATATGGAGGGTGTGAGGGGTAAGGCGACTGGAAAGCTGTATGGGGGAGGAGCAGGTTATGAAGGGCTTTGAATGTCAAATGGAAGATTTTGTACTTGATCCTGGAGTTCATAAGAGAGTCACTGGAGTTTTTCAGTGGGGTGTGTGTGTGTGTGTGTGTGTGTGTGTGTGTGTGTGTGCATGTGTGTGTGATAGTCTGACCTGTGGTTTTGCATTTGAGTGTTTACCAGGTCATAGTAAATCTCTGGGTTGTAGAGTAGTCACAAGTTAGTGATTTTCTGGGTGTGTAGTTATCCTTTCCACATCGCTACTTTCCCCATCTTGGTTTTGATATATCAAGAGTTGGCATAAGAAATTAAATGGGAATTTTTGTGAGTTTTGCAGAAGCCACAGATGATACGAAAAGGTCAACAGATACAGAAAAAGCTTAGAAACTCAGAAACACATAAAATATATGCATAGTATTGTATAATATCAACCCAAATTTTACTATAAGGTACTGTGAACACCCCATAAAAAGAAAAAAAATTCAGACTTCTTCTCTGGTATGCAGGGACGGCCCAAAATTTTTAAGTTGATTTTCTAGCTCCCTGGGGCATAGCATCCTTAACCCCTGCTATGTGGAAGGGATAATTATGCTTCCAAATTACCTTCTGGAATAGTTGGAACAACTCAACAAACAGTGCTAAGTCAGTAGCTACACCACCGTAGGAATAAAAAACAACGTATGTATAAAACATACATATCAGAAGACATCTATTTGTTATAAAATTTGGGAGCATTTTTGGCTAGTCCTTGGTCTCAAATGGGTAGTAAGACAACTGCCCGAGAGCCCAAAGAACACTTCCAATTTGGGGTATGTTCTGGGTTATATCAGAGAGGTCTCTGGATTTGGGCCACTTTTCTATCTTTGTACTTAGCACATACCTGGATATAAGTCCTTCAGGTTTTGCAGCAGCCCAAGGTTAGGGCTTTGATCTTCACTTGTATACAAGAAGGAATATTGATTTCTTAGATGGACTGTGAGGGTTCCATCAATTTTTCTGGCTTCTGATACATGGCCCATCATTGCAGCTGCCACATTCCCAAGTGCTGCCCAAACCCGACTGAAATGTAATTGGGAACTATTTAACAAAATAAATGAAAAGATAATAGAATATAGATAATATCAGTATGTAGTGTTTGTAAGTCAATATGTGGCCTGCAGGGGTCTGTATATATGGTTGATGGTCCTGTTTCTGTTTGAGTGTGATATCATTTGTCTTCAGTATGTGGAACTCATGGGGTTAGACAATAAAATTAGTGGTACATAGACCTAGACCTGGGAAGGGGCATTTCTGGATTCCTGGGACCAGGATGAAAAAGAGTACCTTTTAGATAAGTATTTTATTTAAATAAACCCATACCATTTGTCAGAGACTGGATAAGTTTTCAGAATTCAAAGTCAGTGTTGAATAGGAAGCCACAAGGGCATTTTAAACAAACAAAAAAAATTTTAAAAAACATATATTAAGAAATATATGCATATATGTGGGCACACATTCCGATATGAGTTTTTTCTGACTAAAATAATATAAGTAAAAAAGCATAAAATATGTACCAAGGAGAGTTCAGAAAATTCATCAGTACAAGACTCAGTAGTAAATTTATCTACGTTTAGTTATTGCTAGCAAAACATATCTCTAAGCGAGAAGTCATCACTTTGCTTTCACTATGCTTTGGAATTAAACTAAATTAACAGAAAATAAAGAAAGATTTCTTTTTTCTTTCTTTTTTTTTTAAGGCAATTGGGGTTAAGTGACTTGTCCAGGGTCACACAGCTAGTAAGTGTCAAGTGTTTGGTTTGAGGCCGGATTTGAACTCAGGTCTGTCCTGACTTCAGGGCCGGTGCTCTATCCACTGTGCCATCTAGCTGCCCCCAGAAAGATTTCTTTAACAAGACAAATTCAGCTTCAGACAGTTACTAGCTTCTAGACTCTGGGCAAGTCACTTAACTTCTTTCTGCCTCAGTTTCCTCAACTATAAAATAGGGATGATAATAATAGTACCTACCTCCCAGGGTGGTTGTGAGGATCAATTGAAATAATATTTGTAAAATGCTTAGCACAGTGCCTAGTAGACACTTTATAAATGTGTTATTCCTTTTTCTCTTTCCTGAAGTAAGTACAAGGATTTTATTTGTTTCACTGGGCATGACTAATTTTTGTATTGCTCGAGGGAAAAAAGACAGGGACCTACCTTTTATTAAATTTAGATTTTAATTTTTCTCAAATATTTTATTTTTTCTAATTACATGTACAAAGTTTTTAACATTCATTTTAAATAAATTTTTGAGTTCTAAATTCTCTCTCTTTCTCTCCCCTCTCCCCTCATTGAGAAGGAAAGCAAGTTGATATGACCTGTGCATTCATGTAAAACATATTTCTATATTAGTCATGTTGTGAAAGAAACCATAAACAAAAAAAAAGAAAAATAAAGAAAGTAAGAAAAAGTATTCATTGATCTGTTTTCAGAGTCCATCAGTTCTTTCTCTGGAGGTAGATAGCATTTTTCATCAGAAGTCCTTTGGAATTGTTTTGTATCATTGTATTGCTGAGAATAGCTAAGTCATTCACAGTTGATCATTGTGCAATATTGCTGTTACTGTGTACAATATTCTCCTAGTTCTGCTCACTTCACTTTGTATGAGTTCAGGTAAGTCTTTCCAGGTTTTTTGTTTTGTTTTGTTTTGTTTTTTTGGTTAGGCAATGGGGTTAAGTGACTAGCCCAGGGTCACACAGCTAGTAAGTATTATGTGTCTGAGGTCACATTTGAACTCAGGTCCTCCTGACTCCAGGGCCGGTGCTCTATCCCCTGCACAACCTAGCTGTCCCTCTTTCCAGGTTTTTCTGAAAGCCTCCTGTTCATCATTTCTTTTAACACAATAGCATTCTATCAAAATCATATACCATAACTTGCTCAGCCATTATTCATGCTCAATGGGCATCCCCTCAATTTCCAATTCATTGCCACCACAAAAAGAGCTACTATAAATATTTTTGTACATATAGGTCCTTTTCCTTTCTCTTTGATCTCTTTAGGAAACAGACCTAGTAGTGGTATTGTTGGGTCAAAGAATATGCAGTTTTATAACCTTTTGAACATAGTTCCAAATTGTTCTCCAGAATGGCTAGAGCAGTTTACAACTCTACTAACAATGCATTAGTGTCCCAATTTTTCCACATCCCCTCCATTTGTCATTTTCCTTTTCTGTCATATTAGCCAATTAGAAAGGTGTGAGGTGGCACCTCAGAGTTGTTTTAATTTGCATTTCTATTATCAATAATGATTTAGAATGTTGTTCATATGACTACAGTCATATGATAGCCTTGATTTCTTCTCCTGAAAACTGTTTGTTCATTTTCTTTGACCATTTATCAATTGGGAAATGACTTGTATTCTTATAAATTTGACTCAGTTCTCTTTATATTTGAGAAGTGAGGCCTTTATCAGAGAAACTGATACAATTTCTTGGTTACATTGGTTTTGTTTGTGCAAAACCTTTTTAATTTAATGTAATCAAAATCACCTATTTTATATCCTGTGATGTTCTCTATCTCTTGTTTAGTCATAAATTTTTTTACCCATAGATCTGACACATAAACCATTCCTTGCTCTCCTAATTCGTTTATGGTATCACCCTTTATGTCTACATCATGTACCCATTTTTTATCTTGGTATACAGTGTGAGATGTTGAAGACATCTACTTTTTTTTTTCCTTTTTTTGGCTAGGCAATGGGGTTAAGTGACTTGCCCAGGGTCACACAGCTAGTAAGTGTCAAGTGTCTGAGGCCAGATTTGAACTCAGGTCCTCCTGACTGCAAGGCTGGAGCTCTATCCACTGCTCCACCTAGCTGCCCCCAAGACACCTACTTTTTAATGAGAAGTAAAATTACATATGTAAAATTATATACATATATATTTGTGTACATATATATATATACATATCTACTTATCTATACCAACATTATTAAGTCAGGCATGTATATATTTTGACAAATATTTCTGCCTAGGTTCTTGCTTAGGAGAGAGTGATCTCATATTTACAAAATGAAAGAAGCCATTCTCTATTAGTGATTATCTTAGAGTGAGGGACTATTGAAAACCCCTTATTAACTGATTTTCCTAGAGAGCAGGAAGGCTATTGTCACCATTTTCTCTTAACTGATAATTTAATATGAAAAAAAGAAAAGAAATCCATAACATGTACTATTCATTTCTATTTTTAAGAAAGGTCATAAAGTTTAGAATTGGTGATGGTGGGGTATTTGGAGAACAGATTTGATAGTCTATAATTGTCTTTGTGCCTTTAAATGTGAATTCCAATTTCTTTTTAGGATTGGTAGCTCAGAATTATGTATGACAAACCAAAAAAAAACAAAAAAGCCCATTTCAATACTTTGTATATGGAGATGTTCTGCATCTGTAATCTAGCTTAGTCAAAAAGTTGAAAAAAAAACTAGGGAAAAAATAGCATAGTAACATAGGAGGATGAAGGATATATATATTGGTTTGGGGTAAGCCTAAGCATATCTATGGGCAGATTGGAAGGGGTCACTGTAGAGAAAGATACTAAAAATGAATGAAAGAGAGTGATGACTACTGGAGCAGAGTCCTTGAAGGAGATGTGAAGGAAAAGAATCATGGAGGAAAGGAGGAATATTTGGGGGATGATGCTGAGGAGTTTTAGGAGGTTAAGGGCCTCTTTGTCAGATGACCTCAATCTTAATGAAATAGAGACTCAGTGATCTGTTGTAAGTGTGGAGTGGTTGGAAGTTTGATGAAAGAGGAAAAGGTTTGGAACAATCACTATCAAGAACAAGATAATGAATAAGTGGGAAGAAAATAGGGAGAAATATTACAGAATAGAAGGATTGCCGAGCATCAGTGAAGGCTCAGTTATGTGCCATAATTATGTACCACAAATATGTACCAAAATTATGTACCATACATTTATAGGCAAGCTAGGTGGCACAGTGGATAGAGTGCTGGGCCTGGAGTCAGGAAGATCTGAGTTTCTAATCTTGCCTCAGCCCCTTCCTAGCTGTGTGACTCTGGACAAGTCACTTAACCCCGTGAGCTGGAGAAGGAAACGGCAAAACGCTCCAGTATCCTTGCCAAGAAAATCTCAAATGGGGTCATGAAGAGTTGGACAATCAAGAGATTGAAACGAGTGAACAACAACAAATCATACATTTGTAGTGAGTGGATAAATCACCTTGAGTTTGTGATTTTTCTTTATTCATGATTAGCAGCAGCAATAAATAAATTGAATGGTGGGGGCTACCTTAAGGATGAGAAAATTAATAGGTTGTCAGAAAGTCATGGGGGTATAGGATTCTAGGACAATGACTAGTAAAACATGAAAGTGGCATACTCATGGGGTCAGGAATAATAAGTGAAGGCCAATGGAGGCAAGTGAAGCCACATTGAAGGAAGAGGGCTAGGAGAATGACCAGACATCAAGGGACAAAAAGTCACATTAAGGTGAAAAACAGATCTTGTGTGAGTGAGAGAAGAGAGAGGAAGAGAATGGAAGGAAGAGAAGACACTCCCTATTTCAATGGGCTAGTCAAGTTGAACTGCTTGGCTTTGAAAGCAGATTAAGCCAGGGTTGTGGTCTAGGGCAGGGCTGAGAATAATACAGAGATTTTTTTCAGTTATATGTAGTACCAGAGTAATGATGATCAGCAGGCTATAGCAAAGACAGCAACAAGGCAGACAGATGTCTGAGCCCAACCCCTTGAGGGCAGGGTTTTATGATTTACTAGTCTTTATATTTCCTTTTAGTGCCTAATGCTTTGAATAAATATGTGGATTAAATGGAGGGCTGGAGCAAGAACATAGGTAAGGAATGACTGCATTCTGGGTAGGTTTGTGGTTAAGGAACAGAGTCAAGTCAGTAAGGTAAATAGGCTAGAGTCCCAGTGGTGGGGAACCTGTGGCCTCGAAGCCACATGTGACCTTCTTTGATGGAATCCAAACTTCACAGAACAAATCCCCTTAATAAAAATATTTGTTCTGTGAAGTTTGGATTCAGTCAAATGGCTCCACTTGAAGACCTAGAGGGCCACATGTGGCCTTGAGGCCACAGATTCCCCACCCCTGGGACTGTGATATGGTTAATGGTTCCATAGTCATGAGGACTGGTCACATAGCAAAAGGCAGAATCCGAGACCAGAGTCTGAAACCAGAGGGTTTATTACACTGATGGAGGTCTTTGCTGAGTCTAGCTCTTTAACACAATGGTTAGAATTTTTCTTAGTAGCCCCATTCCAGGGCAACCCTTCAATATTTTTGAAAGGTCAAACCTATCAGGATGATTCTGGTGTCCTGGGGTCTGTCCAAAAGCCACATATGTCTACCTTTGGCAGAAATATTGAGTATTTGTTGAGGTCCTGACTTGAATTTTGTTTGTGGAAGAGGAGAATCTGAAAGGAGAATAAAATCTTGGACTAACAGAGCTTAAGGGAAGCTTACATATCTCCTAGGATAACTACCTCATTTTATAATTGATGAAACCGATTCAGAGAGATCACTTCAGAGTCACTTATCCAAGTTCACAAAGCTAATTAGTGGGAGAACTGGGACTTCAGTACCTGGTTTCATAGATCACAGTCCAGTGGTCTTTCTACCGCTATGTCACTAGCCAGAAGCTATAGTCATCTTCAAAGTGAAAGAGCAATGACAAACTCCAGATCCCCTTCCAATTCCATCTGACTTGGTTGCTAGTAGCCAATCCTTCTGTTTCTCTCTCACACTACACACACATCCAGACTCACACACACACACACCCACACACACACACGCCTCTTTTCATAGTTATAAGCTTCTCCCTTCAACATTAGTCCTTTATAAAGATTGACTGTTTTATGACTGTTGTATTTTTTGATGTAGGGAAGATATTCTAGCCATAGTTATAAATTCATTTTCTCTGATCCATTTGACAGTACATCAATAATGGAAATTTCCTACAATGGTATTTTACCTGAAGAAGGATGAACAGTGCAGTCCTCCACACTTAGAGAGATCCCCTGTGATTGAGGCTGTAATGAGAGGGAGGAATTGAAGTTGCAAGAGCCAGTTCTTTTCCCCTTGGCCTGCTGAGACCTCATGACTCACAATAGTAAAGGAGGGGAAGACTTCTGTTCTGCTTCTGGGTAAAAGTCGAGGTCCTCAACGATCTTGACAGCCTAGAACACTGGGATGAATTTAACAAAATGCAATTCAGCATGGATAAATGTAAATTCTCACACTTGGATACAAAAAATTAACTTCATAAGAATAAGATGGGGGCTTTTGGGAGCCAAGATGGTGGAGTAAGCAGTAAATCACCTTAACTTTGCCATATTCACCTCCAAACAACCATAAAATAGCTCCCCCAAACAAATCCTGGAAGAGCAGAATCAGTAAAAAGATGGGATAAAATAAACTTTTAGCCCAAGAAACTTGGAAGATCAGCAAGAAAGGTCTGTCTCACTCAGGTAAAATGGGAATGCAGTCCAGGACAGGAAGCCAGCAGAAAGCCCCACCTCAGCAAACCAGTGGGAGATCCTGAGCTAGGCCTAGTGCAGTGAAACAGGTAGACATCAGGACCTCCAACTTGCCTCAGCACAGCCAGGGAAACAGGCAGACTCCAGCTCCTAGAATTGTGCTTCAGCATAGCCTGGGGCAAACAGACAACCTCCGGCAGCCAGACCACCACATGCTTAAGTGTAGCCCTGAGGGAAATGCAGAAACACCCCATCAGTCTCAACTCAGCCTGACACCAGCACTAGGACCCTGGCCCAGCAGTACCAGCCATCTCCCCACCTCCTGCCACACCAATTCCTCTACACAGCACCAGACAAGAGGTTCCTCTGTGGGCCTCAGGACAACATCAGTGCAGCACCAGGTAAACAGACAGGGCCTGCAGCCACTGGCACAAGAAGCCTGTGATAGAGCCCCTTCTACTCTGGGAGCAGAGCTCAAATTTGAAAGAAAGGAAAAAGGCCAAAAAAGATGAGCAAAAATCAACAAAAAAAGAATCTGACCATAGAACGTTATTAGAGTGACTAGGAAGACCAAGACACAAACTCAAGACAAGGACAACAATGTCAAAACGCCTATGGGCAAAACCCCAAAGAAAAATGAGACGTGGTCTCAAGCCCAGGAAGAACTCATGGAAGAGCTCAAAAAGGAGCTTAAAAATCATATAAGAGAGGCAGAAGAAAAATTGGGAAAAGAAATGAGAGTGATGCAAGAGAATTATGAAAAAAGGGTCAACAGCTTGGAAAACTGCTTAAAAAGTAGAATTGACCATATGGAAAAGAAAATACAAAAATCCAATGAAGAAAACAACTCCTTTCAGAGTACAATTGGCCAAATGGAAAAGAAAGTACAAAACTAATTGAGGAAAACAACACCTTAAAAGTTAGAATTGGGTAAGTGGAAGCTAATGACTCTAGGAATTTCATGAATCAATCAAACAAATTCAAAAGAATGAAAAGACAGAAGAAAATGTAAAATACCTCATGGGAAAAACAACTGGCCTAGAAAATAGATACAGGAGAGACAATATCAGAATCATTGAACTACCTAAAAGCCATAATCAAAAGGAGGACCTGGACAGCATCTTTCAAGAAATTATCAAGGGAAACTGCCCTAATATCCTGGAACCAGAGGGCAAAATAGGTATTGAAAGAATCCACTGATCACCTCAGGGAAGAGATCCCAAAATAAAAACTCCAAGGAACATTATAGCCAAATTACAGAACTATCAGGTCAAGGAAAAAATACTGCAAGTGGCCAGAAAGAAACAATACAAATATTGGGGAACCACAATTAGGATTACATAGGACTTAGCAGCTCTAACATTAAAGGATCAGAGATCATGGAACATGATATTCTGGAACGCAAAGGAGCTAAGACTACAACCAAGAATCAACCACCTGGTGAAATTAAGCATATTACTTCAAGGGAAAAATGGTCGTTTAATGACATAGAAGAATTTCAAGCTTTCATAAGGAGAAGACCAGAATTAAACCAAAAATTTGATCTGAAATATCAAGACCCAAGAGAAGTTAAAAAAGAGAAAAAGGGAAAAGAAAATATAAGGGATTCAATGGAGTTGAACTGTTTACATTCCTACATGGGAAGATGATACTTGTAATTCTTAAAAATTGTACCACTAATAGTATAGCTAGAAGGAATATACATAGACAGAGGGTATGGGTATAACGTAAACTTGGGAATGGCAAAAAAAAGATTAAAGGATGAGAAAGAGGAGTACACAGGGTGCAGAAGGAAGGGAGAGGTAGAATGGGGTAAATTATTTCACACGAAGAGGAGAGACAAACCTATTACAGTGGAGGGAAAGATGGGAGGGTGGGTGATAGGCATCACTTGAACCTTACTCTCATCAATATTGGCTCAAAGAGGGAATAATGTACACAATCAGTTGAATATAGCAATCTATCTTACCTGACAGGAAAGTAGGAGAGGAGGAGATTAAGTAAAGTTGGGGAGGCAACTGAGAGAGGAGAGGGCAGACCAGAGGAGGCAATAGACAGAAGCAAAATACTGTCGAGGAGGGAAAGGGTGAAAAGAGAGACAGGACAGACAGGAAGAAGAATAGGATGGAGGGAAATACATAGGTAGTAATTATGACTGTGAATGCGAATAGGATGAACTCTCCCATAAAATGAAAGCAGATAGCAGAGTGGATCAAAAACCAGAATCCTACAATATGTTGTTTACAAGAAACACACTTGAAGTAGAGACACACACACAGAGTAAAGATAAGGATCTGGAGCAGAATCTATTATACTTTAGGGGTAGCAATCCCGATCTCAGACAAAGCAAAGACAAAAATAGACCTAATTAAGAGATAAGGAAGGAAACTACATATTGCTGAAAGGTACCATAGACAGTGAAATAATATCAATATTAAATATATATGCATCAAGTGGTATAGCATCCAAATTCTTAAAGGAGAAGTTAAGTGACTTACAGGTTCATGACCAAACAAGAAATAGAGAGCATTGCAAAATGTGAAATGGATAATTTTGATTATATTAAATTAAAAGACTTTTACACAAAGAAAACCAATGCAACCAAGATTTGAAGGGAAGCAGAAAGCTGGGAAACAATCTTTATAGCAAGCGTCTCTGAAAAAGGCCTCATTTCTCAAATAAATAGAGAACAGAGTCAAATTTGTAAGAATACAAGTCATTCCCTAATTGATAAATGATAAAAAGCTATGAACAGGCAGTTTTCAGATGGAGAAATTAAAGCTATCTATGGGCATATGAAGAAGTGCTCTAAATCACTTTTGATTAGAGAAATGCAAATTAAAACAACTCTGAGGTACTACTTCATACCTATCAGATTAGCTAGTATGACAAAAAAGGAAAAACAAAAAACAAAAACAAAGGGGAAGCTAGGTAGTGCAGTGGATAGAGCACTGGCTCTGGAATCAGGAGGATCTGAGTTCAAATCCAGCTTCAGACACATAACACTCACTAGCTGTGTGACCCTGGACAAGTCACTTAACCCCATTGCCTAGCCAAAAACAACAACAACAACAACAACAACAACAACAACAAAAAAGGAAAATGATAAATGTTGGAGAAGATGCGAGAAAACTGAGACATTAATGCACTATTGGTGGAGTTGTGAACTGATCCAGTCATTCTGGAGAGGAATTTGGTACTGTGCCCAAAAGGCAACCAAGCTGTACATACCCTTTGATACAGATCTTGATACTACGTCTTTATCCCAAATATATCATAAAAAGGGAAAAGGACCTACATGTGCAAAATATTTATAACAGCTCTTTTTGTGGTGACAAAGAATTAGAAATTGAGGGGATGCCCATCAATTGGGAAATGGCTAAACAAGCTGTGGTATATGAAGGTAATGGAATACTATTATGCAATAAGAAATGATGAACAGACAGATTTCAGAAAAACCTAGAAAGACTTGTACAAACTTGTACGAACTGATGCAAAGTGAAATAAGCAGAACCAGGAAAACATATATAAAATATCAGGAACATTGTGTGATGATCAACTATGAATGACTCAGCTCTTTTCAGCACCACAATGATTCTAGACAAGTACAAAGAACTCATAAAGGAAAATGCTATCCATATCCAGATAAAGAACTGATGGACTCTGAATGCAGATCAAAGCATATTTTTTCACTTTATTCTTTTTCATGTTTTTTTCCCCTTTTGATTTGTTTCTTCTTTCACAACTATGACTAATATGGAAATATGTTTTACATGATAACATATATATATATATATATATACCATATCAAATTGCTTACCATTTTAAGAAGAGAGGAGAAGGAAGAGGGAGAAAAATTTGGAATTCAAAATATTGTAAAAATGAATTCTAAAAATTGTCATGACATGTAATTGGAAAAAATACTGTTAAAAATAAAAAGAATAAGATGGGGAAGGCATGGTTAGACAGCATTTCTGAAAAAGGATCTGGGGGTTTTGTTGTTGTTCAGTTGTGTCCAACTCTTTGTGACACCATTTGGGGTTTTCTTGACAAAGATATTGAAGTAGTTTACCATTTCCTTCTCCAGCTCATTTTACAGATGAGGAAACTGAGGCAAACAGGGCTAAGTGACTTGCCCAGGGTCACACAGCTAGGAAGTGACTGAGGCCAGATTTGAACTCATCAACATGAATCTTCTTGGTTCCAAGCCCAGTGCTTTATCTATTGTGCCACTTAGCTACCTTGGTTTTAGTGAACTGAAAATCCAATATGATTCAGCAGTGTGGTGTGGCAGCCAAAAAGACTAATGCAATCTTGGGCTGCATCAGAAGGGTATAACCTCTAGAAATAAGGAGGTGTCCTTGTCAAACTTCATTTGGAATATATTGTCCATAGGAGAGTAAGGAGGCTCTTGAAGCGCCTTTCATCCATGTCATATGAAGATTAGTTAAAGGAAATAGGCCTGAATTTTTCACCTAAAAAAGAAAAGACTCAGTCAGGGTCAGTGTGATAGCTGCCTTCAAATACTTCAAATACTTCCACTGTCCAGTGGAAGAATGATTAGACTATTCTGTTCAGCCCCAGAAGGCAGAACTAGGAACAGTGGATGCAAATAGCAAGAGGTTAATTTAAGGTTGATGTAAGGAAAGACTTCCCAATAGTTAGAGGTCCAGAAGAGGAATGGGCTACCTTAACAGAGATAGTGGAGTCTTTAAGAAGAGTCTGGATGACCACTGGTTGGGTAGGTTATAGTGGGGATTCCTTTTTGGTATGAGTTGGACTAGATTGTCTCTAATGTGCCTTCCAACTCTCAGATTTTGTGATTCTGTGATAGTCCTTGAAGGCAGTTAGGAGACATCTCTTCTCTTATCATAAGTTTAAATTTTTAGCTAAGTACTTTTGTCCTGTACTTCCCAGTCTAAATATCATTCTCTGTGCAAGAGAAGATTGAAGTAAAAGAAGATGAGTAATTGTGTCTTTTCTCCAACCAGTATTCACAGACAATGGGTACATGAATCTGCTTTTACATTTTGGAAGGGTGGGCAGGGAGGGCGGATATTCCTTAGATTTGTACTGAGGCAAAGGGAATGACAAATGTTCATATATATTAGAACTGGGTTATATTTGGGCATATGACCTGGAGTAAGTTGTAAGCTTGGATACAGAGACTATAGGGGAGTAGGAAGCAAAAAGCTTTTACTACCCAGGGTGGATTAAGATCCAGAGCCACTTTTGTGTGTAAAGCCTGGTTTGTGAAAAAGTCTATGCTATTTTATTCAGGAGGCTAACCCCTTGGCACTAGAACCTCTTGTTCTTGGCATTAACTGCTCTAACTCACCTACAATATTTGACCATTCTTTCTGTCTATCCAAAGAATAAAGGACATTTTAATATGTAGAAACTGAAGACTCAGAAAAAAATTCTTATCAATGTTTTAAAAGTTGAAAGGTTCCCAGACCTAGTGCTTATTCATCTCCTAGTGATTATATGGGTCATATCTTTAATACAGTTGGTTTTTTTAAAAGACTGAAGCTCAGCCAGTTAATTTGTCAATCCTCATTTGTCCTTAGGTTACTGTAACTCCTATCCCCATCTCTTATACGGTGGCTACACTTGGGATATTCAGCGAGGACTAGCACATCTTGACTCTCATCCACCTTTTTTATCCAACTTCACCCAACTCTCATCTATGGCTCCAAGAAGCTATACCATGCATAGTGACCACACTCTGGTAAACTGTCTTAGCAGATGGGTAACAGACAGGCCTCAAACCCATAGGTGAGTTAGGGGGATGTCTATCCCAAGCATGTGAAGATTTTCCTCTGCAGAATGGGTGGATGAGGACGACTTGTTCCAATGGCCAAGCAGGCACTGTGGAGTGCGTAGAGCTTGGTCAGACATTGAAGACTCCAAGGTCATCCATTGCATCCTGGGCTATCGCCAGTTATCTCGACTTTTGAGATGCCACTGGACTTCTAGGACTCTGAAAGAGAGGGTGAGGCTGATTACTTTGTGCAACTCTATCTCATTTAAATCTAATTCACTTACAAGTCACAACATCACCTGTGATGTCATTGGTCCTCTTCAAAATGAAGGACAAAACAACAACACCGCTAGTAACAGCATAATCTTAAAGTAAAGCTAGCAAGGGTTATGTAAATATCAAAGATGGTCCTTCTACTTCCCATTTTAGGACTTGAGTATTTACCTTCTCAGGCCTCATTCAGCCAAGCCTGAGAAATTTCTGCTTCCAAAGGTGGCATAGCTCCCTCTAGGTTGACTGTGATCCACTTCTAGGCTGGACCAACCACGTCCCTCAAGGATTTGCTCCTCATTGTGTTCAGGTGTCCACAAACTCTGGATTTCAATTTTTGAACCTTTTAAAGCTCACAAGGTCATAGCTTAACAAACAAGGCAGTAAATAATAGACATGATAGGGACAGAAACAACAAGAAGGTCATCGGCACTTGGCTTCATGTTAAGCTAGGTGGAGATAATAGACCACTGGTGCTAGCTAGCTCTCTGTCGGCACTCAGAGACTAATAGCAATCTTTGCCTCCTCACCTAGATGCGGCTAGGCAGGAAAGAGGGAGAGAGGCTTGTTTTGGCTGGTTAGTACTTTTTGAATGCACACCCAGTTCTGGCTGAGCAGCTAATCAAAAATCTGTTTGTTTTTAATTACATAGTGCATGGGTAACAAAATCCACTGGTCTGAAGGGGAGAGCAGGGCCACTCCCTTCCACTTTACCAAGCCCTCTTAGAAGCAATCTCACCAAATGTCCAGGCTCCCAGGACTGAGCCCTCATTGGCCAGTCTCCTGTCATACAAGTGTGATATCTTAAGATATGAGAGGGAAACAGACTGCTGCTGATTAAACACAGGGATAAGCAACAGAGACCACAGACAAAGATTACATGTAAAGAAGAGATTAATGGAGAATGGACTCTGATTATTATGAATAACTTTATGCTAATAAAAGCTAATTATGTTAAAACAAATGTGAACAACAAGAAAAGCAACATATTTGTAATTAGTGGTTGGATCAAAATTGGGGAAGAATAGAGAATAGCAATAAAGACATGCATCAGGACAGGGTAATGTACTTATATGAATGTAATGTGCTGTGACCGGAGAGAGGATGGGCTTGAACTTTATCTGTACAATGACTTTATTATACTTTTAGTTGGGACTATGCAGGCTCAGTAAAGTACACTAATCAAACCAGTGTATGTTAACTTTACTTTGTGACTTGGCCACAATGGACAGAAGGGTCTGGGAGCACCATCTTGGCATAGTTAGTAGAGTAGTACTTGGCTGATTGCTCATCCTTTGGAAGCCAATTGTTATATGGATTTGGGAATAGCCTGGGGCCTTAGTGAATGGCTAACATCCATGTTATAAATTGGAGCAATAATGCACATACGGTGGAGATCAAAGTTTCAGATAGAAAAAATCTAACTACAATTTGCCTGGAAACAGTTGATATGTGGAATACTGTAGATCTTTGTCACTGTGAAAAGGAGACTGTGTCTTAAGGGGAAGATTTGTTTGAGAGACAATATAGTCTTTATAATTAAAGTAATTAAAAGGAAAACAATGAAGGCTGGTTAGTCTGGCAGACTTTAAGGGTAGGTCACCTTCAATGCTGGCAGATGTTTAAAAGAGAGGAACAATTGAGAGTGAAAGGAGAAAATGGGTCAAGAGTTAGAAGGGTAACAAAGAACATCAAACCATGTATCTTGAGCAAGAAAATAAAGCTTTAAATCAAGGCTGACTAAGGAGAGGCTACAAGGAGAGCAATAGACTGATGAACATTGGCTGCTACAAGCTGAACAGCCAGTTCAGGAATAATATAAGGCTATCAAAGGGAGACAGGAGAAATAAGCTTATTTCCATGATGGTCTTGCAGAAGAATTTTGGTTTTTACACTAGCCAAAATATTGCACCAGAGCAATCATGCTTTGCTGCTGAGAGATATACATAATAAAGACTGAGATACAGACTAGATCAGGGGTGGAGAATCCGTGGCCTTGAGGCCACATGTGGCCTTAGTCCTCGGGTGCAGCCTTTTGACAGAACAAATCCTCTTATTCTGTGAAGTTTGGATTCAGTCAAAGGGCCACGTGTGGCCTCGAGGTCACAGGTTCCCCACCCCGGGCTAGATAATGGAAAATTCTACCTTGTCTCCTTCGCAAAGGGAATGTAAATTTTAATCTCTGAAATTTTTTTTTTTTTGTTTTGGGTTTTTCTCTTAAAGACCAGCTTTAACCCTCTGGTCCCAGACCAAGCCCTACTTGGGCCATGATTGACTTAGAATGAATGTTAATAACAATTGTTTCTGTTTGGCCAGAAAACCTGAGGGCCTTCCCCTCTCAGATCTTCTTTTTTTTTTTAAAGAGGTTATTCTTTGCCTCATTTTTTATTAAGTCTTAATCACTGAATGGGAGCTGCCTCAGTCAAACTGAGACCTGTTAAAGACCTTAGTTTGAAAAGGATGGTAGGGTATATGGAGGGGAGTACAGTATGTGAAGACTGGAAAAGTAGGAAGCATTTAAGTTGTGAAGGGTTTTAGAAGCCAAATAGAGAATTTTATATTTGATCCTGGAAGGGGTTAGAGAAAAGAAAGGGTGGAAGGGAATGAACATTTATTTAGTACTACGATATACCAGGCACTGCATTAAGTACTTCACAATATTTTCTCATAATAGGGAGCCACTGGTGTTGTTGTTTTTTTTTTTTAAGTTTATAGAGACTGGCAGCTAAGGAGAGGATGGACTGGACTGGGGAGAGGAGAGGCAGGGAGACCAACTAGCAGGCTATTGCAACCATCCAAGCCTGTAAAGAATGTCAGACTTGATTGGAATCAGGAGACTTGGAGGTAAATCCTGCTTCAGATTCTTTTTACTAGTTCTGTGACCGTATATAGAAAGCAATTTCTCAAAGCCACGTATAACATGGAGGTAATAATTATTGCACAGCAAACTTTAGGATCATAGCATATACTTAGATCTGGAAGGGATTTTAGAGGTCAGCTAGTGCAATTCTTCCATTTTACAGGAAAGTGAGAACCAGTTGTCCAAGATCATACAGCAAGTAAGTGGCAGAGTTGGGAAATGAACCCAACTCCTTTGACTCCAAACCCAGTGCTATCTAAATGTGAGTTTTTAATGTTACCCCTTGGCTCAAAAAACCTTCATTATTTCTGTATTATCTCCAGAATACATGATAATAAAGCTATTAGCCCCGGTAACCTCTACAACTTTATCTTGTCTCCACCCACCCTCCACCAAACCCAACCACGTGCTTTTCCTGGAAAACCCGCCTGGCTTTCCTGCCTGAAGTGACCTTTCCTGATACTTCTTCCCCCTATCCCTCTCTGCCGGACATTGCCTTCCGATCCTTCCAGGTCCAGACCTTCTCCTCCACCAGACTGTCCCAAATGTCCCAACTTCAGGTTTTCTCGCCTCCCATAGAAATCCATTCCTTCCTTGACAGCCCTGCTTAGGAGCCCCCTCTTCCATAAAACCCGTCCTAATTAATCCCCCCCTAATTAGAAATGATCCCTTCCAGCCTAAATCCGTCGTTTCTCAGTTCGATCTCTTCTCTGAATTGATTTCATTCTTCTTTGTCACATAAATGGATGTATGGGATGTCTGCCGGTCTCTTTCACCTCCCCCAGAATGAAAGCTCCCTGAGGGCAGGAATTGGGCCAAGTGTCCCTGCCACTTACCACAGTGCCCTCAGCATGAGGTAGGGGCTCAAATTTATGTTTGCTTTCTTATATTTGTTAAATTGCTTAAAATATTTATTCAAGAATGCGTGAACGAATGCATGCGAAATCGCTTTACAGCTGCAGTGTAAGGTGTTGCTCTTTCAGCCCCACTCTGTTCACAGCCTTGGGGAGGCAGCGGGAGAGGGCTGGGCAGACTGGCCTCCGACTGAAGCAGAAGCACACGAGGGATGGAAGAGCCAGTCCCGTCTCAGAACCTCTGGGTCCTGCAGACCGGTCCGACACGCCACACTGGCCGTCGTCCTCCGAGGCACCGCCCCCACTGGGGCGGGGCTACCGACGCCCCGCCCCTTGCACCGGCGCGCTGCGGACGTCACGTGGGAGTGCACCCTGCGTGGGGCGGGGGCAGGGGAACCGGATTTCCGGGCGGGGGAAAGCTACGCGGAGGCCGCGTGAGGAATAGGCGATTTGAAAACACGCTCTCTGCTAGGGCAGAAGAAAAGGCGGCGTTGAGTGCGGCGAGTTCCGGGGGCAGTAGTGGCGCGAGCTGACGTCTCTCCTTGGCCGGGTTGGGCCCTGCACACCCCACATCACAGTCCCAGGTTAGAGGCCTGAGGCCAATGCGGGAGGATGCGGGGGAGAGCCAGTGCTAGCGGCGCCGTGGGTCCTGGCGCGGGGCCCCGGCCCGCCCGAGCCCGTGCACTGCCCCGCGCGCGGAACGTGCGGGAGGCACGAGGCCTGCGACCTGGGGACCGGCTGCCCCGGAGCAGGGCGAGGAGCGAGCCTGGGGCCCGCCGGACTGGCTTGGGGGGCCTGCCTGAGGGCAGGCCCGGCAGGGCAGGGGCGGGGCGGGGCGTCCGCTGCTCCCCAGAGCTTCGAATTCTGGAGCTAGCGGCGGTGGGGAGGGGGAGCCTAGCCGGCTTAGCGAGCGCCTAACCTGCGATACTCATCCTCATCCCCTCCCCATTGCCACCCACTGCCGCTGTGGCCTAGGCTAGGGCGAGGAGCAGAGCGGGAACGGTCTGGATAAATGCACGGAGGAAGTGGTACCCCCGCCCACCCTTAAATGAATGCATTGGCCGAGGAGCAGTTGAGGTGTCTTGTGCCTGGTGCTTTGACATGGAAGGTACCAGATTCATAAATTAAGAATTTAATTAAATTTCATTCTATATAGCCGCGATTTGCAGGTATCAGTGGCTTCGTTGGCTGTGCCGCGGAAGACCATCACGCATCACCGACCCTCCACTCTTAATTGAGCAGTAGGTGGTTGGGAGAGGCCTTGGGAATTCAAAGCACCTATGCCAGGAGAGGCCGGTGGCCCTCCCTTGCTCATGCTGTGTTTCATTGCTTTCCCCAAGATTACCCCCAGTTTATTGGGTCTCTGTTTTGCTTGTTTGTTGTTTCCACGTTTGTCCTCTGTATTAGACTGTGAGCTCCATGAGAGCAAGGACTGTTTTTGCCCCTTTTTGTATACCCAGAGAAAAGCACACACAGTAAGTGCATAATAAATGCCAGGTGACCAACTGAAGTTCACATTTGTTCACTTGTGCTTGGGTGCTCAGTGCTGGAACCAAGACTTATCCTGAGGAGGGGAGGGAGGGAATTGAAAATACAAGGAAAATTACATAAGACGTACAAATTGTTTACTTTCCAGTGACTCAGCTGTGGTGAGGTTAGAGAAAAGGAAAAATTAAAGATGTATGAAACACGCAGGCAAGGGATAAACTTAGAGACTGGGCTTACAATTTTATTGCTATAGTGAACTCCCAGGTTAGGAAATTACTCTGCCATGCCAGGTAGGGTCCTCTTCAGCGACTTGTGCTCTTTTGAGAATTAGTGAGCACTGAGATGTTAAGTGTGACTTGCCCACAGTCACAAAACTAGTATGTATCAGAGGTAGATCTTGAATCCAGGTCTTTTTGCCTTTGAGGTTTGCTCTCCACTTCCTGGGCTGTGCCTGCATTATATGCAAGGCACTAGAACATTTTTACATTTATTTCAACCCTTTCCTTCCTCCCAAAGCAGGTTTAAGTATTCCTATATTTGTTTGGGAAAAGGAGGTAGGAATTAAGGAAGCTAGTCAGGTAGCAGACAGAAATAGGTCTTTCAAGACAATCTTGGAACCAGTAGTATGTAAGACTTGGGTTGGAATCATGGAAAGAATAAGGTCCTCATCACCTTTTCCTGGCCTATTATAATAGTTTTCTTAGTTTGTCTCTTTGCCTACCATCTCTTCCCTTAATCTGACTCTTTTACTCTCCCATACAGAAACTCCAGTGGCTTTCTCTTGCCTCTAGTCTAAAATACAAATTTCTCTGTTTGCTTTTTAAAGTTCTTCACCTTTTATTTTCAGCCTGCCTTTCCAGGCTCATTGCAGTTTACTCTTCCTTTGATAACTTTAGCACTCTAAGCTCTGTCTAAACTGACTTGTTCTTCCGTGCACCGGATGACATGCCATTCTGTGCTTTTGCACTGGGTCTCTCTTCATGTCTCCAATGTGTCTCCTCATAGAATCCTTACTTTCCTTCAAAGCATAACTCAGCTGTCACTTCCTGTTGGAGGCCTATTCTTATGCCCCCATTTATTAGTTCTCTCCCCTTGGAAATTACCCTGTAGATATTTTGTATTTGATTTTTAAAATTATTATTATTTTACAATTAACAGGCATATGCTCTCTCTTACCTTTTTCTCTTTATAGAGAAAGAAAAAAAAAAGAAAACTCTTTGTAATAAATATAGTCGAGCAAAACAAATTCCAGCATTTGATTTCATTTTCTATGTACATATTGCAACCCCTAGAATATCATCTCCTTTAGGGCAATGAGTTAATTTTTGTCTTTCTCCAGTGCCTGTTAACGTGTGGCACCTTGTAGGTGCTTAAATGCTAGTTGAATGTACCATAACATCTATGGAGAGAAGAACTAGAACTCAGGACATTCTTTTGAAACTCTATGTCATGTGCTCAAAAGACATTACAAAACAGTAGAGTAATAATAGCTAGCATTTATGCAGTGTTCTTTACAAATATTTCATTTTATCCTCACAACTGTGGGAGTTAGATCCTATTTTTATTTCCATTTTACAGGTAACTGATGCAGATAGCTTATGTGACTTGCTTAAGGTCACACACTAAGTTTCTGAGGCAAGATTTGAACTCGGATCTTTCTGACTCTATCCACTGTGCCATCTTAACTGCTTGGGAATTAGCAATACTTTGAAAATTTTGTACTTTATGTAACAAAATCATGAACTTGTGACTTGTGTTTTGTGCTTAAAAGTAACTTCACTTTTCAGTTCAATAATGGTCAGTCTTCTACTCAGTTATCCATTATTTGTGCTTGTGGAGGTGAAATGTTAGTGTGGATTATAAAAATGATGGATAATTTGACCAGGGCTTTCTAGCTGGGTGAATCCTGGAGACAGATTACATAACAGGCAAGACAGTCTAGGAAATGGGTAGTGAATTCAGCCTTTTTTGTTTAGCATTTGATACATGTTCTTTTAGTGAAGCGTTTTGTGTTTATTTTAAGTTGGTCTAGAATAAAATTGCTTGGAAGGCAAACAGAAATTATGGACAGTAGTTTTGTATGAATAATGGCTTACCTTTGATGTATATAATGTATGTATAGAGCCTATCTTAAATAATATTTGTAATATCAACCGAAGATGTAAGTTTTACTGAGTTTTAAAGGTTATCAGAACATTTAGAAATGCAACCACTTCTATTCTCTCAGACAGGGATATTCAGGGTTTTGTTTCCATAGGTATGGTGATTAAGGGATGAAAGGAGAAAAAAAATATCCATTTGTAACTTTAGAGGGGCAGCTAGGTGGCACAGTGAATAAAGTGCTAGGCCTCGTGTCAGGAAAACCTGAGTTTAAAACTGGCTGCAGACACTTACTAGCTATGTTACCCTGGGCAAGTCACTTAACCCTGTTTGCTTCAATTTACTCATCTCTACTGGAGAAGGAAATGGCAAACTACTCCAGTGTCTTTGCCAAGAAAACCCCAACTGGGATCACAAAGAGTTGGACGTGACAGAAAAATGACTGAACAACTTCAGAGGGAAAGCATGAAAAACCAGGCTTGAAACCCTTAACTACATTCCTTATATTTTATTGGTCAACGAATCTTTTCTGTTCCTTAACAGTGCATTTCATAGCTATTCATTTGCTGTTTTCATTGCTGCCATTCTGATCCAGATCTGTCTATGACTCCTAGGTTGTGACATGTTTTTATTTTTATATATATATATGTGTGTGTGTGTGTGTGTGTATATATATATATATGTATGTATATATATGTATATGTATATATGTATATGTATATACATATATATGTATATGTGTATGTGTGTATGTATATATGCATATATAGCATTTTTTAAAATTTTGAGTTCCATATTCTCTCCCTTCCACACCATCCTTTACCAATTGAGAAGGTAAGCAATATGATACTCATTATACATGTAAAGTCATGTAAAACATTTCCATATTAGCCATGTTTTTAAAAAGAAAGCAGAAAAAATATGCATCAGTCTACACTCGGTTGATTAGTTCTTCTTTGTAGGTAGATACATTTTTCATCATGAGCCCTTTGGAATTATCTTGGATCATTGTATTAATCAGACTACTAAGCTTTTTACAGTTGATCATCCTAACAGTATTGGTACTGTATACAGTGTTCTCCTGGTTCTGCTCATTTCACCTTGCATCATTTCATCTAAGTCTTCCCAGAGTTTTCTGAAACCTGCTTGTCTTTTCTTGTAGTTCATTAGTATTCCATCATAATTATATACCACAACTTAATCAGCCATTCCCCTATTGATGGGATCCTCTCAGTTTCTGATTCTTTGCCATCACAAAAAGAGCTGCTGTAAATATTTTTTATTCGTGGATGTCTTTTTTTCTTTTTCTTTCATCTCTTTTGAATACAGACTTAGTAGTGGTACTGCTGGGTCAAAGAGTATGCACAATTTTATAAGTCTTTGGGGCATAGTTACAAATTGTTCTCCAGAATGGAAATTGGATCAGTTCTCAACTCAGCTATAAGTGTGACTTGTAATAGCCTCGTAGTTGGTTTTCCAGATTCTAGTCTTGTCCTCCCCACTCACCCTTTCTTCTTTCCCAGTCTATATTTTCTTAAATACTACCTATATTCTGTTGCTGTTTGTCTGCTCAAGAACATGCAGTGACTTTTGTCTGTGGCATAAAGTCTTAAATTCACCAGCATTTAGGGCCCTCTGTAATTTGACCTCATCCTGCCTATCAGAACTTTTTTTTTTTTTGCTCTACTCCAGCTTAAATTACTTGTTCTCTTTAGATCTTTTACTTTCTTCATGTCCATGCTTATATGGGATTCTTGCCAGGGATTCTCTACTTTCTTCTTTGCCTGGAGACCTAGCCCAGTTTTCCTGAAACTTTTCTGGTTGAGATGATCTTTGAGTTCCCTGAGGACATTTGACTGCTATTTCTTTGTATTAACTCATTCAATTTAGAATCATCTTAGGCCCATTGTAAATGATGAGTGAATGAATAAGTGGGTATTGAATATGCACAAAACATAACTCGTAAAGCAGTGAAGTCCTCCAAATAGCCATGATTAATAACTGTAGGTGGAGCTACTTCACTTCAAGTTCTTCATAAATTTTATTTCTCTTCTATTCAGTTCAAAATTCAACAAACATTTAGGCCAGGACTTCTTAAACTTTTTCCACTTGTGACCTCTTCAGCATTTCTTAAACTGTGGGTTGGTTGTAACCCACAGTTTAAGAAGTGCTGATTAAGGTCTTCTGCCTTTAAAGCACTGATGTTTACAAAATTTGGTGCTCTGTCCTTTTTTTTTTTTTACCTCAATACTATCACTAATGCAAAAGGTGTGAAGCTGCTATCTTCCTCTATCTGCTGTTGGTTTTAATTTTATTAAGTCTGGAATTTTTTTGTTCTAGGGAAGAAAAGACTTGGGAGGTGTGATTGTTGTTGTCTTCATATACTTGAAGGCCTGTCGTGTGGAAAAGAGATTAGAGTTCCTGTATTTTGAGGACTGAATGGGGAACGATGGATGGAACAAGGAAGCAGATGTAGTCTCATTGTAAAGAAAGAAATCTGTGACAGTCAGGAGCTGTCCAACAATGGATTTGATCATCTCTAGGGCTAAAGAGTTGTTTTACAAGATCTTCACATGGGTGCTAAATGATTGGTTGTCTGACATGTTATAGATAGGATTTATATTTCAGATTGCTACCTGAGCTAGAATAACCTCAGAGATTCTAAGATTCTGTTTCTGTAAGGATGAACTGTGTGTGTTATCCTACCTGATCTGAACTCCACTGCCTTAAATCCTGGAAGTAACATAGCGTGAAGATTCTTGACATTCTACCATTAGTAATTAATTTCTTTGGATCATAGACTTCTGAAGCCGAGTCTAATGCGACAGTGTGTGTGTGTGTGTGTGTGTGTGTGTGTGTGTGTGTGTGTGTGTG